>NC_137470.1:9977329-10446236 GCF_964235325.1 Thermobia domestica
TAGTCACTAAAAAAAAAAAAAAAAAAAAAAAAAAAAAAAAAAAATGGAAGTTCCACTTACACAAAAAATGAACGAACAATAGTACACTATGAGATGAGGCATTACGAAATTCTGTAGTTCACTGAGCAATATTAAGATACTGGATATTTCTTTCAATAATATTAGAGTTTTCAATCTTCTATCCTACTATATGGCTTAAGAAATTTAAGGTTTGTCCTCTCAGAAACAATTAAACATAGGGCCGTTTCGTATAATTTCATCATTTGCCGCCCCCTTTCTCCAGAAAGGACAAATCTTAAAAGCCACGATTTTAGGCATGCTACCCCATCATGAACAACCAAGAGCACTCGCACTCAGAAAGTCCTAAACATTACAAATACAATACCGTTGTGTGTTTATTCTCTCTAAATAATAATTTATTATGTTAACGAAAGATAAAGCTAACACACCTGCAGAGGAAATATTCAATATATATAATTCAATATCGAGCTTCAATCTCAATATATCAGTTTGCAATTCCAGTGCAACTAGCTCTTTTATCTTTATTGCTTGATTTTCCTTATACATATGTTAAAAAAAAACTTTAGGAATGATTTTAAAAAATATGGATTGGAAGATTGCAATCTGTGCTAATAATTTTTTTTTTTTTTTGATCAGGGGCCATCAAATTTTTGAACGGACCTTTAAGTGAATTTTTTATATATTTTTTTTTTACTGAATAAGCACATCATACTGCTTTAAGAGGCCTCATTCCGGCGAAATTAAAATACGGCTAATTTTACAGTAATTATGAGATATCTTCAAATTGACAAAAGATAATCGAAATGTGGAACAAGAGCGCCCTAGACAATATTATTTTACATGAGATACCTTTATCACGACTCACTTATCTGCTTTCGATTTCAAGCCATTTGAAAATCGGCATTTATTTTCGTGTTTCTAAACGGCTGAAAACGGAAAGCCACTAGGTGACTTGTGATAACGGTACCTCACGCAAAATAATATTGTCTAGGGCGCTCTTGTTCCACATTTCGATTATATTTTATCTACTTGAAGATATCACATAATTACTGTAAGATTAACGATATTTTAATTTCCCCGGGATGAGAACTCTTAAGTGATAGTTTGGCTTTCGCTTCACTATATGTAGTTCTCCAGACATAAGGCCTACAGGAAAATTTTTGCCTGAAGTATATTAGATCTTTCGATCCAAAAAATAAATAAATAAATAAAAAGAAAACTTGTTTCCACCTTCAATGATAAAGAACTTGTTTATGACAAAGAGAAACACTAGTTTTCATATCAAAACTGTGATAACTAACTTAATGGAATAGGTGTTCGTTGCTGTTCGAGAATTGAGTTCTTACGTTTGACAATAATCAAGCAATTCATGTTGGGATTTGTTTGATCATTTGCTTGAGCACTGTCCATGTAATCTTAAACTAATGCGACTTAAACATGATTGATGAATGTAGTATTCAAGTAAAAGGTCAGTTTAGTAAATTTAACTATCATCCTCATGAAGTATGGTTCCAACAAGACATATTTATTTTAAATAATATACTTATGACAGATTTTGCCGCGCCTCAGTGCAAATAAACGCGTTGCACATACAGTGACTCAAAAAAGTATTCATACACCCAAAAATGTCGTCGTAGGTGAGTTATATGAGAGAACAGAAAATTAAAAGTTATATTGAAACAAAGAGACGGAAGAGCACTAACAGTTGTATGAGTTTCAAATCTGGCAAGACTATAAGGAGACGAATACGATGCGAATCACTTAATTATGATACTCAAAAAAGTATTCATACAGAGGGACTGTTATCCTGTTCTGTGTCTTGAACACTTGTACTGTTCAACTCGAGCAATCGTACTGTATCTGCCTTGTCCGTTACCTGCAGCTCATTGCATGTCTGTTAGTCTGCTCTTGTTGTGAGTGCTAGTAGTCAAAATGGGGAGCAAGAAAAGTGAACTTTCCTTGACGCAACGTGATGGGGTTGTTTCTTTTTATAAAGAAGGTAGGAGTTATCGTGAAATTGCACAAACTCTCTCAATTAGTTTTGGTACTGAAGTTCCATCATAAAGAACTATAAAGAAACTTGAACAACAGATAATAGACGAAGATTAGTAGCCCAAAAGTGCTTAGACGCCGCGACCAACGGAAAGTAATCAATTTAGCACGAAAATCCCCTTCAGAAGTGATGTGTCTTTGGCTGAAGAAATCGCGTCAACATCTATTTGCGGTGTGAATCTTCAAAATATACGAAATGTACTATATAGTGCCAATTTTCATGCTAGGACAGCCAAAATTAAAAACATACATATCAGAAGTAAACCGATAAAAGCGCCTAAAATTTGCTAACGGATTCCATACTAAACCTAACGAATTTTGGGATACTCCTGTATTTTCCGATGAATCGAAGTTTAATATATTCGGATCAGGTGGCAAAAGATGGGTATGGCGAGAGCCAAACAGTGAATAGCAATCGCAACATATTATCCCTACAGTAAAACACGGAGGAGGATGTGTAATGGTTTGGGGATGCATCACGTTTTCTAGAGTGGGAAACTTAGTGTTTATTGTACGGGACATGGATGCTAATAAGTATATTAGTATGTTGCCCCTTAACTTATCAAACAGTGTGCAGAAGTTGGTTCTTGACGGAGTCTTTGTTTTCCAACAGGACAATGACCCTAAGCACACCGCTTTGAAAATTAGGGAATTGTCACTGTACAACTCTCCATAACGGCTTCTGACTCCTCCACAAAGCCCAGATGTCAATTCTATCGACCACTTGTGGGATTATCTCGACAACACCACTCGTACAGTACAGAAACGCCGTCCTTCGAGCAAGGAAGAACTACAAAAGATATTTGTGGACGAGTGGTCTAAGATTTCCCCAAAATTGACCAAGACGCTTGTTCGGTCCATGCCAAGGCGTCTCGAGGCAATGATTTATTTTAAAGGTATGCATACAGAGTATTAAAAACTTGATTTTCTAGTACAGATTGTTAGAACTCGTCAAGATTTGTAGTTCGTGTTGCTGTATGAATACTTTTTTGAGTTGAGAAAATACATTTATTTATTTTTGCCATCTAAATATTTCTTCTTTTGATATTTTTTGTACAAACAAACATAATAAATTATGTACATTTTCAGATGATTGTAACATTTTTTTATTTAACCTTTACATATAATCCTACGTCAAAAACTTTGTGTGTATGAATACTTTTTTGAGTTACTGTATGGTAGATCCAGCCCAGAGTATGGCTACATTTTGGTTCCAATTACAGCGAGAGTCACTCACTACGACTCAAAACAGTGGACACTGTGAATCTTCCTGACATACGTAAGACCATACACCTAACAGAGAGGTAGTCACCTGGTTAATTTTTCACCTGCTTTTTACATACGTGATACGTTTTGCCTACAGAGATGTAGAGACATACGGTGAAACATCTGTTCTATTAAAGCGTATGAAGAAAGATCCAGGTGTAGAAATAATAATAATAATATAAAAAATCTCGTTGACCTTGCTGCTTCAGGAAAAAGGAAAAGAAAGTCGGTTGCGTGGGTTATTAATTCAGAGACCTATTTAAATGGTCTGCTTTCCAGGTAAAGTTTCCATAATGTTTTATTATTATGGTCAGCTGAAACTTTGGATAAACAAATGAACGTCTTTAAAATATTCTTCATTCTATGTACACTGATGTCCAAAATAATTGTCGCATGTCTATAAATATGTCGTTGTTGGAATATAATTTGATAAAGAATTCGCCCGGCATTTCTTATAATGTTAGTATGTGTATAATCGGCAAAGGCATGTATGTAGCAAATTTCATGTCAAAAGAGCAGTAAATAAGCACAATAAAACGAAAAACAAAACTTTCTTGTCCATTTAGCAACATTTTGTTTTACTCATTCTAATTTTCGTATTTATAATTCTTTTCCTATGAAATTTACCCAAAATATACATTTCCAGATTATACACATAGTATCAGTATTAGAAGTATCCTGCAAAATCATTATCAAATTATATTCTTACATGAAGGCAGTTATAGATATGCGACAATCAATTTGGACATGAGTGTACGTAGAATGTGCTTACGAAATACCAGGAATATATAAAAATATTCTGAAATAATAATAATAATAATAATAATAATAATAATAATAATAATAATAATAATAATAATAATAATAATAATAATAATAATAATAATAATAATAATAATCAATCACTAAGGAAAAAAGTAATGGGGAGAAATATGTTGTTGACAAAACTAAACATACATCGATAGAATTCCTCCGTGGCTAAGTAGTTAGAATTTCGTTGCCTATACAGGAGGCCGGGTTTGATTCCCGATGGTAGGTATAGTGGTTTGAAAAGTAAAATGAAATGTTTCAGCTTAATGTCTCACATGTATGCCCGTTGGGCTAAGAGAGACGATAATTGAAGCAAATGAATGATGGTGGAAGAATTTGTAGAATGAGAATGTAGGAGGAAATGGAGTACCCCGAGAAAACCCACGTACACGATGTATTCCTCCACAATCTTACATGGTCTGGGATCGAACCAGAAACCTACGCACCAGAGGTAAACTCTGCATCACTGAGCAATCGTGCCCTCTAGTGTGGTTTAAATTAAAGCCACGGATCTACTACGTCTAATAGAGCCTACTAAAGCCTGTGACAAACATCTTGGCATTTCAGCTAAACGAATAAAACGCAAGCTTTGACGCGACGTTGCCGAATGCTAAAGGGTGTGGTTATGGCTAAACAGACAAACTACAGCGCGATCAGGTGGCAGAGGATAGGACGTGGATGTGTACAAAATAAACGTCGCAATACCGCTGGCCTCTCATTTGCTAGCAGCATTTAAAGGGAACTTGGAGCGCCGCCTTCAAATGCCAAGATGCTTGTCACGCCGTTTAGTATCTACATACTATTATATTTCTTGTATCCTGGCAACTCCGTCCTACTACAGAAAAAAAATAATACGTGGGTCTTGATAGATAGTAAACAGAAAATACAAAAAAAAAAAAAAAAAAATGACGTTGGTGTATGCTATCAGTTGCTTGGTTTATATTTCCGTCCATAAAAGTGGCACAACTCGGTGGTGCAACTCAGTTGCCTGTGTATGAAAAGGCACCTAGGTTTACAAAAAAATCTATTCATTGTCTCGGAAACTACACATGATGACCTGCATTCAGCCATCTCATTTTATTCCGATCCAGTGGCGTATTTTGTGGGCTACCGGGCCTACCGGCGGCAGCCCTAAAATGTTACAAAATAAAGTTAGTATAATATAAACTAAATTATATTGACAATTTTATACTTTAATATCTTCTTTCAATGATACAAGTTTCTGAGAACTGTATGCATTTAGAAACATGCATTAACTTCTTTGCACACAATCTGCCTCTCTTCCTTAATATTTCTTCGATATGACAACTCCGCAGAAACCTTGACTGTAAAAAGAATCGTGTAGTTATCAGCGCATTTCCCTTCACTCCATCTCAACCAACAGCGTACGAACGATTTGCTAGATAACACCAGTTGCTTCCAGAGAAATCGGTTTCGTGGCTGCGTGCCAAGAGTAACGGGAAATTACGTAATAATAATAATAATAATAATAATAATAATAATAATAATAATAATAATATGATATAAGGTGTTATAAAGGTGAGTGATAGCCTAAGCCATCAAACTAATATACGCGTATACGCCACTGTGCTCAACAAGATCTATCCATTTGTACACTCATGTCCAAAATGATCGTCGCATATCTATAACTGTCTTCTTGTAAGAATATAATTTGATAATGATTTTTCAGGGTACTTTTAATACTAATACTACGTCTATAATCGGGAAATGTAAATTTGTGGTAAATTACATAGGAAAAGAATTATAAATACGAACATTAGAATCAGTAAAACAAAATGTTGCTAAATGGACAAGAAAGTTTTATTTTCGTTTTATTGTTCTTATTTACTGCTCTTTTACACGAAATTTGCCACATACATTGTCAATTATACACATACTAACATTATATGAAATACCGGGTGAATTCGTTGTCAAATTATATTCCTACAACAACATATTTATAGACATGCGAGAATAATTTCGGACATGAGTGTACATGTCCCATCTTTGGAATTTCTTTTTTTCCATTTGAGCCAAATAACATTGTAGGCTCTTAATTCACAAAACTGGTGGAAAGTATGATCGTGTCATACCGTCTTAATGTTTGTTTTAACAAAGAAAAGGGAATGAAAGTGATTACGAATGAAACTTTGGTGACTCACTGACAAGCTCTTGTATTTCCTAAACAAGTGCTAGACAATTGATTAAAATTTCCAAACATAGATGCAGGTAAGTTACTAATTCATCACGGTTGGTGAAACACCTTTCCAATGTGTTATCGCACAAAGGAGCAAGGTACGGTTCCACGATTAGTAACTCCGTGTTTCAGCTGCTGACTCACATTCGCACTTGGTCAAAGGTTTTCTAAAAAGACTTTTTTATTAGTGACATAACCGTTTGTTCTTTATATTTCTTACTTCTACCAAACATAACTCGTAATGTTGAATGCATTATGATCTCAAACACCAACATATATACAGGGTGTTTCAAAACAACATCGAAAACGTTTGGAAGATGATTCCTAATACCAAGATAAGACAAAATATAGGCTATAGACCAACCTAGGTGCACAAATGCTTCCTTTCAGAGTTATAAGCTGCCGAAAACATAAAAAAATGAACTTTAGAGATTCATAGCTCCAAAACTATGGGACCTAACGTAGTCGGGTCAAGACTTTATTCAGGAATTAGTATGTGCCCTATCCAAATATTCATGTTTCAGAATCCTGAAGTACTTCCGCAACAATTTTTGTAGAGGTAGTTGGTAAGTACTTCACATTACGTATATGCCAGTTGCCAAACTCTCTCTATAAAAATTGTTGCGTGAGTACCTTAGGATTCTGAATAATGGATACTTGGATAGGACACACACTAGTTCCTCAATAAAATCTTGACCTGACTATGCTAGATCCCATAGTTTTGGAACTATGAACTTATAAAATTCACTTTTTTATGTTTTCGGCAGCCTATAACTCCGAATGGAAACATTTGTGCACCCAGGTTGGTCTATACTTTTCATCTTATCTTTTTGTCAGGAATCACTTCCCAAACGTTGTCGGTGTTGTTTTGAAACACCCTGTATAAATGAAAGTGACTGTTTATGACTACATACCTCTTGAACCACGACCGATCTCCGTCAATTTTTCAACATAGATGAGATTCTGGTCTGGGATTGTTTTTATGATTTCACTTTGACGGTGCAATTTAGGGGACTGGGAGGGGGAAGATATTTGAAAATGATCGAAAATGACCGATAGTAGTGCAGAATCCATAGTTTTCGGGGTCGCTGATATGAACAGTGACACTTCCGATGCCGTTTAAATCTAGATTCAACCCCGCAACTTAGGTGAGGGGAAGACATATACAAATGATCGAAAATGACCGATATTAGTGCCAAATCCATATTTTTCGGGGTCACTGAACCGAGCAGTAACACTTCCGATCCCGTTTAAATCTAAATCCAGCCCTTTATGTCCGAAATGGAACGTAGGCTATTCTCCCCTTGCCAAGAACAGACATTCTGCTAGTGAATAAATAAAATCGATTTGGAGATTTTGAACGGGTGTATATGTCTCATGGTCCCCATATGCTGAGAAACGGATTTTTAGATACCTCTTCTCCATTTACTTCGATGCAAATGTGTTCACACGCTTACATTCCGAATCATGGAACATATTTGGACGAAACTTTAAACTTTTTAAAGAATGGTTTCTCGGGGACATTTTCGAATTTTCTTCCAACAACGGGTGTCGATCCGGGAAGATCCAAAGGGGCCTGCAACATTTAAGTGATTTTTTTTGTTTTGTTTTGTTTGTAACAATTTTGCCTTCATTTTCTCTGTTTTATTTTCATTTAAGTTCATCGCTCTCCTTTGTGTAGCTTTTTATTTTTCAGCAGGCTGAAGTGAACTAAGTGTGCTTGAATCTCCAAGAATTTCGATATATTTGTTTGGACTTTCGATTGGGTATAAGGTAATGAAACAAATATTCCTCCACCAAAGTTATGTAGAAATCGGCTCCGCTGCTTCCCATCAACAAAATTAAAGACTGGTTACTGGCAAGGGCGCCGATCCTGGGGGGCGAGGGGGCCCGGGCCCCTGAAAGCTCATGTAGGCCCCCTCGTTGTATTTGTAAATTTACAATATGTGGCATAATTTGAATGCAATTTGTCTCAATATCCTCATATATGCTTTCTGCATCTGTATGGGTCCCCCCAAATTTAGAGAGAAATCGGCACCCTTGGTTACTGGATGAAAATATAAATTGGTATACACGAAAACAGCAGTAATGATTTTGTTTATATTCATAAATTAATCTGCTATTAACAACCCTGTACATACGGTATAAGTTTTTTTTATTTTTTTAAAAAAGAGAAAGTCCAGAAGGGATAGATTACTCAGTGTACGCACCTTTGGCGTGGGAGATCCGGGTTTGATTCCGAGTGGGAGCTCATGTAATTCGAATCCTACATTAAGCTGTAAGTCCACGTCTCATATAGCCTCAGTTTTGAATGGAACGGTAAATTTAAACCCGATCCAATCCAGTGTGAAGGAGTTTGCTTTGCGAGGCGTGACAATTTGTCAATATTAAAACCGGAAGTGATAGTACATTTCTACTACTTCCGGTTTCAGTAGAGTTTTTCTGTAAGTTTAATGTCCCACGTTTATGCCCTTCAGGCTAAAGGAGACGGATGATTGAAGCAAATGTTTGATGATGGAAGATTTGGTGGAATGAGAATGTGGCAAGAAACGGGAGTACCCTGAGAAAATCCATGAACACGATGTTGTCTAGCACAAACTTACTTGGTCGAGTAGAGATCTTTGAATGGACATAGAATATATTGTAGGGATGCTTAATTAATTGCACAAAACCGCTTCTCGCTATCTATTACCGTTTTTACTGTATAGTTGTGATCAGTTGTCGTTACCACTTCCGGTGGACGAATTACCTCTATTAACCAACTTGATTCCCAAATCTGACGCTCTAAATCCTGGCTAAAATTGATGGTAATCCACAAGGGCGTCGATCCTGGGGGGCCCGGGTCCCCCCAAAGTTCATGTGGGCCCCCTATTGTATTTATGAATACACAATATTTGGCATAATTTGAGTGCAATTTATCTTAAAATGTTAATATATATATATATATACCTTCTGCATCGGAATGCCCCCCCACCCAAATTTACAGAGAAATCGGCGTCCTTGGTAATCCATCAAGTAGATCTTGAGTTTTTTATGTACCGGACAACAGAATGACATAATTGGTTGATTGCCTAAACTTGTTAATTCTGTTTTCAGTACCCAAGGACAGTCGTTCTTAACCACTGTGTCGCGACATACTGGTGTATCAGGCAATCCCTAAGGTGTGTCACGAAATTTTAGAATTTAAAAATCATGAAAAATTTAATATATCTAAAATCGAGAAAGACTGTACCAGTCAACACCTCCAGTGGTAGCAACAAAGCACAACGCTATATAGAGTCATTATAAAAAAAACTAATTGGTTTCGCTATTACAATACATACCGTATTATTATTTAAAATAAAATATATCAAACAAGGTGTTGCGGTGCCCTGGACGATGAATAAAGTGTCATTACCCTAAAAAGGTTGAAAACCACTGCCCAAGCAGAGGCGGATCTAGAATTTAAAAACTGGAGGAGACTGTGGTAGGTATATCATGAGCGTACTATAAACTTTCAAATATATATATAAAATAGCTTAAACTATTTTTGTCACTCAGAAAACTGGGGACCCAGACCCCTCAATCCCGGGCTAGATCCGTTACTGTTCCCAAGGGCATATGAGACGTGAGTTAGCCCTTAACCATAGCACTGTTGGAATGTATATTCGAGGCATGTACCGCAACGGGGTTCAAATTCGGGCCAGGCACACAGACAACATTAGCGTTAATTAGGTAAGTCACAATAGGTCGCCAGAGAAAATTGGAATTTAATAATTTCCACCGTTTCTTGATTATATTTTCCATGAAACTAAAATATTTTCCTTTGCTCTTTTATATTTTCCGAACTTTTTTCCCTCTTAACTGCGATAGCGATCAAAAATATGTTGCAGTTAGAAAGTACAGTTATACTTCTTTATTGTTTCTTGGTTCCTCAATGTTATTATCTTTCCGGTATCCGCATTCATGTTTTTCTTTCAGTCCGAGCAGCAAAGTATGACAATGTTGTTGTGCATTCGTATACTGTTATAGAAATGCCGCTGTTTATTTTGAAGTAAATAAAGACCTGCACCAAAGGCTAATGTTAGTTCTCTTACTAAATGGTAATATTATGTTTACTTAGCACGAAACATGTGTTGCAAAATCCGGCAGCTTTGACAAGCAACTTTCTCTTTTCGAGGAATGTAACCAACCAGCTACTTGCGAAACGAAGTGATAACGTCACTCAGTTGAGACGATGAAAGAAGTTGAAATATCGTCCGTCAGGTGGCAGCACAGAACACTCTGGAAAAGAGAACAACGTTATCTGTTGGTTCGAATTGAAACCTTGTGATAACCTGTGATAAGATCTCGGAAGTTACGATTAACTACAAAATGCACCCATCTGTTACGGCGGACAAAATTTTGCATTCCTCCTCCAGTATTATAGGCCTATATAAAATTCGTCTCTGAAATCGAATTCTCACACGAAATTGAAACACTTTGTATGGTCATGTTACTGAACCAGTCCAACCTCTTTGTGTTCTTATTTAGGTCATACATACAGTGCGTTCCACGAAAAAGGCTACACCTGTGATCAGTGGCGTACACAGAAGTTCGCCAATGAAGGGGAGGGGAACGAGGTTCAAGCTCCTATTTCATACCTTTCAATATGGTAAATGTTTCTTTTCGCATAATATCTTGCTCAAGGGGGGTGTTTAAGCCCTGAAATCTCCTTTGCGTACGCCACTGTCTGTGGTATCGTAGGAAGCGAGGCAAAGAGAGAGAGAGAGAGAGAGAGAGAGAGAGAGAGAGAGAGATACGAAATTTTGTATTAGGCAAATATGGATAGGAAACACTATCTGACATAGTCTGTAATGCAACCAGATCAACATTGTTGCCAACTTAACGTAAGGTTGAGTTTTTTTTTTTTTTTCAATTAGCACTATGACAAGTTATTAGTACAATTTCCAAAGCTGCATATCAACCCTACATTGCATGAATTAGTGTACTTAAGAGAAACAAATCAAAAGTTGGCTCAAAATGTCTATATTTATGGTCTAAAATAATCAGCATTGGAAATATTGTCCTACCTCATGTATGCTACGGAGGAGGGGGTTGTGACTTCCAGGTAACATCATGAAATAATAGCAAATACGCAATTAACTATTAAAAAGAAAGA
This sequence comes from Thermobia domestica, assembly GCF_964235325.1. NCBI lineage: Eukaryota > Metazoa > Arthropoda > Insecta > Zygentoma > Lepismatidae > Thermobia > Thermobia domestica. The sequence continues at coordinate 9,988,816 of NC_137470.1, forward strand.
CGTGATTTCTTCTCTTATTAGTTTAATGTAGTTAGGTAAATAGAAATCTATATCAAATGACAGTTTAACTTCTTCAAATTCATAGAAATTAATCAAGGTCAACTACACATGTCTTCCAATGGCAAACACGCGCTAGCAAGAACAACACGTCATATTCCGTCAAAGGAGTGATAATTGTCATCTAGTGGCGGAAAATGTAATCACAAAAGTTACCTGAGAGTAACAATATGCAATAATGACAATATTTAATTTTACCGGGTAATTAGAAACAAAAATACATTTTTTACCTGCAATTAACAATATGCAATGTAGGGTTAAATGAATAAAATATCACATTTCTGCTGAAAATTCTGTTTTCCACTGTTTACAAGGATAATTCAAGCGTCAAATACTTTTCCAAGGTTAAGTCTATAGGTATCCCGTTTTTCGGTGATTATCCTTTTCGGGATCTTATGGTACAAATTTGTACCATACGGGTGTTTCATGTTACATTGCGTTATAACTCTCGTATTTGAGCTTTTTCGTCCATTTTTTTTTCAAGTCCAGAGGCATTGTAGAAAACTTTACGTATGGTTTCACACCTTCCTGCCTCGAGACATAGGAGGTAATGACGTCATAATTTTAAACAATATATTTTCTTTTATTAAGCCTATGCAGTAGCGTAGCCAGGATGTGTGTTTGGGGGGGGGGGCAAGTGCTGTTATAGGTACATATAGAAAAATTACAAACAAAAAAATATATAAACATAAAAATATATAAAACATTGCAAACATCAAAGTACCAAAGTACATTGTCGGACCTCTACGCCACCATATTACTTTTTTTGGCGGGCTTATTTTTGCACATAGAAGATTGAAATTTTGCACAAACATTCAGCCCACCGACTAGTATTTACCAGATTTTTTTTCAGATTTCTGCGTCAGCAGAAGGGGGGGGGTCTAGGGGGAAAAAGGTAAAAAAGGGATATATTTTTTTACCAAAAAAAAACACTTTTTCACTATTTTTACGCCACAGATACATGATGGAGACAAGTAAATGGTACCATCTGAAAGGCAGTTCTATTCTGAAGAGAATGAGGTGCAAACCATGACCCTAGGGTAATTAGGGATGTCTCAGGGAATTGCGGGCATTGTCGGTATATATATATATATATATATATATATATATATATATATATACAAGGGCGGATCCAAGGTATAGCTCCCCCTTAACGCTCAGGTTTACACTGGATAAAATGGGTTTCAATTCTGCTTTACACTGGATAAAACGGCAATTTATGGTTTAATCCCTCCCTTGATCATATCCTGGATCCGTCACTGTATATATATATATATATATATATATATATATATATATATATATATATTGGCGGGCTTACTTTTGCACCTAGAAGATTGAAATGTGCACAAACATTCAGTCCACCTAGTAGTATTTATCAGATTTTTTTCAGATCTCTGCGTTAAAACAGGGGGGTCCAGAGGGGCAAAAATTGAAAAAAAGGGATGTTTTACCAAAAAAATCCCTTTCTTCGAGATTTTCCCGCTTTAGATACATGATGGAAACATGTGAAAGGCAGTTCTATTCTAAACAGAATGATTGGCGGATTATAATCCTAGGGTCAATAGCGATGTCTCAGGGAACTTTTTACCTGAGATCAGGGTCTTTTGCGATAATTTGGGGCATTATGGGGATTCTTGATAAAATTTCTCCCGCACTTACTATTCAAGATAGAAACTTGAAATTTGGCACACACATTCAATTTACCGAGTACTATTTATCAGATTTTTTGAGATCTCTACGTTCAGACAGGGCCGTTCCAGAGGGACCCAAAGTGTGAAAAAAAGGTTTTCCCCCAAATTTTTCGTTTTGACATCACTTTTCCCTCTCCTGGTATATGGTATTGGCAAGTAATTGATATATTTTGAAAGCCTGCAACATTCTCAAGAGAATGAGATATGAACCATGATCCTAGGATAAATAGTGACGACGCAGTAGCTGCTTGACTGAAAGTCTAAAAAAATACCCCTAAAGCCCAACATCCAGAAATGAATTTATTTGTCAACGGTACGTCCGATCGGAACATGCAACACCTTACGACACTCAGCGTGCTCTCTCAAATTACCATGTCAAATTTGATTAAAGGAGCAGTTCGAGTTAAAAACAAGTTTGGTGCAATAGAAAGAGTAACAAAAAATAAGAGACCCGTATTTTTTTTATATCTTGATAGGCCGTCTCGTTCAGCTTTTACAGGCATTTGTTTTTGATGAATCGTAAATAGTGACGTCACTGGTGGGATACGCGAGAAACTTAATGTGAGTCAGCAACCACTCCCTTGTAAGCAGCTGATAAACCTTTAATAGAGCATTGGATTTAATAGATTGTGTTTTGGATTTGTTAGCAGTCTTGCTCTGTGTTGATTCTTGAGGGAAGTTTTTGTTTGTTGTTTTTCCTATAGCATTAGTATAAAAAAGAGTAGAGAGAGAGCAATAATTACGTTTGTTGTGCGAAACAGTGTTTCTTCCAGACATGTTTTTAGAGTGGCACTGTCTCCCGGAGCTCTGAGAGATTTCCCCGGAGGAGACCAAAATATTACGTCTATAATGTAATAAATATAATAGTACTGTGTAAAAATAATGTGCCTCTCCGAATACTAAGTGTCCCTTTGCCCCCCCCCCCCCGGATTTTTTTTCGGAAAGAAACACTAGTGTGAAGGAGAAAACACGTGTTAGTACAGCGCGTGCTGCGTCTGTGAAGTGAAGTAGAAATGCCTAACACCTGCTGTGTTTTCGGTTGTAATTCTTGTGCAATTGAAGCTGAGGACGTAAAGTATCTTTTCTTACGTTTCTAAGTCGTGAGAAATCACCAGATCGATATAAATTGTGGGCCAAGAAAATCAAGGGGAAAAAATGTACCAAATAAAATCACTCGCGTTTCAAACATCTTGAAGAGCCTGCCTTCAAGAAGTCAAGTTCACTGAAAGAAAAGTTAATGCCAGTGGCGGATCTAGACTGGGGCCGGGGGCCTAGGCCCCCCAGTTTTTGAGTGACAAAATTGATTTAAGCTATTATTTAGATATTTTTGAAAGTTTTTAGTAAACATGATATGCATATCATAGTCTGGGTTCTGATTCGCCCCCCCCCCCTGAGTTTTTACCGTCTAGATCCACTTCTGGCTAATGACAGGAGAATTATTTACACGCAAACTAAGAAAGAATGCTGTTCCAGGTATATTATTGAAAGGTTTAAAATCCGAGCCACTGAACAAGCACCGATCTATATCCAGTTACCAACGTACAAATATCGTACAAGACGCAATTGTCGGTTGTAGTCAAGACGAGACATTAGAGGGTAATAGAGACGATGTCACTCATGATTCTGAAGATACTGCTTTAGAAAGAAGCTATCAATGTGAATTAGGAAGTGAAATATACCGGCTTGTAGAAGGAATCAGTGACGATGACTGTTCCTGAAGACATTGATTCATCGTTTAATTTCTCTGTATCATGTGACAATGATGATGAAACGGGTGATGAGAGTTGTTCCGCGGACAGCTATGAGAATGAAAGAAATTTAACCGGTGAAGTGTTTTTCGTATTCTGGCAAACTTTACAGATGTTACTTCATTTTTGCCTCATATGTTGCGCTCCTTTACATACCTTGAAGCACAAAATTATAGGGGCAGCGTTAAAAATTGCAACAAAACGTGAAAATGAACATACTTATGTTTGGGAATCGGAAGAATGCTTAAAGAAAAGGTACTTAGGTTTTGCAGCAATCTCGTCCGCCATCTATTTACATATTGGTTTCGATTTTTTTTTTTTTGAAACGCTGAACTAATGCTTTATAGGATACGTTTTATAATATTATAAAAACGTTTATACAGCCCACCATCAGATATCATTTTCTACATGGAGATGATATTTGTAAGTCTTTGCAATCAGTTCTGGAAAAGGAAACCGCACTTAGGACGTACCACCGCACCTCTCACAAACGAAATGCTTCGCACTGTGTAGTATGTAAGCCTGCTCTCGCTCCTTGCCCACCTATGACGTAATCACAAAATCTTTCTTCCTCTGTTACTTGGTAACGACTGAACGTATAACACCATTCCTTCTAGAATTTTCAACTCTACAAATGGAAATAAATTGTAAAAAATGCATTTCTAAGTCGACCTGCTCCTTTAAGAACGGTTCTGGGGTCTCAGAGGAGTATCTTGGTAAACGAACGCCTGGTTGGCTTCAATAAGAAAACGATATTCTGAAAGACTGTCATTCCCTCCGAAGTAAAAATAGGGCGCTTACCTCTGGTGTCTGGTTCAATTCCTGACCAAGTAAGTTTGCTGTGGACAACATCGTGTCCGTGTGTTTTCTCGGAGTACTTCCGTTTCCTCCCCACATTCTTAGTCCGCCAATTCTTCCACCATCAATCACTTATCTTAATTATAATCTCCCTTAGCCTAGAGGGTATAATTGCGGGACGTTAAACTGAAAGACTCATTTCATTTCATTTCCGAAATAGGCTAAAATCCTAGGTTTGCACCTGCAAGTATTTACAATCTCCACGGCATAGCGGGGGCGCGAGGCTCAGTGGAAGAGTGTTCACCTCCGGTGCTTGGGGTCCCTGTCGCGCCGTGTGGAATTTGTGGTGGACAAACATCGTGCTCGTGGATTTTCTCGGGGTTCTCCCGTTTCCTCCCACTTTCTTCATTCCACCACTTCACTCATCTTTGATCATCACCGTCTCCTTTAGCCTAACCGGTATAATCGTGGGACGTAAAACTTAAAGATTTCATTTCATTTTTTTCCAAGGCATACCACCGCGATGGCTTAGTGGTAGTGTATTCGCCTCTGGAGTTTGGGATCCCTAGTTCGATCTCAGCTCGCGCCAAGTGGACTTCGTGGTGGACAACAACCGTGTATGTGCGTTTCCTCGGGGTTCTCCCGTTTTCTCCCATTTTCTTCCTTTCACCATTTCATTCATTTCTCATCATCACCTTTCCCTTTAGCGTAGCCGGCATAACCGTGGGACGTAAAACTCAAAGATTTAATTTAATTTCATTCTTCAAAGCCTACCAGAAGAATTTTGGTTGCTTCACCAGAAAAGAAAATCATGTTATTCATGTCAAAATAATTTACAATTTAATAAGGATTACCTTGCTGAAACATTAAACAGCAGTTATCTGTGTTATCACTCTCAAATCTCAATAATCTGAAGCAACTGTTGTCTTCTGTTGTTCTTCGAAACAAACAAGCATCGTTTCACGCTGTGAAACAATGGTAGACTTCCAAACTCTGATAATTGAATACTCAATCAGAAAGCCAGTACTCACTATGCCTGACTATTTTGGTTCTATGGTGATGAAGGTTTGAACCGGAAATCATTAATTTTAACCACTTCCTGATTCAATAGAGAGTTAAAGGGAGGAGAGAGAATTTACTCTTGGGAACCTGAAGCGATTACAAAAAAAAAAAAAAAAAAAAAAAAAGTATCTCGAAGTCTTTTACTTGTTCTACGGAAATCAGTATTGAAACCGGAAGTAGTAGTAAATTTCAACAATTTCCGGTTTCGGTACAGTATTTTGCTTGTGATGGTATGTTCTCTTGACACCCTGAATCGATTTTTTTTTTTAAATTACTTGTCGCTATATATATTAACATTTTTGTTCTATGCCAATAAATGCTGAAACAGAAAATCGTTAATTTGAACTACTTCCGGTTTAATAGAGAGTAAGTAGGGAAGGCGGGACCCTATTTTTGGAAAGCTGAATCAACTCCAAAAAACTGCATCTCGATGTGTCTTACCGGCACTGGCGTCTTTGGAATGTAGAATTTGGAGGGGGAGCATCGAAGAAATTATTTAAATAGTCGTATCTAGCCCAACCTGTTTATTATCTTCGATTCAATTTGTTACCTTTCTGCTTACCTTAAAGGACCCTCTGAGATATACGTATATTAGAACTGTTATAATCGTTTCACAGCCTGAATATTATATTCCAAATAAATATAATAATTATTATTTATATGCTATTCTGTCATTAGTAAATAAATTAAATAAGAATAAAATACGGATATATATCTTGCACTTTAAAATATTGGGGGCACGCGTTCTCCCCGTCAACCCGCAAGAGACGCCCGTGCTTACCGATATGTTTTGCCAGGGAGAAGAGGCAAGCTTGTTCGCCATCTAAGAGATTTACGTTTTAATTAGTATATTAATATACTTAAAAAAACATTGGTTTTTCAAACATAGGCGGCCAATTGTCCCTTGCTCCCACAGTGGCGCCCCTGCAGCAATGTGATATTTCAACCAAGGATTTTATAAAATAGAGGATCTGCCCATACGTATCTTCATCATATGTACTCAATGAAGCCGAAAAACAACCGAGCATCGTCTGAGCCCGCACGTCTGATTGGCTACTCTCGTTTCCGCCATGATTGTTGGCTCAAAACATTGCGACCTTAGTGGTGCGGAGTGGGCAGAGTAGGTGTGGCGAAGCTGTGACGTATGGCTTCACGATTTTGTTGTATGGGCAGATCCTCTATTTTATAACATCTTTGATTTCAACAATCAAAAATTATGCGGTATTGTTGAAAACATTATTCTACATGTAAGGAATCTGATTTTTTTCTTACAGTACAGTCTTCACTTCTCTTCTTGTGCTTTAAGCACATCTTACACATACTTTGGTGTAATTTGAACAGGAAAATACCTCCACACTTTCTCTTCAATTCGCAAGAGAGGATCTCTAAGAGATGGTTTCTCACCTATCTTGCGTTCTGTAAGTTAACACTTTCAAGTAGTCTCAAGCAACATCAGTTCTAAACTCCAGAAAGTATATACTAATGAAATGCAACCATAGGCGTGCGCACGTGGGGGCAAGTGGAGCGCTCGCCCGACCTAATGTTTTGGCATTGCTTTTTTTTTTTTCGATTTTTTAAAATAATTTTCTCAGCTCATAAGGATTATACGTAATTCACTAAAACGGACCCTGAAAGACGACTGTAATCATCGCTATACAAAGTAAAACTTTGAACTTTGAAATAATCGACCAAAATTTCCCGATTTAATTATATTTCAATATTTTTTTCGTTGTTTCCTCCCAGCAGTATATTATCACACACGCACACACACACACACACACCTAACACACTATCTGTAGTCGCCAACTTTAAAAGGGGGGGGGGGGGCGAAACTTCCAATCCCTCTCTCCAATCTAAAAGCAGAGGAGCAAATGAAAATAAAATTAAATTATAAAGAAAATAATGATTACAAGGTGGTTCCATATCTTCAGGAGTACCGCTATTGATTCCCCCCCCCTAATCCAAGTGTCTGCGTATGCTTGTGAATGTAACATATGTATTAACATTTGAGTTAGAAGGGAGGTGAAACGGTACACTTCCATACGTCAGTCTTTTGTCATTTTCAATCATATAGAACTTTATCGTAAGTCTGTGCCAATAGGTAAACACTAGCAATGTTTTCATTCTCCGGGAACAATCTCAACTTTTTTAATCTAAAAGAGGATGTGTCAATTTACGGATATAACTTTAAATCATCACAGTTCTTCTCCGTTAGTACAATAGGGACACCGTGGCTCAGTAGTAGAGCGTTTACATCTGGTGCATGGAGTCCCTCGTTCGATCTCCGGACAAGTAAACTTATTGTGAACAACATCGTTTCCAAGGGTTTTATCAGGGTACTCCCGTTTTCCCCACTTTCTCATTCCACCAATTATTTCATCATCATTCACTTGCTCTAATCATCGTCTTTCTTTGTCTAAAGGGCATAATCGTGGAACGTTCAACTGAAAGATATCATTGTCGCGTGACTGTCTGAGCATCTCAGTCTGTTTGCTGAACGTGTACAGAGTTTGTGACGTTAATTGCCTGACTTTACTGCATCACTGTGTTGTGTTGCTGATGTGAGTTTGACACCAGACATCAAAGTGGACATTTCATTTGCACCAATATAATGATAATAATGCGAGACATTGTAGAAGTGAGCGAATGTTAATTTTCCTTTTTCTTAAATCTATTTGTCACCAAATTCGATCCATCAGAATTCTTAATCTTCCAAGAAAACATAACCCTTCCTTCTTTGTTAAATGGAAGTTTTCCTGAAACATGATCTTAATAGTTAGGATGAATTTGTTCTCATTTCCATAAGTGATGCCAACCATAAACAATAGACCTCCTCGGAGAGCTTGAAACAAAGCACACGCAATGTTTCATGACAATCGGGTAATTTTTTTAAAAAGATTCTTAACATCCTGTCATAATTCATTTCATCTTTTACAAAATGTTTGAGGAACACTATAGTTTCAGACTGGCCAGGGCAGGAGGGCAGGAGAGCAGGGATAACTGCCGGGACCCTTTCTAAATATTTTTGTTTATTTATTTATTGAACAAATTCCCAGATACGGCATAACGTTGCCATTTTACACAGGGAAATGTCAACAAATAGACACACACACACACACAAAAAAAGTGCAAAAGTAATATTCTTTCGCCAAAACTCACTATTTTGCTCCTTCAAACACCGGGTAGCTCGAAAAAATATCCATGTAAAGTTGTTAAATGATTATAGCAGTTGGGTATTCTGTATAAAAGAGACCTGTATTAGACCTATAAAATCCTGTTTGGGGCCTAGTGAGAATGTACTTCGACAATATGAAGAATGAGGCCGCAGCATCATACTGTCTAAATGTGTATTGGGGTCACATGAATGCTAAAATGAGACTGACTTTTATAAAGTCCTGCTGGGGCCCCCTGTTAGTCATTTGACAAGTTATTGTAACACCATAAAGAAACAGAACAGGCCCCTCCCTTGAGTCCTCATTACCACACGTACATGAAGCGGACAGCTTTATGAAGAAATGTCACCCCCATAGCAATGGTTTTACGGGATTCTGTAACTTAGTATACTATGTGAGGCTGCTACACTGAGAAAAAAAATGTAGGTGGCATACTTAAAAACGTAGGTTACATTCGTAATTCCTGTAGTTTCTGGACTTAACGTACAACCGTATATAGCATCCTGCAGCAAACGTATAGCTGAAAAAGCATGTATTATACGTACTGTCTACATAAGTGCAATGACGTCATTCATGTGACGTCATCTACAGTAACAAGTATATACGGAGGTAATATCTAGCTTTGTGACGTCAGGATCGTATGTAGCATGTGGGTTAATAATGACGACACTCACTGACTATCAGGACGGAGCGTAATTTCAAGAAGTATGCAATATACGTTCTGTACGTGTGTTTCTTGCGTTCAATCCCGAGACAGCATCTATATTGTACTTGTGCCCCGTACGTACGACTAGATACAGTGTACGTATTGTACGTATGTATTATACAGATTTTCCTTATGTCGCACACAGCTTGTCCCGATACAGCATACAGAATATCCGTATGCACCATACAGAGTGCACATATGCAGCTTACAGACTGTCTGCATGCGGCATATAGATTACACGTATGTCGCGTACAGGCTGGCCATATGTAATGTATGGATTGGATGTATGTAGCTTATAGATTGTCCATATGAAATATACGGATTTTACCTGTATCGCATACGTATTGCCTTGTTGTAATATATGAATTGGACATATTCAGGATCTAGATTGTACGTATAGTGCACCATTATTGAAGTGCTGCAACATACTGAGAAATGCATGATACATTCTTACTGTAATGTTGCCACATATTGTTTTTCTCTGTATGGAAACAAAAATAGCTTAAAATATGTCTCCTTTGTGCCAATAATAATAAAATTAAAAATACTACACTTTTCAAATTTTAGTTTGGAGCAGTGAAACTGTCCAGAGAAATGTATTTATCTGCAGGGTGTAAGTTTGGACTTCCTGCTAATTCTTTGGAAAGCTACTGCAAAGCCAAGTGTTGAAAAGTGGCACAAGAGTTAATTTTAAAATTATTGGCACAAAGGAGGGTAACCATATGTTAAACTATTTTAGTTTTCATACAGAGTAAATCAATATGTGACAATATTACTGTAAGAATTTATCATACCTTTTGCAATAACTTAGTTGCAGCACTTCAATAATAATGCAAAATTCACAGCCATGTACAATCCTATGTTCAAACTCAAAAAAGACTTACGTACAGTCATTTATTAAGCCGTTATCATCCATTGCTTGTACAGTCACGAAAGAAAATATTCTTCAGTTGACAAAATTTGTTTTCCTAAAAACTCAACAATAAATTAACCTATCAGAGTACCGACTTTGGCAGGTTGTCAAGTTATAACTATTCGAAGAATAACAACAAAAAGATCCAAATTAATTAATTTGTTGCCGACCTATTGGCAAAAGAAAATTTGTCAACTGTCAAATACTTTCTTTTCCGTGTGTACTATATACAGACGACTTTACCTCATTCTTTTCCTTAATAATATCCTCTTCCAAAATGCAGTTGTTACCACAAGAGGCGTGAATAGGATTTTCCAGAAATAACTTCTATGAACATTTTAATTAACAGATAAGTTATTTTTTAAATGAAGCTATAATTAAAAACATGGTGTCAGCTGAAAACGTTTTCCCTCACAAGATGATTCCTAAACAGTACTCCCCATTAAAAATGCAACTTCAAGGAGACAGGGTAGCTACGCCAAAGTTCCCAAGCTGATATCTAATAGTAAGTGTCGAATATGCTTAACCCTTAACATACCAAGCGGGGTACTCTAGGGACCCCAGAGAGTGATATTTGGTGATACTGCCGCAATTATAAGAATCAATTTATTCTCGATTTTTATATGTATCCTGCAACCCTTTGAGATATCAATTACATTATTAGATCAACGATGCGTTTCTTTAAAAAATACAAAAAATAAAAACACACTTCAAAATGTAAAAACTTCATTGTTAAACCTGTGTTTCAGATTTACGAACACACAAGTATGAAATTGTATGAAGAACTGAATAGTGTTCAAATATACATAATATTTGACGTCAACAATGTTCATTTAACTTAAGTATGCTTCTAGACATCCAAAAAATAATAGTTGGAGTAACCCTCTGCAATACTATGTTGAGAAATTAAAATAATACTTGGGGTCCCCAGAAGACTCCAGCTTGGTAAACAACTTTGACGACTTAGGCTTGCTACGTTAAGGGTTAAACTTACCGCTGTATTCGCTGTGTGACAACGTGGTGATAGCAGAGCAGAACTGACCCAACATTGACAACCAGAACGACTGTAACACAGCGAGACATCGAGAGGATGTTCTCTTCTGGTATGGTAAGCCATGCGTCTTACGATCCAATGCCACAGCTCATCAACTGTAGCTGGCGGAGTTCACAGGTATGAGAAGCTGTGCAGCCATCGACCAAACATATTTATCCTTCCCTGCTCTACACATTCTGCAAATTTGGACTTTCCTGGATGTATCCTTCTTAGTTCAACATTTTAAGTAACGAGCAGTGTAATAGTCTCATACATTATTTAAAGAAAGAGCGATGATTCTCAGAATTACTCGGAAGTTTCTAGTTTACAATTATATACATATATATATATATATATATATATATATATATATATATATATATATATATATATATATATATATATATATATATATAGATAGATAGATAGATAGATAGATAGATGTACAATAATTTAAAACGGTTATATCAAAGTTTGCATTCAGAGCACAAAAAGAAGTATAGCTCTCGGAACATTGATTTTAGCCAGATAATACCACTAGTAAACTCAACCACACTCAGTACCGTTAGTTGCTTGGTATTGTCTATGAGGCAGAGATCATCGTATCTCATTGCGTGTAGATTTTTGTATTTGTTTAACACTAAAAATTGTTTGTCGCTAACCGAACCCAGTAACATATATATACCGACAGGACGTACGTTAGTCACAAGGTTACATGAGTGAAACACTAAATTATTCGATTGACACTTGCGGCCTTGTCAACACTAGAGAAAGGTACAAAGTGATTAAATAAATACGAAACATAGTACATACAAAATATAGCGATGTATGAAGTCTCCTTTTCATACGATTTGGAGAAAGGATACATCTGTAGAGAGCAACATAAATGATTTCTCTGGATAATTTGGATTAGTCCAGAATTCGAACAAAAATAATTTTGAAATTCGTTAAGTCCAACATTTTTTCTTTCTTTCTTCGGATTCTCAATAAAGTTGACTACTGAAAAGCTGAGTTACAGATTTTATGTTAAAACATATTCACTATACCATTGCCTTATTCACAGAACAATACATTAGTTATTAATGTATGACTGAAATAATAGTGCTTCGTGCAGATTTACTTTATCCAATCGGAATTGCACAATGATAAAAAAAAATGTTGCAAGGTATAATGTTCTTATTTACAGAGAAAAAGAGTTGAAAAGACCTTTAACTAACAAACATTTTCTTTAAACAGACATACATTTATTCTAATTTATGGAAGAAAGAAATAATTTGCGGAGCAGTATATTTATTAAGGTTACATATTTGTACAAAAGAATGTAAATACAATCGGGTCTGTCTTCAGAAAGGACGTGCTTTTAGCCACAAATTACACTGCTTCTTTTCGCTGTCTTTCATGCAGAATCCTGGTTTTGTTTTGATACATGAAATACCTGAAACAAAAATCCAAAAATATTTAAAATGTTACATTTTAAAATATTTAACATTTTTTAGATTAAATGGACAAAATCTGTTCGGTCAGGTATGGACTTTTGGGTTTCTGGTAGAAAAATGATGAATTAAAAAAAAGTGTTTGTTGATGCTGAACAACTCGAAATGTATTACTATGCAAAAGTAAGTGGGTACCCACTGGCGTTCGAGGTACCATGGGGTACCTAATATGTCTGCATTTTTAGATATGTGGAAATATATGTCTCTAAAATGTAAAGAACTGATATCTGTTTAGTACAGAAAACCGCAACTCGGTAAGCCTTATGGATACCGAAGTATGGGAAAATAAAGGACAACACCATAGAAGTGTGAGTTTTGCGTACTAGATTGTGCAGTTTCGAAAACGTAATTACTGAGGGCTATCAACAACCTCAAAAGTAGTTTCAATTCAATAAACTACACACACGTCCTTATGGGGGTTTTCGGGTACTATGGCATTCGCAGACCTCCCATTTCTAAACATTCTAAAATATATCTTAATAAACTTATAAAGAACGTTACAGGTGTGTGTTTACCGAAACCGCAAGTCGGTATGTTTAACAGTTACCGAAATATGGTGAAATAAATAGGAACACCATAGGTATGTGGGGCTTCCATACTTGACAGTAGTTTAGAAAATTAATGAAAATATGACTAATGGCTATCAAGATATTGTCAAATAAAGGGAGGACCCACACAGTTATGGGGTTTTCGTGTTAGGTGGTGAAATTTCCGAAATCGATCATGAAATCTGAATAAGCACCAGTAGCAATTTCATCCTAAAGTAACTGGGTATTTCCATGGGGTTTTAGAACATCATGGGTCTAAAAAGATTAGGTTATAAAAGCTTTGGAAAATATAATTTGACATTTGTAAAGAGTATTAGAAAAGAGAATAGAGTTACCCAAAACTTCCAGCCAGTACATCTTACAGCTAGAGAGACACCGTGAAATAAAAGGGTATTAGATCTTGAAATTTCATAAAACAACTTTTGATCTTAATAAAAGTTAAATAAGATGGTACTTATATGGGTTAAGTGAGTACCTCACACTCGTCAGGGCAATTCCGATCGAAAGATTAATTCAGCTCGAAGTTTTCTTCGGGTAAATCCAAGCGTGATAATTCCTAGCGTACAAAAAGAATGAAAATTCTTTGTCAATATCTAATATAGCAACCGAGATATAAGTAATTATGTATTTTACGAGGTCGTAAAAATGGAGACCCACATGGATTTGTACTGTTGAGTCTTTGCTGTAAGAAGAAGAAATTTCAGAAAACTACCGTATACACCTTAATAGACAATTAAATGGGTGGAGGCACGGTGGCTTAGTGGTAGAGTGCGTACCTTTGGTGTATTGGGTCCCTGGTTTGATCCGTGTCCAAGTCAGTTTGTAGTCGACATTGTATTCGTGGGTATTCTCGGTGTACTCCTTTCCTCCCACCTTTACACTCCATCAATTCTATCATCAACATTCACTTGCCTTAATTTCATTTTAAAATTAAATGGGCAGTTAAGTGTGATCGTATCTCTGTGGATTAAGAGAATACTCCAGTGTAGTTTCTGCAAAACATACTAGGTACACACCCCACCACGAAGTTACTGTGTCCTCACTGATTTAATTGCATATTAAGGTATATACAGTAGGTTTTTGAATTTCTTTCTTATAGCAAAGACCCAGAAGTACAAATCCTTAAAGATCTCTATTTTTACGTCATAAAATAAATGACTCGTTATATTTTGGTTACTATATTAGATATTCACAGGGAATTTTCACTCTTTTACACAGCTCGATGAACCTTTGGAACTGCCTGAAGAAAACCTAGAACTAATCTTTCCATCGAAATTGTACTGAGGTACTTACTTAACCCATAGAAATACCATCTTATTTTAATTTTGTTGGGACCAATAATTTTTCCGAAGTTTCAACATCTCATACTCTTTTATTTCACGGTGTTTCTCTATATGTTAGATGTACTAGCTGCAAATTTTAGGTAAATACATATTTCTAATACTCTTTACAAATGTCAAGTTATATTTTCAAAAGCTTTTAAAATTTAATCTTGGTAGACTGTAAGATGTTCTAACACCCCATGGAAATATCTAATTACTTGAAGATGGAATTGCTACTGGTGTTTATTAACTTTCCATGACCGGTTTCGGAAATTTTATCATCTAATACGAAAATCCCATACCTGTATTGGTCCTCTCTTTATTTGACAATATCTTGATAGCCGTTAGTCATATTTGAATTCATTTTCCAAATTGTACCTTCAAGTATGCAAGCCCCACATACATATCGTATCGCTCTTTATTTTCCCATGTCTCGGTATCCGTAAGGCTTACCGAGTTGCAGTTTTCGGTAAACAAATATCAGTTCTTTACATTTTAGACACATGTATTTCCATATATCTAAAATGCAGAAATTAGGTACCGCATAGTACCCCTCTACCCCATTGGGGTACCCACTTACTTTTGCATACCAGGGTAAAAACACCAGTGGTCGTTACTTTAAGGTTGAAAACATACTCTTTTGTCTCTTCTGTGAGCACCGTGAATCGGTCGGAGCTGTACCATAGTTGGAAAGAGACACTGATCCTTCCTATATATGACCATGTAGTCAGAATTCAAAATCGAATAGCCGTTGAAGGAAAAACAATATTTTAAAATCCCTTGTATTGCACCGGTAGTAGTCATCTCAAAATCGAAATGTTCCAGTGGTAGTTAGGGTTTTGTACCAGTGTTCGTTACTCAAATAACTTGACAGAATTTATTCAGAAACGCACTGTTTATCAGTTTAAAATTAAGAATAGAGTATAAAGTACTAATCTTAATAACTGTGCATCACTTTTGGCACTCAAGAAAGAAAATAAAAAAGTTTTTACATACTTTTTAAAGCAATTTCAGTAAGAAAAATGTTAACTGAATTCAAAAGTTAACTGTATATTATTTTAACGTTAAGAGTACAATATTAATTACTATGTTTAATAACTATAGTGACTTTAAGCACTCAAGAATGAAAATAAACATGTTTGTACATACATTTTTAATACAATTTGAGAAACAAAATAAGTTAACCGAATTCAAAACTTAATTATATATCACCTTAAGATTAAGAATGGACAATAAAATACTGAGGTTAATAATAATGCATTAGTGAAGAATGAAAACAAAAATGTTTTTAACTACCTATATTGTATTTACATGTTGTTATTTCTCATTAACATGCTTTTTGATAACGCACGATATGGGCTAGGGGTACGCACGAGAAATGATTTGAGACTGTCACCTCTCGCAAAGGTGTCGCGAAAGTTGTCTCGTCTCGAAAACTGTATCTGTTTCTATTGGAAGAGCTATGTCTCGTCTCGAATTTCGTAACAAAAATTCGTTACACATGCAGTTTTGTGTAAAAAGTGAAATGTATAAATACAGGAGAGAAAACATTGCAGACAAACATTATGTTAGTATATTGAACATACTTTTTTGTATGTGGTGCAAAATATCTTCATCTATGGGGTTACTTTGCACCAAAGTTTATATGAAATGAAATCTTTGAGTTTTACGTTCCACGATTTTGCCGGGTATGCTAAAGGAGAATATAATCATGAGAATGAATGAAATAGTAGAAGGAAAACTGTGAGAGAAAACGGGAAAACCCCGAGAAAACCACACACAGTGTTTGTCCAACACAAAGCCCATTTGGCACGTGCTGGGATCGATCCAGGAACTCCACGCAGGAGAGGTGAACGCTCCATCACTGAGCTACCACGTCCCCAAAAACACAACCTCAGAATATACTTCATATAGAGTAGAAATGAAATGAAATCTTTGAGTTTTACGTCCCACGATTATGCCGGTTAGGCTAAAGGAGACGGTGATGATGAGTAATGAATGAAATGGTGGAATGAAGAAAGTGGGAGGAAACGGGACAACCCCGAGAAAACCCACGCACACGGTGTTTGTCCACCACAAAGTTCACTTGGCGGGGATTGGGATCGAACCCAGGACCCCAAGCACCAGAGGTGAACGCTCCACCACTGAGCTACCGCGACCCCTCATATAGAGTAGAAGTAACAAGATGTAAAAAAAAAAAAAAAAAAAAAAAAAAAAAAAAATTGGCCCGTCTGGAGGACATGTAAGCTAAACACCAATACAATTGTTACAGATTTATTTACTTGCACTGTTTAGGCTGAACATCGCAACACCAATATCATTATGTCACATCCTTTCAAAAGTATGCTAACTGCAACGTAGACCTGCTTTGCTTCGTAATGTCCAAATAGTTGATTACTGTGCTCGAAAGCAGGCAAGTAGCATACAAATTTATGATGTTGAAGGCGTTATTTTTCACAGCTATGGAGAAAAGACATGAAAACGAAAAATAAAAATAAATCTTTGTTTTACTTTCTACGGTTATGCTATGTATGCTGACAGTCACAAATGAGTATTGAAAATTGATGATCTTGGAATACGATTTGGTGGAATAATGAGGGGGGGGGAAATAGACAGTGATTAAATATAAAATTGAAAAGAAATAAGGGCCTGACGCTCAAATATTTATCTATCTGGCAGCCATCTTGATCCCTCTAAAATATCATGAAGTACTTGATTGATTCTAAACCCAATAATAGTAATAGTAATTATAACAATAAACACAGAATATACCTAGATATAATTTACGCACCTTGAAGTGTAGAAATTAATGATTGCAATCCTCAGCATTCCAATAGTTCTTTGGTTTCTCCAAATGAAGATTCGGACATCGGTTTTCTTCTCAAGCAATAATGGGGTACAATAATCAGTTGCAGTCCAAAGCCAAGTCGCTAAGTTAAGCATGAATATAAAAGATTTTGTGTTAAATATTTCAATGTAAATTTCATGAAATAGAATTCATTAGTTAGTTACATACAAACTCTTACGCATGTAAGTCAGAATCTACTTGTAATAACTTGTAAATTTAAACAAACTAAATTATACTACAGTTATAGGGACATCAAACATATATTCCATAAGATATATAGGGTGTCTCAAAAGTCCCCTGACATTAAGTAACTCGATTATTATCAGAGTTACAACAAAATGTAATTGGGAAACCGTCTCCAAATATGATGTTTCCAATGTAAGTTGAAGGAATTTTCAAAATCGGATGAGCCGTTTGGCTGTACACTCTTTATGCGTCCAATGTTAAATGAAAATGCAACGTTGCCATTTACCTGGACCCACAACATAAGTGAATGAAGTTACTGATTTTTACGCTAACATGTCGATGGCTAGCCCCCATTTCAAACAGTAACTTCATTCACATATGTTGTGGGTCCAGGTAAATGGTAACATTGCATTTTCATTCCACATTGGGCGCATAAAGAGTACAGCCCAAACGGCTCCTCCGATTTAAAAAGTGTTCACTTTAGAATGAAAACAACATATTTAGAAATGGTTTTTCCTCTTACGTTTTGTTGTAACGTCAGAGGACTTTCGAAACACCCTGTATACATCATACGAAGTTCCTTTCTAAATTCTACACGGGTGTAGTTTAATTGAATGTGAGATGGGTGATACACATTAGGCCGTTTGGAAATACTCTCACAGACGGCCGCCATTTTGGATTAAATTTGTTTGTTATAAACTGGTGGGTAATGTGATATATATATGGCCACAGGCTAGAATTTTCTCAGTATGTCAAATATGCAATCAGATTCCATGGAGCTTAATTTGGTGAAAAGTTATTGCCAATTGAACGTTGTATTTACCTCTTTCTTCTAGATGTAGAACCATACCGTTAGCTCGTGAGGAATGCATCGAAATATTCAAACTGTGGAGCGGGAGGAGTGCCTGTACAGTGGTTACCGATTGCAAACAGAATCATCCACAATGTGACTGTGTTACATGTTGCAGTGTCACAGTAATTAACTAAATTTGAGGAGACGGGCACATTCGTGAACATACGTCGTAGCGGACGATCGTAGAGAGCTACAGATGAAGCAACGCCTACGGCAGTGCTGATTTCTTTCTGGATGTGGCCCCAGAGGAGCACACGTCATTTATTAATGCAATGTGGGTTGAGTCATAGGGTCTGCGCGTGTATAAGTGCATCCGTACAAGGTGCAAATGAAGCAACATCTCCACGAGAACGATGTTGATCGCCAAGTGCAGTGAGTAATTATGGTTAACATTTTTATGCAAATACTCTTTTCAGATGAAGCTGACCTCTACGTAAATGGGAAGGTTAATAGGCAGAACATGCACAATTGGTCACCTGACAACCCCGCGTGCAAGACCCCTCCAACATGACCAGCGCAAAGAAAATTAATTATGTTGTTGGCAGACAAATGAGGAATACGTCTAATCAGTCACTTTTTCATTCCATAAAATTAACTGCGGAATAATACCTCACGCTCGTACAGGGATAGATATTGCGAGCTGCGATGCCCGAGGATGGTACATTCTCGCAGTTTTTTCAACACCATGGCGCTTTCTTCATTATGGATTCGTATTGCGTCACTACTTGAACAATTTTCTAGAACATGGGTTGATCGACGAGAGGCAGTTGAATGGCTGCTCGATCACCGGACCTAACGCTGTACAATTTCTAGCTAAGTGGAAAAGTTAAGGCTATGGTTTGTGCAGTAAATATTCATAATTTTTATCATCTAGAACAAAGTATCGCCATCGTCTGTGCACAAATTTGACCCTATATCCTACTTTGTGTCCACAGCAATTGGAAGAAGCTTCTGCAAATGTTTATTGCTCAGTAGGAACATGTAGAACATATACTATAACCAGGGGTAAAAGTGGACCTGAAAAGGTGGGGGGACGGTAGGTAGCGGCATCACTCCACGCCGTTCCTCCTGCCTATCTCTGCCCATTGTACCATTTTAGGATCTGGGGGACGTCCTACATATTTTTCGAGGTGGGGAACTGCGTCCCCCGCGTTCCCCCTCGCTTTTACCCCTGACTATAACAGGGAAATGTGTTCGAAGTGGGAAAAATCAGAGGCGGCGTGTTTTATTACGATTTTGACTCGACATATCGGCTATCTAAATGTTCAAATGCAGTGAGGTGTGAAGCCTACAAGATTGCATTTCTATTTACATAATGTCTGAAAACCACTGGAAAGCTTCTTTTAGTTACGGAGAAAAAACGGAGAGACTGATCCATCCATCGTGAACAACTTTCTGGAAAAAAATAAATAAAAATAGCCCTTACCTTGTATCAGAGAATTATACACGAAAGTGCTCAAAAACCGACTTTCAATATTAACAATTTCCAGCGGGAAAACTCCTGGACCACACACTCGAATGAGGGGTATTTCAAACTCCCGTAAGATCTGCCCCCACAGCAATCCCCTAAATCCGCCCATGCTCAAAATACGACGCTTATAAGAATTCAGACAAGACGACACATACATACATACGAAAGAAACAATTCAATACGGCACATCAAAATATAAACTAGATGAACTTCTTTGAAAACACCTCATTTTACAAACAAAAGGTAGAAAAAGGTAAAAATGTCAGTATTGTCAACTTAGAATCTACATAAGAAATAAAATCTTTTTATGTGCAAAGCTATTCGTCAATACGTATAAAAAAGGGATTTATTAATGGTATTTAGCATTTATTCTTCCGTGAAGGTTTATCTTGATCACTAAAAAACCAGAAACGGTATGTCTCTATCACTGGAAAAAAAAAAGAAGGGTATGACATACCACTACATATAGTCTCACTTGGTTCACTGCCAATAACATTTCACCAGAATAAGTTACATGATATCTGATTGCATATTTGACATCCTCAGAACATTTTAGTGCATGGCCATGTATCACACTACCCACTTATCGTCCGTATTACAATTTCGAATCTAAGATGGCGACCGTCCGCGTGATGTAATCCGAAAGTATCCCTCTGGGCCTAATGTGTATCTCTTATCTCGCAATCAATGTAACTACATCCCTGTAGTTTTCAGAAAGGATGACAAGGGACTTCTGATGCATCCTGTATATAATAGTTGTATCAATAATGACGGGTATACCGGCTAGGCTAAAGGAGACGCTGATGATGATATAATGAATGAAATGGTGGAATGAAGAAAGTGGGAGGAAACGGGAGAACCCCGAGAAAACCCACTCACACGGTGTTTGTCCACCACAAAGTTTACTTGGCGCGAGCTGGGATCAAACCAAAGACCCCAAACACCAGAGGTGAACGCTCTACCACTGAGCCATCGAGGCCCGACAGGAATATTTGTTGAAGTCTACTGTCTTCTTCAGTACCAAGGTTACACAAAAATGAGCCTATGGTTTTGATGGAATTCGAACCAACATTATATGTATACTCTCTCAGCGAGAATCAAAGCTGGCACCAAGTTTACATATGCGCGCGCATTGTATTTTACTTATATAGCTCACAGAGCTATGGGCGAGCAAGCAAGGCACGTGCCCCGGGCGTGTGGTTGGAGGGGCTACTAAAAGAGAGGTTATATATTAGTACTTTTCCATTTTGGTGTTTAATACTTTTCATCAGAGTGCGAAATCATGAAATCAAAGTGTGGGAGACTGAAGGACTGAAGAGAGCGAGAGAGAGGGGAAAAAAAGCTGCGCAGTCTTACACTTCAAAGAATTGTAGTGAAATGAGGTCAGAATTCAAGATGACATTCGGATGCTTGGCACGAAGAAAAACATTGCAAGCAATTTTGAAAAAAAAAAAAAAAAGAAAGAAAAAAACTTAAATAATGTGATATATTTTGTAGGCTTTGGATATGTATGTTTTAGTTGGCATCAACAATTATTGGTGTGTTTTGTCACAATTGACAGTTTAGCGAGAGACTAGGCTAACTGACAATTTTAACTTTCTGAAAGAAAAGGAAACAAATGAAAACAGCACGTTTCAAAGGATACGACTGATATTCATAGTTTGGTTTAGTATACAACAGGGGTGGATCCAGGATGGACTACTGGGGGGCGGTGGGTTGTAATGCCACTACTTACAAGATAGAGCTACTTTTAAGAGATTCAACTCTGGGTGGGTTTTATTTTATATTAAAATACACAAAGTTTCCTCTTCTTGGGGGAGATAGACCCTCCCTGGATCCGCCCCTGTCTCAGGACAAGCCACACAGACAAGTGGTTGAGGCAAAGGTCAATTAATGACATTAGTATGCTGTTCCGTCAAAATCTCAATCTTGACCTGGATGTAAGTTAGCCTGGTCTCTCACTGAACCCCTCAATTGAATGTTTAATATGTAAATTAGGCACTTCTACATCACAAACAGTAAATATAACCTACCTTATTCTACGTTTTTAAATGCATTTCTACAACTGATTGTAACTTTAAAGGTTCTCGTGAAGATTAGCTGGCGGAGGTTACCTAACATAGCCATGAGTTATCAAATTAACAGTTGTGCTTCGTGGGTGATGATAATGATCCTGAGGTTAGATGTTAAATTGGACTCGAGAGCGGAACAAGGCCTGATCTTATTCGTGTCTCAGACGGGGGGCATGGAATGGAACGAATATGAAAATAAGGTTGCTGTAATAGTTTTTCATAGGGTTTGTAAGATTTTCGAAACACTTGGCATTTTTTTTTTTATCAAGACTTGACATTTTTTTAAGATAAAAATCAAGACTTGGCAATTTCAAGTTTCATCCCCCTCCCAATCTTGTAATGCTCGCTACGCCGCTGTAAGCAATGCATATTTTCGACAATATTCGTTGTTCATCTGTTTCCGCTGGGTTCCAACGTGGTGAGCTGCATATGGGACTTTTAATAGTGTTATTATAATGAGAAAGAATTGTAAATTATGTTGATGTTCCTAAAAGAGGGAAATTGAAAGAGAAATTAAATTAAAAATAAATAAGGGAGAGAAAAGTAATTACTTGAAAATAAAAATAAAGTCTTTGAGTTTAATGTCCCACTATTATGCTGTTAGGCTAAGGGAGTCGGTGATTAAAGCAAGTTAATGATTATGGAATATTTGGTGAAATGAGAAAGTGGGAGGAAACCAAGTCCCCGAGAAAACCTACGAGCACGTATATGAAAATGAAGTAAAACATACACTGGACTATGCTTTCTTTGTCTAGCAGAGTCATAGTTTGGAATCGAAAATGTGTTTTGAATCCTTGTATTTAGAGATTAAGAGTGTAAGTAACGAAATCACTTAATACATCCATTAAGATTTCGGAAAGCGAAATCTAAATTTAGGTAAGCTAACTCCATGTACTAACTGCTTGCATCCGCTTCGTACATTGTTCGAAGGGTCACGAAGCAAATCACCTCATTTAGTCTACACATACCTAGTACTAGCGTTAATTACCTGCTTCGTTGGGTGAAAATAAGAAAACCAGTAATACATGTATGTTACGTTAGTCAGTCACTTTTTTTACTATTACGAAACGCTCTCTCATATCGGTTATTTTCGATCATTTGTAAGATCCGTCTCCCCTCTTTCCCTCCCCAAGTTGCTTGGCTGAATTTTGATTTAAATAGTATCGGAAGTGTCACTGTCCATTTCTGCGCCCCCGAAAACAATGGATTTAGATTAGGATCAGTTCACTTAACTTAGTAAGCCTACAGCTTTGGCGCGGCTCGACTTGTTGGAAAGCAATCCAAAATCTAAACAAATATATCGATGTCATTGGGGTTTACTAAAGTGTGTCGTAAGTCAAGAAGATTGAGAATCACTGCCTCGATTATTCACTTCAATTAATCATCAAACTCCTTTAACCTGAAGTATATAATCGTGGAATGTTCAATTAAAATTATAATTTTATGGCATCTAGAAAATGCACATATCGTACATTACGTTACATTACCATTCAATCGCAATAGGTTATTACAGACATGTGGTTGGCTTGAAGCTTAGCGTCCTATTCAGCGCCAAGACTGTGTACTACCTACACCTACAGCATAATATGGAATCCTACTCGCATGATCTTCGATCAAGATTTGAATCAACGGGAGGATGAAGATTTTTCCTCTCGTCAAGTAATTTCCCCAACTCGCCAAAGAATTTCTCCCTTGCCGGGAAAATATGTTCCCTCATTTCATATTTTACATATTATATACTATATATTATATCTTGCATCACTGAGAAATAAAAGGCTTGGATTGTATATCTGAAAAGTCGCCCCCTCCCCGCAGGCACGTAGCCACGATTTCGCAATACGGGAGGTCTGTGACGAAATACTGTGGTTATCACACCAGGGGTTCGATCAATCTAAACTATTTTACTGACAACATATCCATATTGATTTGTTAGGACAATAAAATGAGGATATGTTAGTAAGTATTTTAATTAAAGAATTATGAAGAAATCTTGCGTAAAAGAATAGAAAAAAGTATTGACAAAGACATAGTCTTCCAAGGTCATTCGAACTCGGTTCTTCTCGTCTTCTTTCTATTTCTCTTATCTTAGTTCAATGCCGTCAAGGATAGCAACGAGATCTCTTTCTGGAGTAAAGACATCCTATAAAATGGATTAGTGTTGCCGCGAAATTCAAAATGGTTCATATTATTGGTAATTCTGGGCATTGCTTAAGTTCTGACAGGCTATCTGAAAGAACCGGTTTATCGATCGTCATTTGTAGTCCATAGGGTTACTGGCGCAAGTCCCGGGGGGATGAGGACATGTCCCCTCCAATCTTAGAACTGGGGGGGGGACTTTCCCCTCAATAATCCGATTTGAAATGCGTTTTTTGGAGAGAAATGTGATGATTTGTGTCCGATTGCCACAAAGGAAAGTAAGATGAAATTGATGTCCCCACCCCAGAATAAGCCTTAAATCTGCCCACCTCACAATTTTGAAGACAACTCTTCTCCCCTGATCCTCCGCAGCATTGTTTTTCAACTTCATAATTTGAACATCCTTAAAAAAATTATGAGAACTGTCTTACCCGTCCCTCCCAATGTTGAAGACAGATTTGCGCCGCTGCATACGGTTAACATGGAGCTAGATGGAATTCGGAATGTTCCGTTATAATAATATCCAATTTCAACTTGATCCGCCCCCCCCCCTCCCGTTTCCTCCACACAAAGCTCCTCGTAAGAAAGAGTAACCAAAACGCTTATTGTAGCTTTATATTTTTGAGGCTGATTCATCTGTTTCTTTCTGTTTCATCTTTCCTTAATATTTTTCATTTCTGGATCCGAAGGGGGGGGGGGGGTCTGGACCCACCCCTTGGCTACGTGCCTGCTTCCCGTAAAAAGCTTCATTCGAACCCTGAATCAAACAACTCCATCTGTAAAGCAGTGCTGAGTTGATTTTAATATCTTTTTCTGCAACGAGGCTGTATGAGACGTGGACTTACTGATTAACATGGACTCCGAACCACTCCCGCCGGGAATCGAACGCGGGTTTCCCACACCAAAGGCGCGTACGCTAACCGCTTAGCCATGAAGGAGCTCATATCTATAGCAGTGTAAGCAACAACAACAAAAAGAAACACACATACATACTAGAACAACAACAACAACAACAAAAAGAAACACAGATACATATTAGAAGTTTGCGCAATTGGGGATCAAAACATTCTCAATGAAGTATGAGAAATAGTAAACGTCAAAGTGGGCTTCTGCTTATTCTTTACTTCGTTAATACTTAATTCCTTCTAGAAATAGTGAAACAATACTATGAAGACACAGTACTTAAACATAATCGAAAGAATAAGACAAGGAAACAGAGTAATTTCCGACTAATTAAACTAGTCATATATACTATACCTAACTGTTACATTGTATTTCTTACCATATTACGAAAGCGATATAACTTTTTTACCAGCCATAGAAGCTGGACGCAATCCAATACTGCAATTTAGACGCTGTAACGAAAGCTGCAAGTCAAACGTCTGACACTCAACTGTGTAATAGCTGTTTCAAGCGGCCTACAACTTATGACCTTGAAACTATGTGCTAGTAACCAAATTAATGCCAAGGTACGATACAAACATCCCAACTTGCCACAATGACGTCAACACAAGGAAAAAAAGAAAAACATCTAATTTTTGGTTCGAAAATTATGAAACAATAATAATAATAATGTAATTCTCAGGAACTCAAACATTAGTTAACTAGAGAACATAACAAGCAAAACAAAACAAAACAAAACAAAACAAAAAGAATCTTAAACGTGAGCTCTCCCTGAGTGCTGTTTTTAAATTTCAGTGAGGCTGTAAAATATGTTTTGTTTTATTGTTAAAAAACAAAAAGAAAAAGAAAAATAAAGAAAGAAAGGAAATAAATTTTGTTGCAAATATCCTAGTAAAAATAGGTTTCCTAGACACAAGTGGCTCCGCGTAGCGTAGTTGCTAACGCTCTCGCCTTCGGTACGAGCGGACCCAGGTTCAATTCCGGTAGGGGCACTCGGTCGAAAAAGTATCAAAAGCTTTTAAGTCCAGACATCCTGAATGAGGCTTTCTTGGGTTTTCCTCATTTCATACCAGGCAAATGCCGGGTAGTACCCAACATATAGGTCCCAGGCCGTTTGCTTCCTTCCCTTTCCTCGGATAGTGTGCTCACCGAGGGACGTCATAACTCACATGTGACGGGCTAACAAGGTCATTGATGCCGAAAGCCCAGAAATCTAAATCCTAAATCTTCACTACACAAGAAAATGTTCGCGCTGAAAACGGTTTCTTAGCAATTATGTTAAGCAGTCCTGTAGTAAATCTCCATCAAGTAATAAACCGTCACATATAAAAAGGAAAGAATAAACACATAACATTCATTTTGCGTACCTTGAAATGTAAAAAGTTACAGAACATTAATATTCAAAGATTTCTCAAAATTCAGATTAACACATTTCTTTCTCCTCAACCATTAACGAGTTACAATAGTAAGAATTGTGGTCATAAATCACATTACTTGTTTAGTACTATATTAAAGCAAGTTATACTAAAGGAATATATAATTAATGGAATATTTAACTAAAGTGATAATTTACTATTGCACTTACCCAGGCTTTTCTTTCCTTCCGCTATTCTTTTCCGTTTGTAAACAACCTCGTTTATAAACCAGCTCGCAAGCATACGACAGTTGTTTCATGACGTCATCTATGGTGCAAGAAAGAGGTGTCTATAGGCGGTCAGGACCTCACACACAGATGGACGTATATAACATATAGCTGAAGTATTTAACATACGTATACGTATATAAAATACGGAAGATTGTTAGATATCAGACATCCTGCAGCGACATGATATAACATCCAAGCGCGTTAAAGGCAGTAGCTGTGTAGCATATGGATAAAGTACGCTCCGTACAGATTTCCTTAGTAAACATAACGAATCCTTGTATTTGTACAATATACCGCTGTCCGGATAATGGATTTTTCTCAGTGTACATGCAAAGAGAAGATGGGGTCTCCGAGTATATATATTCAGAGAGAGAGAAATTTCTTCTGCAATTATTGGTACATTTCAAATCCAAGCAGTGGAGATGATAGGGAAGGCTTAGGAAAATCCTACACGCCTTATTGCACTAAAATCGAATAAGTTTGACACAAGCTATTGTGTAACATATCTTTTAATTTGGGTAGTTACTCTCAAAATTCACACAAGAAGTAACTTTGATAGAAAATACAGGTTTGTAATTTAAAATTGTTGCTTTTTAAAAATTGATTCATAAAGTATACAGTATAGAGTTATATATGGAATAGCATATTGTATAAATGTCCTCCATGGCTTTGCTGGCATATACACACACTTTTGTTGAAAATTTCCATGATCGCTTTGCATAAACGGCACTCAACTTTCTCCTTCAAGATACGCCTAGTCGTGGGCTTGTTGGCATAAACCTTAAGCTAGGTTTCCATGCTGCAAGAATCTTGTAGCTGTCATTGAAAAATCTTGCAACCCTACACTATTTCTAAATGTAAACATAGTCTTGAAAGGGACATACAACACTTTTTTCATCTTGCAAAGAGTCAAACCATGTGTAACTTTCTGGGTTGTCTTGCTTATTACCTGCTATCGCTCTCCCACTGACATAAAGAAAAAAACTAGTTTCGCCGCTTCCGAAACGATGGATTCTTTTGGACGGGGAGAAGAAGCGCGCCAAAATACACGTTTTTAATGAGGAGTTTCACTATTTGTCCACCAGATTGCAGTACTGCATGGGTGGAGATATCTTTCTTGCTTTCAGAAAGTTGTACTATGTAAACAATAAGATAAAATAAAAAGATGGGTTTGCAAGATTTTTAATTGACCGCTACAAGATTATTGGAGGATGGCAACGTAGCTTTAAACTTCAAGAAACCTCAAAGAAAAAATCCGAAGGCGTTATTTCGCATTTCTTGAGAATACGCTGTAGAGAGGTTCTCGAAATGTCCACTTCTTGACCACTATGCGGAATTCATGTTTCTGGACTCTCAGGGACATTTTTGCGAACTGCTTCGATATTTTGTGTTGAAGAACGGACAGGCTGTCTAAGATCACTAATTCATTCAGTCTTCCTAATTTTTTGTAAATTAATCTCTTCACAGTTGATGAAGTTAAATCATTATTCTGACCACAAGGGCACCCATCAGAGGGGCAGGGTGGGACACTCGCCCCCCCTAGAGAAAGTTGTACTTCGCAAGATCGAAAACCCGATAGAATTTTTAGAATACTTAAAGCAAAATTTGAAACTATATTTGAAATGTTGCTTATACTTGCTTCCCCTGGAAACCACAACATGGGTGCCCTTGTCTGACCATATAATTGACGAAAATTCCTAACTGTAACTGCCAAATCTTCATTATTTTAAAAATGTTTGTTCTTTTGTGTAGCGCTTTTTTTTTCGTTCACAACACCTTACCGTACAAATAGCGCAAACTTCAAATCTTGCATCATTTGTCGCTCCTCCTTTTCTCCGAAAAGAACAAATCTTAAAAGCCACGATTTTAAGCATGCTACCCTATCATGAACAACGAAGGGAAGGGAAAATGCACTCGCACTCAGAAAGGCCTAAATACTACAAATACAATCTTGTTGTGTCTGTTTTCTCTTTAAATAATAATCTATTATGTTAGTGAAAGATAAAGTAAACACATCTGCAGAGGAAAGATGGTAATCCCTTTTATAGAATTCAATATCGAGTTTCAATCTCAATATATCAGTTTGCAATTCCAGTGCAACTAGCTCTTTTATCTTTATTTCTTGATTTCTCTTCTATATCTGTTAAAAATTAAAAAAAAAAACTTGTTTCCACCTTAAATGATAAGGATCTATTTGTGACAAAGGCAAGACTAATTTTCATATCAAAATAGTGATAACTAACTAAATGGAGCAAGTATTCATTACGTTCGAGAAATGACAACAATCAAGCAATTCATGTTGGGATTTGTTTGACCATTTGCTTTAGCACTGTCCATGTGACCTTAAACTAATGCGACCTAAACATGATTTATGAATGTAGCGTTCAAATAGAAGGTGAACTTAGTAAATTTAACTACCATCATCATGAAGTCTGTTTCCAACAAGAAAGATTTAATTTAAATAATACAGTTATAACAGATTTTGCCGCTCCGTGCAAATGCACGTGTTGCACATATAGTAGAGCCAGCCCTGCTTCTGCGCGTTGAAAGAAAGCACATACCAGATTTCATTACAAGCAGAAAAATTTTACGAAATTATAGTGTGATTAGGCAGACACACAAATGGTGGTTAAGTCGAATTGTGGAATCTCGCTACGCTCCCTTCAATAACAATAATATAAGGAGGATCAGGAAACTAAAGCTACAAGGCTGATATTTCTGGAGTTTCGTCTGTTATACAGGATTGTGGAGTGTGCAGTAATTTTAATACATGGAGTTGGCAACTCTGCAGAGTTTCAGCCACCCGCCGCATACGGTGCTAGTTGTAAGCAAACCCAAATGGCGACTCGTTTCCAAAACTGGTCTCGCGAAGAAGTCCGCTCATTTATTCGATTTTTGTGGGCGAAGTATATAACTGCAGCTGAAATTCACCGACAACTGGTAGAGGTTTACAGAGAGAGACTGTAACGTCTCGTCAGCATGTCGCAGAATGGTGTCAAAAGTTTGCGGCTGGTAGAAAAAGCGTCACCGACGAGGAGCGCAGTTGCCGACCATGCACGGGATCAACAGATGTGAACACAACTTCCGCGCATCACCCTCTCTACACCTCGGATCTCGCTCCAAGGGACATTCACCTGTTCCCGGACTTCAACGAGCACCTAAGAGGCTGTCGCTTTGCTTCAGACGAGGAGATGAAACACTCCGTGACAACGTGGCTGAACACGCAAAGACAGAATTTTTACTAGAAGGGAATCTTCAAACTCATCCCACGATGCGACAAGTGCCACAACCGACATGGAGACTAGGTCGAAAAATAACCTAATGTATGTACTAGGGATGGCCAGAACCGGTTCCTAGTGGAACCGGTTTTCGGGTCTGAACGGATCCGGTTCTAGAAGATCCGGTTTTTCGGATCCAGGCCTGGAACCGGTTTTTTGGATCCAGGTCTAGAACCGGTTCTTCAGATCCAGGTCTGGAACCGGTTCTGAAACAGAACCGGTTCTTTGCGGAACCGGTTCCGCTGGAACCGAAACTTTGTGACCATCCCTACGCTAAACCGAGCTGCTGGCAAGCTGTGAACAGTATGCTAGATGAAATGGTGGAAGCGACAGGCAGGCGCCCAGGCGGCGGCAGCTTGTCTCATTTGGCTAAATAAACTGGGTAACTGGCAAACTCATTGGTTAAACAGGCAAACTGGCCAACTCATTTGGCTAAACACCCACTGGTGGACCAAAATTTTTTTTCTGGGGGCACAAGCGTGTCTGGGCGAGGAAGGCACAAGCGCATGGTCCTCTTTGCATTATTTTTGAAGGTGATCTTTATGCCTCATTTACGGGTCTTTGGGGGCTTTCGGATCCAGGTCTGGAACCGGTTCCTAAGATCCGGTTCTGGAACCGGGTTTTCAGATCCAGATCTGGAACCGGTTCTGAAAACCGGATCTCAAAGAACCGGTTCCTCGCGGAACCGTTTCCGCCGGAACCGGAACTTTGTGGCCATCCCTAGTATGTACTATCTGTTGGTTGTATAAAATAATGTACACACATTTCGCTGCAGGCTTTGTAACCTTACTTTCTGACCACTCTTCGTATATAGTTAAAGCAATATGAATAAATAAATATTACTTTATGAAATGTACAATGAAAAAAAAATACGATTTTAAAAACAAAAAAAAAAAAAAAACATTTTTCTGACGTTTCTGAATAACAAGTCTGTTCCAAAGATGCGGCTCTGGAGATATTTGCTGCTTCAACAACGAGAAAGTTCATGAACAAAGAAAGTAGGGATGAAATATAAGGTGTCAATTCATGCTTAGAATTGTACACTAAAATGTTTATATATCACCAACCTGATTATATTAATTCAGGAGATTAAATAATCTGCGATACGATTTACCAATTTAGCTCAATCAGTTATTCACGAGGAGAGAACGTATAATTCTGGAACTTTATTGGAATGAATATTAGATTTAAAATTATCAGTTCAATCTACACTCTCAATTAATGATTAAAATCAATGTTAGGATTTTCTCCCCTAAAAAAAAAAAAAAAAAAAACTGTAGTATTATAAATTTATGAAACGTTTAACAATTTACAGGCCAAGCATCACAGAGTTGAAATACACATCAACAGATGTCACTCCAGTACTGTCAGAAAATGTTCCGTGCTGCCATCTTGAGACTGATAGTTGAATTCATGAATACTTGATGAACATTGCGGAAACAAATGTGAATGTTGAATTAATGCTTATCGACACTTCTCCGAGAGACTCTGAAATTATAGAACTGATATTTATTAATGTGTTAAGGCTATTTTTTCACTGCAGATACAACAATTAGAATAAAATAGAAAAAGAATGCTAGTGTCGCTGTGCAATGTAGAAGTGAAAGATGCTTCTACTTAAGTTGGAGGTTTTCATTACTTTATCACAGGGGCGGCTTTAGGATTTTAATGTTGGGTAGACCCGCTCCCTAGCTTATGGATACATATACACATTTGATGGATTAATGAGAGTGGGAAATTATTTTTACAAGTATTGGTTGATGGTATTTGTTAAATAATTATCTGCCACTAATATAAATAGTGGAAAATATATTTACTCTTTATTGTATCTTTTACCGTTTAAATATTTTTATTTTTATTTTTTGGGTAGGCCTGTGCCTACCCGCTAAAACCGCACCTGCTTTATCATCAAATAAAAGCAATTCCTTCTAAACTTCAACTGAAACATCAAACCACACCATTTTCATGACAATCACATTCTCCTATATTTAATGAACTTAACTTCGGTAATATCTTCTTAATTTGGAAGAGAATTGAATTTCTCACTAGGAATAGGCACGATCGAGTTCGAGCGGGTTTTCTTTGAAACTCGACTCAAATTCGGGTCGAGTTGAGACAAATCGAGCAAAATCCTGCGTGTAGTTTCAAGTACTCTCTTCAAGTATATTATATAGACAATGTAATTATTATCAATGATACTACTACTCCTACAACTTCTTCTTCTTCTTCTTCTTCTTCTTCTTCTTCTTCTTCTTCTTATTATTATTATTATTATTATTATTATTATTATTATTATTATTATTTTAACAACACTGTGTATAAATATGAAAGATAGGCGGTTTGTATCTGAATACTAAAAACTAGTTGACTGCCGACCTCAGTCGTCGAGAATTCTTCAGGTGGCAAAGACATCGTTTACGAGGTTCTGGGTTTGAGTTCCGAAGGAACAAGCATTCGGGCTCGAGCCAAAAGTTGTTAAAATGTTATGGAGCGCCGACCAAACATGTTCAAAATTGCTCGGCCCGGGTTTAGGGATGTCAATGTCTCGAGCGTCTCGGCTCACAGTTCATTCACTATCGAGCCGAACCGAGGAGTGAGCCGAGTCAACAGCTAACCAACCGAGTCGGTTCGAGCCGATGGCTCACCTGAGTCGAACCGAACCGAGTTGATGGATCATCCCAACCGACTCGGCTCGAGCCATTGCCTCAATTGAGCCGAGTCGATGGCTCATGCCAATTAGAACGGCTCTAACTGTTCGCTCAGTTGAACGGAGCTGACTCGATTAACATCACTACCTGGATTGGACTTCTGCTTGGGTTCAAAATTTCGACCGTGCAGGTCTCAGCCTTGATCGTAACAATTATAGTATTGGTGATCACGGCATTTGAGGCTGTCTTGTTATACAAATTTATGGTCGTATCCTTCTCGAGATGAGACCAGATGCGAGCAGTGTCCCCCCTGGTGAGCAACACTAAAAGTATTCCACATTACTGCTTGCATTACTTGTGGATTTCGTTTCCCAGTGCAATTAGGCCATGATTTCAAAACGAGCTAAAACGAGCTGAATGAGCGAGCCATTTATCAAACTCGACTGGACTCGAAATTCGACATCAGAAACAGTAACTCGGCTCGGAACTCGACTCGAGAAAACTACATCTGACTCGACTCGAAACTCCAATCGAATTCGAGTCGAATTGAGTTTTGGCTCTCTCGTGCCCATCCCTACTTTTCACCCAACATACATCAACTCCAAGCAGTAGTAAACAGAACAGCATACACACCCATGATGCAAGCATAAATGCATATATATATATATATATATATATATATATATATATATATATATATATATATATATATATATATATATATATATATATAATCACTTTCATTTTTATTTGTTTACATATATATAAATCCTAATGAGAATAATCGAGGGATGTTAAACTGAAAGATCTAGTTTATTTTTATCTCGAAACCGATACAAGAATCTCATTTCGAGTTTAAAAATGCACTTTTTGTCCCTTATGCAACATTAGTTGGAAAGAGGGAGCGTGTTAGTCCCCTTATCTA
Organism: Thermobia domestica; assembly: GCF_964235325.1. NCBI lineage: Eukaryota > Metazoa > Arthropoda > Insecta > Zygentoma > Lepismatidae > Thermobia > Thermobia domestica. The sequence continues at coordinate 10,022,328 of NC_137470.1, forward strand.
CGCCACTGACCCCAAGCAATAAGCTGCATCATAAATGATATTTTGCAAACTTGGAGACTCCCGACTTGTTATTTTCAATGACATATTTTCGCTCGTGTTCGTACTGACTAACCTTGCAGAGGCTCGAACTCGGTTCGATTGGATCTCTGGGTTGACTTCAGTTGTAGGACGTAGGACTTATACTCACACGGACTGGTATTCAATTATTAAGGCCAAGCTTGATTGATCCCAAGAAACGAGTTCGAAGCTTTGGACATTCCTAGGCAACATTGGAAAGCTTCAAAGAAAGCACAAAACACAGAGATTTCTTTATTTTATTTTATTTTATTTTATTTTATTTATATACTAGCAGCGTTCACCCCGCTTCGCTGCGGTCACCCCGGAACGCAATAAACTTTGTTACTTAGATAATTTTTACTTTTTCGCTTTCAAGTGATATGATAAAAACCATAGAAGATTGCAGTAAATCTTAACATTATATCGCCTGTCATTTATGTTAACCCGCCCCGCTTCGCTGCGGTCATCCCGGTGCTGGCATATTGTAAAAGTGTCTGTAAAAATAAGCAAATCAATTAAAAAATTTTAAACAGAAGATTCAAGCTATTTTCCGCTGTATATCGCCTGTCATTTATGTTAACCCGCCGAGTGACACGGTCATGCGGGTTGCATATAAATACGTTTATTTTTACCTATGATGAACTAATAACAAAGGATTTGTACGTTATGGACACCTGAATGGTCAATTATCTCAAGACACTGGTAATTAAAAATTAAAGTGATATGATAAAAACCATCTAGGGTCCAAATCCTAATAACCCCCCAAAAATGAAAGAAATTGGTTCAGCCGTATTAGCGTGATGAGCGGACAAAAAATTGTACGTTCTCTTTTATATATATAGATTTTACGGAAGACCCTTACGGAAATTGGAATTCTTATGGGAATGCTTGAAACCGTGACATGTTGTTGATATTATGGTCTTAAGAAAAATTCTCAATGGGCATAACCACTAATCATTGACAGTTTGGCGACTACGAGACCACTTTTTTTTTTGAAAACAGCAGAAGATAACGATATTCTGGATTTCGGTGAAAATGAATGAAACTGTGTATGTTGTAGATGTGCTCCTGAGAAAAACTAGGTTGTTGGGTACCGAGCAACTGCAGGGCAGTTAGTACAACACTTGTTCGCATTTGGGAGGTTCGTCTAGGACCAACCATTCAGTGTGTGGTTTTCCCTTGTCTCACAAGGTGAATATCGGGATGTTACCTATACTTAAATGGTATTGATCCGCTACTCTCTCCATCCGTTTTCCTGGTTGTGTAATTACTTATGTACGTCATCCCTCTTACATGACGGGTTTAGGTGAAAGTTGCAAATCTGTGCACGAAAATGTAAATGTCAATTGTTGTTAATATCATAGCTGCTGCGGCTCTCTACTCTCCGGTCTGCAGTGACACTAACGTAAGTTGGCACTCTGAGGACAGTTGGATTCTATCCTTGCTGCAAACGCTCTGCCTGACGTTGTCCAGGTCTTTTTCACAGACGAACACCATGATAGTACTTGAACGACTAGTCATTAGAGCCTTTCTATTTGATCTGTGCCCCTTCTGGCGCTGCAGTCGATGTGTGCTTTCCCCAAGGATGTTATAAAATAGATGATCTGCCCATACAACAAAATCGTGAAGCCTTACGTCACTGCTTCGCCACACCTACTCTGCCCACTCGGCGCCACTAAGATCGCAATGTTTCGAGCCAACAATTATGATGCTTCCGGCTCAGATGATGCTCGGTTGTTTTTTGGCTTCATTGAGTTCGTATGGGCAGATCCCCTATTTTATAATATCCTTGGCTTTCCCGTACCTCCCTCAAAAGAAGAGGGAGAAGTTGTTGCGGCCGAGCTCTTTCAATTGTTAGATGCGGAAGCGTTGCCAAAATGAATTATTTCACGAACTTCGCTGTCCTCTGTCTTGTTAGCCATTATAAGTAGACTACGATCTTCACTCGTCAAGATCAAACGACTGAATGACAAATTGGCAACACAGTTGAGGTCATTCACTTCTTTTCCCTAAGCAAAGGGAGAATTTCCTCCGTCAGAGGGCGGCGGGGGTGAGGCCGAAGTATAGTTCGCATACTTTCCGAGGGCATAGATGAGATAGACAGGCTCTAGCGTCCCTGTCTCATTATTCGGTTTAGTGTTCGCCTTGGATTGTTGTATCCTTGACTTGACACCTGCATCCATCACAGCCTCCAACCAACTAGAAATACCAACGAAACATCAGTGTAATCATCAAATGAATGAATAGATCATTTGCTATTTTCAATGAATATATCCTTTGCTAGTGAAATGTGCACATACTGTGTATATGGTTCCTTTTATTGAACATTTCTCCTGTCGGCCAACATCGGACAAAAATATCAAAGTGTCAAATGGTATTAATAAATACTAGTTCCTCTTGGTAAAATCAGGATGACCTGACTGATTTTGAACCCGACTGTTTTCGAATTAGATTTTTTTTTTTCAAAAAAGTTTTCAAACGGTCAGTGATTGGTGGTTGTGCCCATTGAGACTTTTTCTCAGGATCACAATATCTACAACATGTCACGGTTTTAAGTAATTCCACCAAAATCCAGAATATCGTTATCTTCTTCTGTTTCCAAAGAAGTGGCCATGTAGTGGCCGAACGGTCAGTGATTGGTGGTTGTGCCCATTGAGACTTTTTCTCAGGATCACAATATCTACAACATATCACGGTTTCAGGTAATTCCACCGAAATCCAATTTCCATAAGGATTATGCGGGGTCCTTTATCTTTGAATGTATTATTTTTAAAATTAGAAGTAAAATCAGTCTTTTGTTCTTAACATATTTCAATACCAAGCTCTGGAGACGATTCCGATATACGAAAGTTATAAAAGAAAATAATTTTCTGATCTTACGGATTTTTTTCTAAATAATTAGACATATTTTAATTAAACGTACATTTTCTCTCATATAGAATACAAAAAATGAGACATACCTTTAAAAGAAACGGTAACTCAACCAGGTAATTCTCCATAACTACATCTGAAGGTGGTACAACCAATTTAAGAATACGAATGCTTGTGGAAGGGGAATAGCTCCGGAATTCCATGTGTCAGATGAGCAAATGCAGGAAATCGGAGCAAGTTTGGAATCTGACAAAATCTGTGAGGCGGATGAGCCAAGTATTGTAGTGTTCGCAACGAGTCGTGAATCCATCTAGAGCTACCAATTTCAACATACAAGAGAACGCGAGGGTGTGTTTCAGTCGACAATCATCATCCATGAAATTTTACCAATGGTTTCTCTTTCACTATACAGAGAACATCTCCTGAAGGTACAATGTCTTCGGATTGCATTTAAGCTCAGCGGATTATTCACCAGGTACAACATTAGGACAATACACAAACATCCAGCGAATATATATATTATGACCAACCAAAGACGATCTGGGTCTCCGAACTCCTGGAGTTTGTCGTATTCCATGTAAATGTGGTAAGTCGTATATTGGACAAACAGGATGAACCATTGAAGCCAGATGCAAAGAACACAACAGTTACATCAGACAAAACCAACCAGAAAAATCCGGACTGGCTGAACATAGCATCAAATAGAAACATAAGATTTTATTCACATATGCCAAAATAATATAGCAAAATGCCCGAGTTTGGGACAGAAGGATAAAAGAAACTGGTGCAATCACACAACAAAAACGAACCTTAACAGAAATACAGGATTCCAACTGAAACATGAACACCAATCATATCCCGCCATTTCAACCACCAATCAGAAGAGATCAACTACACATATATGAAGTATATATTCCATACACTCTATTACCCCATCATGTTCGCCTGAAGTTGAGGACGATGTCAGCCCTCGAAACGTCGCAAGATATAACAGTGAGATCAGACCGGTGAGGTGAGCGTGAGGTCGAAATGAGTTTGTGAGCGTGAGGTTGAGTGAGGTTAGGTCAGACTGATGATGCGAGCGTGAGGTCGAAATGAGTTTGTGAGCGTGAGTTCGAAATGAGTTTGTGAGCGTGAGGTTGAGTGAGGTTAAGTCAAAGTGGTCACCTCTGGTCCTGGGAGGGCGGAATGGAGATAAGAAGGCCACTATTCTGTCAGAAGATGCTGTTATTTCAGCGATACCTATTGTCTTGTTGTATTCCACAAGTTGTGGAGTAGTGGAAAACTAACATTTGAATAAAAAGTTCATTTCATTTAAGAAATAGAAGAAAATATAATGCTAACGGAAATTAAGTTACATGTAAGAAGTACACGTATTTCAATGTGCGAAACAAATAAGGCTGAAATGAACGTTGTAGTATGTAGTTCAGCCCTCGTCATTGGTTTCATTTATGACCACACAAATGTCATGATCGAATATGTTGCTCAATATTTGTGTTGGTTTGGGGACCCTCGACCAATATCTTCCATAACTAAGGTAAAAAATAATGGCTGCAACATGGGAGCAAGAGCCAACTGTCTGCAAACCATTTACGGAGTCACAACAGTACCTAATGACACTTTTGTAACCTTCTCTGTTTGGTAATCGACGAAACATTTGTACGTCTTGCTTTGCGTATGTCTTGAATGCACTGTTGTTTCCAATATCTTGTCGTTGTCTTTAACATACTGCATATTAACATTGCTTTCTAAAAGTACTGGAGAAGTTTGAGAAAAGCCTTCGGGCCTCATCCTAAACGAAGCGAAAAATCCCAACCTACACCTCCTCGCGGGAGAAAGCGGGCAACGTCTTTGGCGGCTAACGTAGGTGAGGACCGACCGACTCCCGGGATAAGGAGTAAGCTTCTACCAAGTTCCAACGGCCTTTTCGGATGGCGGATGAGCGGGTGGAGGTCAGGGCACCTTCTTCTCCTTAGGAGGGGAACTGTCCTAAAAGGCGGATGAACCACTAGATGGTCAATGGCATGAAGATGTGGAAAGGAAATGGGAATACTACCACATTATCTTTTTCCCAGAAGAGACAAAGGAGTAGAATAAATAAATATGATGATTCTTCCCTAGGTAAACAATTCCGGAGGTAAAATAGTCCCCCGTTCGGATCTCCGGGTGAGCACTGTTTCGGGAAAAGTCATCAGAGGAGAAAATAATAATAACTTTAGTTTCAGCATAGGAACCTGGAACGTACGGGCTCTGCGAGGTGAGGAGAACTTGAAAATTTAAAAGTGGAAATGGACAAATGTAAAGTGGACATAGTGGGCTTGAGTGAAGTGAGGTGGCCAGGGAAAGATGAGATAATGTTGGAAAATTACAGAATATACTATTGGGTGGCGATAAGGGCGAGAATGGTGTCGCGATAGCAATGTAGAACGAAGTAGTAAGAAGTGTAACCAAAGTGGAATACTGCAGTGAACGCTTGATGTTTGTAAAACTACATGCAAAACCAGTGGATATTGTGATAATACAAGTGTATATGCCAACAACCGGCTATGATGATAATGAAGTAGAAGTAATGTATGATCAGATTAGTGACATATTGCATCAGGAAGGAAGAGGTAAGGTCAACGCCGTAGTAAAGGGAGACTTCAGCAGCGTAGTAGGAGAAGCAGCTGTGAATAAGGTAGCGGGACCATTTGGATTAGGTAGAAGAAACGAACGAGGTCAAATGCTTATCAATTTCTGTAGGCAACATGATCTGGTGTTCATGAACACGTAGTTTAAGAAAAGAAAAATCAAGTTGCACGCGTGGAAAAGTCCAGGAGATACGAAACACTACCAAATCGATTACATTCTTGTGAAGCAACGTTTCAGGAATAGTGTACGAGGCATGAAGACACTGCTAGGAGCGGACATTGATTCGGATCACAATCTACTGGTGGCGGAAGTGCAAACAAGGTTAAAGTCAGAAAAATGGGAAGAGAAATCGAAAATGGAACTTGGAGCGACTAAGAAATATCGACGATGGTGTGAAAGAAGAAATTGAAGAAACATTCTGTGCAATGGGCGATGCGGTTGACAAAATAGAAAGTAGTTGGGGAAAAGTTAAACAGATTCTACTTGACACACTCCACAATAACATTGGTAGGATGAAAAGAGCACCGAGAAAACCATGGATAACTGAAGCAATGTTTAAGAAGATGGAAGAACGCAGAACGGCGAAAAACACGGACATCAAGGAATACAGAAGGCTGAATAATGAATTGAGAAGAGAGGCATTCAAAGCCAAAGAAAAATACATGGATAGATATGTGAAGAAATAATGGAACTTCAACGACGCGGCAGATATGATCTGATGTACCAGAAAGCACAAGAATTAGGAGGAAAAGCTAACAAAAGTATACGAACGTTCGGCATCGAAGATCAAGAAGGTAATGCAACCTCTGACCATCAAAGAACCCTTAGAATTTGGGAGGAATACATAAAGGATCTGTATAATCAAAAGAACCACCCCAAAGATATTGCGATCAAAGAAGAGGAAGATGATGATGATGATGAAAAAGGACACAGTATATTGAAAAGTGAAACACTACAAGCAATCAAAGGTATGTGAAGGAGAAAGGCCACTGGAGAAGACGACATACCAGTAGATTTGCTCAAGGGATTAGGAGACAACGCAATCAAAGTATTGACTTCACTTATTAACAATATCTATCTGAGTGGAGAATGGCCAAAGGATTTTCTTGATGTTACCATTATTGCATTGCCAAAGAAAAACCAAGCAAAGAAGGGCAGCGTTCACAGAACCATTAGCCTGATTTCCCGCACTTGAAAGATAATTGCACGCATACTGAATAGGCGGCTGGAAAGTAAGATAGATGAGAGGTTAGAAGAAGATCAATTTGGATTCCGGAAAGGAAAAGGCACCAGATATGCTATTGAATTGATGAAAATTATATCAGAAAGAATTCTTGATGTAAAGGAAGAGTTGTGTTTGTGCTTCATCGACTAGCGAAAAGCTTTCGACCGAGTCAATTGGACGAAACTTCTGAAAATAATTAAAGAAATCGGAGTCAACTGGAGAGATCGACGACTCATTCAAAACCTGTACACAGGACAACAAGTGAAGCTGCGCTTGAATGAAGGAGAAACCAATAGTCTGGAGATTGGAGGAGGAGTCAGACAAGGATGTAGTTTGTCGCCCCAATTATTCAACATTTACAGTGAATGTTTAATGAAGGAAGCATTAATGGGAATTGGAGATTTCAAGATTGGAGGGCAGATCATTAACAAGATCAGGTATGCAGCTGATACGGTTATAATAGCTAAAACCGAAGGAGGGCTACAGGAGATGATTGACAAAATAGTTGACACTGGAAGACTGTATGGAATGGAAATTAACATCGAAAAGTCAAAAGTCAGAGAATATCCCGTGGAAACACGCCCTTACGGATCAGAGTAGAACAAAGAGAACTTGAAGAGGTCGATAATTTCAAGTATCTGGGAAGTGTTTTGACGAGAGACGCTTACTGCACCAAAGAGATCAGCTCAAGAATTGCCATAGCTAAAGAAGCATTCAACAAGAAAAGATCGCTCTTAACTAGCAGGATCAATATTAGACTTAAGAAGAAGTTGGTCAAGTGTTATATATGGAGCATTGGACTGTATGGTTCAGAGACTTGGACATTACGGAAGTTGGAGAAGAAATATTTGGAGAGCTTCGAAATGTGATGTTGGAGGAAGATGGAAAAGATAAAATGGACAGATACAGAGCAACAAACGAAGATGTTTTAAAACGGATCAAAGAAAAGAGGACACTTCTAGCCACCATCCTTCGTAGAAAGGCCAATTGGATTGGACACATCTTGCGAAGAAATTGTCTTCTTCACACCGCCATAGAAGGAAAAATGGAAGGGAAGCGACGAATAGGAAGAAGAAGAACACAGCTAATCGATTATTTGAAAGATAGGACAAAATATTGGGAGTTAAAAGAGGAAGCTGAAGATCAACAAAAGTGGAAGAAACATTTCCAGGCCAAAATCTAAAATTGAAAAAAAAAAAAAAAGATCCTCATTAGTCTCAGAACCTGCCGAAAGGCTGAATACTTAATAATACTAATATTACCTCCTTCACCCAACATGCTGTCCCGGGTTCAATTCCTAGTGGGCCACTTGGTCGAAAAAATTTAAAAACTTTCTCAGGCCAGCCATCCTGAATGAGGTTTCCCTGGCTTCTCCTCATTCACACCAGGTAAATGTCGGGGTGGTACCTCACTTATAAGTCCCAGGCCTCTTCCTTCCTTCTCCAATCCTTTCTTCCTTCCTTTTCCCCGGTTAATGTTATCACCGAGGGACGTTATATCTCTTACGTGACGGGCTAAATAGCCATAGATGCCAAAAACCCAGATATCTAAAGCCTTTTCCAACATTTCAGTCAAATAACATATCGCCTGTTTATATTGGGATGATCCACAAAACAAAAGTTTCAAGTCTTTTTTGGTCATTCGGGAAAAATCCTTAATATTCTGTGAAGGATTAGATGCAAATGGAAATTTTCTTGTTCGCAATTTCTTCTCTTCAACAAAGGCTGCAAAGATATTTTCATTTCCTGCAGGTTTCGAAGATTTCATGATTCCGGTGGTTGCGAAGTGGTTTTCATCTTGTGTCACACGTTTGGAGAATTTATTAACTAGAAAACTAGCAATTCTATGATACAGGCCGATACTATCATTTCATTTTCCAATATTTCATCCAACAGACGATACTTTTCTTCTAGCATTCAATGTGTAGCCTCAATTCCCTAACGAATTTATGTAATATACTTAATAGCATTTGCTTCTGGACTGGACATTTATGCTTTTTTTGCCTTTAAATGCAGACATAAGTGCTTTATAATATTTTTCCTCGATGTAAGTTTTACAAAGTCTATATTTTAATCCATTGACTACTAACTTACTAATATAAAACGTACAATTCTTATGTAGATGAAGATCTTGACCCCAAGAAAAATCGCAACAGGCGCTCCTGACTCTCAGTGTTTCCTTTTTGGCGATACATTAACACAATCACAATGATTCATTGTTTCGTGTTTGTTTCAAGGCGACAAGTGTGTTCATCTCTAAATAAATTGCTAAAAATCAACAGTTTCACTATATCCCTAACTAGAGAAAGGGACACGACAGACCATCAAATGGGACCTGAGTAAATTTGACACTTTTCAGGTGTTATTTCTAACTGATTTACGTGGCCAATATGCAAAAGTTACATCAGTATTTCTGTTGCTGTATATACTGTTCTTTTTGCAATTGACCCTTATAGGTATGGTGTGGTTGGTTTTGGCCAATTTTGACCATGGAGTACCCGTGATACAATTTTGGAAAAAATATATGTGATTCTATGGTTAAAACGACATCTAAAAATTATTTTTTCATAATTGTGCTCACAGACCATCATAAGTCAAAAGGGGCTCAAAACATTGAATCGAATTTTTTGAGGGGGGAATGGTGAAGGGAGCTGTTAATTTTTTCAGACAAAGTCCTTGATTTTTCAGACAAATGTCTGTACACTTATACATACATTCAAATTTGAACCAAATCGATCGATCCATTCTTGACAAATAAATTAATCCCACTTTCGCCATTTTACGCCATTTCTCATGAACCGATCAGAGATGAGGTTTGTAAAATGAGGCATTAATGTATCTTTGGGGTACCTACACACCACCCACTTGTTGTCCCGAGATTCATCTGGGACCATTTCACTATACTTATCCACCCATGCCCTTTGGCATGATTGTAGCTTTTCGGGACCAGCCCACAGGAAAATTGCCAAAAGTGAATATTTTTAATTTTTAGGTGGTCTAAAGGGGGGATGAATAATTTTCCAATGCTATTTAAATGGGTCTATTTTGGATCTGTAATGTTTTAGGTACTTACAATTAGAATAAAAGCTTGAACTTCGGTGTGCTTGTACGTTTTCGTTAGCATTACCTAAGTAAATTAGTAAAAATAAAAAGGAGGGGTGGCGAAAAGGGCCAAAATCGGCCCCCTTGATTTTTCAATTCAGTTATGCTATAATGGTAGTACTAGAGCAGATATGTATGAAAAACAGAATGTTAACCAAATATATTTTGCAATTAAGGTTTTACACAGCACCATTTGTTAACAAAAAATGCACAATCGTATTATATTGTAGGTAACATGGACAAGAAACTAGCATTACTGATGAAAACGAAAGAAAATGAATATTAAAAAGACAAAACGTTTTCTTTTTTATGTTGTCAAAACACTATTTGTGGTATCCTCTATTAGAACTTCGTGATATAGGCCTACTACAAAATGACAATACCACAATAGTCATTTTACTAGGCCTACCGCTCACTGGCAACATTTTGTCGGGCAACTATCTTGTTGCTCTGGCTAAATGCATTGAGTCTTATGGGAGTCCGCTCACTGAGGCGACAGCGACAGAAAAGTTGCCGAGGTGTCGCCAAGCAGGGCGACAGCAGGGCAACATCTCGGCGACGGAACAGTTGCGCAACATCTAAAAATGCATTGAGTCTTATGGGAGTCCGCTCACTGAGGCGACGGCGACAGAAAAGTTGCCGAGGTACCTCCAAATAGAAAGGTAAAAAATAAATGTTTTCTACAAGTTTTTCACTTAACAGTTCGTTCCGTGTGTAGCGCGTGAAAAGAAGTGTTCGCAATGGAAACTGATACATTCTTTGATTAGTGACTAGCATGTCTTTAGTGATAAAGACTATGAAAAATTAATTGAGGAAAATTGAAAAACGCCCAGCATTAAAGAAGAAATATATATAAAGAAGAAATTATGAAAGGTAGTGTGTTTCGCTGTTATAAGAAACTGAATGAACTTTCCAGCCAAGAAAAACAACACAGGTAGGTACATTTTCGCTAATGACATATCGCTGTGATACTACACACTACTACTTTCATTAATTTCCCACAACTAGAAAAAATACAGATAAAATTATCATTTTTAAGTTTCTTTCCATTTCAAATATAAAAAAGAGAAAAAAACTGTACTGTATAAAAGTGGCCGATTTTAAAACGTGAAGAATACGCGGGAAGAACGAAGAAAGCCAATTTTTATTTTATGGATATACGTAGAACATTGAGAGTACAGTTACTGTACAGTGTTGTCGGATTGCCGCTTTTTAGTTTCGTTCTGTTAGTTATTTCCAGTCGTTTTATATTTTCGTGATTCTTGTTATCTTTTGATTCGAATAATTGTTCCCGTTCGTATTAGCTTACACAATGCTGTTATTTTTGTCACTCATTGACGTTCAGGGACGTCATTTAGGGGGGGGCAGGAGGTGCAATTGTTCCCCAAGAGTTTGAGGAATACATATACTTTAATCAATTGTCTACTAATATACTAGTAAAAACGTGAAGTCGGTGGTGTTCTTGCCCCCCTCAAGTGAAGTCTGAAATAACGCCCCTGTTGACGCTACCTTCGAAAGTTTATTTAAATCTATTTATTTAACCATTGGAATGGGCGGTAGTTTTTTTTTTAATGTCCGAAACCAGCGATTTTGTGAACTGTTCCGGTTGTCGATTATGTAAATTGTGATATCAAATGCTCGGCAACTAGTGTTGTAAAAAAACGGTTTTTTTTCTGTGAAGTTTTTTTTCAATAAAAAACATCGTTCTTTTTCATGTTTTTTTTCAAAAGTCTGTTTTTTTTCTGGCAACTATTATTTATTGATTTATGTTGCAGATTATTGAAATAATCAACAGAACTTGAGTCGAAGCCCTTGTAACTTACAAATCGTTTGTTTCTTTGAACCTATACGAGCAAAATTGTGTGATTATTCCTTTCGGCCCCAGGTCATTTTTGGCGTTTTCCTACATTTCCAGTTAGTGACTTATTGCTCAAAAACTATTCATTCGATTGATATGGTTAAGGCCTTGCTTTTAAGAAAATGGATGTGGCTATTTTTTGGAATAAGTTGTATTGCAGTGTTGCCAACGGGTGGGAAGTTATTGAGGGAAATGTAGGAGTGAAAATTTACAAAAAAATCCCTAACCGAATTTCAAAAAATTTTTGTATCTAGCACCACTGCTGCTATATAGGTTCAAGTCACCTAAACAAATCTTTGGTGTGTTGACAAGGTAAAGTGAAATCCTGAAGTCGCTGGCTTCCATTCAAAGAGGGAAAGAAAAAATTCTGTCATACACATGAAATTTTGACACTTTTTACGCTTCAGAAACAAAAATCAAATATGCCGGGGTACAGCTTCTCTAATTATCCTATTGAAACTTTTTATGGTGCGTTCTATAGGGCAAAGAGGAAGCTTTCAGGTATTGGTATGTTTGTTCCAATGTACCCAGTAAGAGGGTAATAATAGATAGGAAAAGGGAAATTTTCCTAATTTTTCACCTAATAGCGGGAATTAATTGTTTTGGCTGGAAACGCTGCCATCAGACAGACGAAATCTATCTGAAAATAAACCGTAGTGCTCCAAGAATATATCCTACAAGTATCATGGCGATATATAACAAAGTAAGCATGAAATTTTAAAAAAATCTCATTCTACCTCAGAAATTCACCATTTTCTTACCATTTCCAGAACATGGTTTATTATAAACCTCAACTGTACTTCCCCTAATTATTCTAGTAAAACTTTTTATGGTGCGCTGTGTAGGCTAAGGATGAGACTGTTACACACTGGTACATATGTTCGAATGTAGCCAACAAGAAGGAAATAATAGAAATAAAAAAGGGAATTTTTCCCAAAATTTTCACCTAAAATCTGGAATTAAAATTTTTTTGTAGCTAGCAACACTACTATCAGACACACACAAACTATCTTAAAATAAGCTTTGGTATCTCTCTAATATATCCTACAAGTATTGTAACGATATCTAATAAAGTAAGCATGTCAATTAAAAATATCTCATTCTACCTTTAAAAAAATCACAGTTATCTTTCCAATTAGAGAACAAGGTCCACTGTAAACCTCAACTGTATTTCCCCTAATTATCCTATTGAAACTTGATATAGTGCGTTGTGTAGAGCAAAGACGAGACTTCCAGATACTCGTACGTTTGTTCCGATATAGCCAACAAGAGGGAAATAATAGATACAAAACATATAATTTTTCCAAAATTCCCCCCTAAAATCTGGAATTAAAATATTCTGTAGCTGGCAACACTGCTACCAAAGAGACGCAAACTATCTTAAATTGAACATTCTTACACCACTAATATATCCTACAAGTATTGTGGTGATATTTAAGGAACAAAGCTTCTAATTACCAAAAATATATTACGGTAAACAGAAAAGTAAGGGAAAACTAGAAAAATCAAGGGCTAGAACCTAAATACGAATTTTAAGTGCGCCCCCTAATTACCCCATTGTAACGATCTGTACTTTCGTTTGTTAAGTAAGGAAAAATGTTCGATTGGCGTAGGTTGACTTGCACTCGGACGTATAATTACGGATTTATAAACAAAAATTTCTAACTTTTTGCCCAAATATAGGAGAATTTTAATTTCCCTAAATGGCAACACAGCGCGCAGGCCCGTCCAATTGATGTCAACAATTAGGTATCCACCCGAGGTATCTACCTGGCAAGTCTTAATGATGTCTTTGTACTACGAAGGAAGCTACAGGGGGGAAAAAAAGTAAAGGAAATTCGAAATTAGAAAATTCTCGAATTTTTGACTGGCATGAAATTTATAGAAGGAAATTCGACACCAGAAGAAAAAGAAATTAATATGATAAACTATAGTCCAACCACATTTTGCAAGAATAATATCCCGATATCTTAATTAGTGTCCACACTGGAGCGGATTAAATAAGTGACACACCTGTGTGTGCCACTTTGGCCACCTGGGCCACCGAGTATACATTTGATTACACTTTTTTGACTACTAACTCGTGTTGTTGTTGTAGTTATTGTCTCGACTAATAATAATATCGTTGTAAACAATAACTTTATAAGGAAAATTTTCTCTCCTTTTTACATCTTAGTTCCAACACTGTTGGTGAGAAATGTAGGGTGTTTCAAAATAAATTTTGGGGTTTTAAGTCTTCGTAGTACTTATTACATTTTACGTACAATTATAAGCAATGCATCAAGTAAAAGAGCACCTCAAACAGTCTTTGCTACAAGTGTTCAATGTGAGATTCATTCGGCACGGCACACATCTAGTCGATAGGTGAGAAAGGCCCATAAACTTTCCGCCATATGGCACAAAACACATTCAATTTAGGGGAGTTTCGTTTCAATTGTACCATCTCCTGAGGATTTGCTGATGGTCAGATGCAAACATTATGAGTGTTCACATTAGCTCTTAGGTGAAAAGTCGATTTATCACTGAATACGACACGATCCAGAAAATCTTCATTGTTATGCAGGAATATTTCACTTGCGAAATTGGCACGTAAATCGTAGTCTATAGGCTTTAGACCTGTAGCAACTGCAAACAATAAAGACGTAGTTGCAAGCGTCTCCTTAATATTCTTCACACAGACGGTTGCACTGTACAGGTTCTGTCTTTATTAAAACACAAAAAGCTTTCTGCTCTCTAGTCTCCATCTTTGCTACTTGCTCTTTCTAACGGCAGACAGAAGAAACAATGCATGTACATGCGTGCGTACAAAACTGTTTGAGTTGCTCTTTCATTTGATATAATATTTATAATTGTAAGTTAATTGTAATAGATACTACAAAGTTTCAAAACCCTAATATTAATTTTGAAACACCCTGCATTACTTCAAATTGAGTCATTCTATATTCAGGTCCTAGTCAATTTATCGCCTCGTGCAATGGCATAATTTGCCGCCTCCCCCTTTCTCCAGAAAGAACAAATCTTAGAAGTCATGATTTTAAGTATGCTAGTCCAGCATGAACAACAAAGGTGAGGGTAAGTGCAGTGGCACTCAGAAAGGCTTAAATACTTACTAAAAATGCAATTCCGTTGTGTCTGTTTTTTTTCTTCTTTAAATGTTAATCTATTATGATAGTGAAAGATAAAGCAAACACACCTGCAGAGGAAAGATGGTAATCCTTTTTATAGAATTCACTATCGAGCTTCAATCTCAATGTATCAGTTTGCAATTCCAGTGCAACTAGCTCTTTTATCTTTATTTCTTGATTTTTCTTCTACATCTTCTAACATTAAAAAAAAACTTGTTTCTATCTTCAATGATAAGGAACTTGCTTCTGTCAAAAACAAGACTACTTTCATATCAAAACTGTGATAACCTAAATGCAACAGATATTCACTACTATTGGAGAATTTAATTCTTGCATTTGACAACAATCAAGCAATTTGTGCTCGGATTTATTCGACCATTTGCTTTAGCATTGTCCATGTGGCCTTAAACTAATGCAACCTAAACATAATTTATGAATGTTGTAATCAAATAGAAGGTCAGCTTAGTGAATGTAACTACCATCATCATGAAGTCTGTTTCCAAAAAGAAATATTTAATTTAAATAATATACTTATGACAGATTTTGCCGGACCATCCAAGCTTGGCGTTCTACGCAAATCCACGTGTTGCATATATACAGTGGCGTATTTAGGGGGGCTTCTGGACTTAAGCCTCCCCCCAAAATCTTACTACAGTAAAGAATATGCAATATCTTGCAGAATTTTCACATTTTCAGGCAAATGCCCCCGAAAGTTAGCAAAGCCTCTCCCGAAACAAAATCGTAAATACGCCACTGCATATGAGGTAGAGCCGGCTCTGCATATCATATATATGTAGTCGACAAATTATTTATATATGACATTTAGAAAAATACTTTTAGGCAAATTAGTATTAGTTTTTACCTTTAGACAAGTTATTGGAATTTTATACTGTTCGTGACATTATTTTCGTACTTATTAAAGGCCTGCGTTCACGGAAAAACAAAATTCCATTTCTACTTTTATTCCTTAGTTGATATTGATGAAAACTGCTGAAACCTGAATTGTTAATAGGTATGGTATTCATGTAAATTGTAAATTATGTGTAGCGTATCAGTACCTAACGTTTAATTTATGTTGCATTTTACGGTGATTACACCTACATAAAAATATTTCATACTTAAATAGACGTAAGATGCATTACAAATGACTATTTGAAAAAAAACGAAATTTAGAAAAAAAACGAGAGGCAATGTTTTTTTTCTAAAAAAAACGTACATTTCTGAAAAAATACGAACCGTTTTTTTTCTATTTACAACACTATCGGCAACTTTTCTGTTGCCGTCGCCAGTGAGCGAGGGTATGGCAACAAAACTGTTTTGTCTCCGTGAAGTTGCTGACTGCAGGCGACAGCGACGAGATAGTTGCGCAACTGTTTTGTCGCCAGTGAGCGGTAGGTCTTAGTTTGTTCTTCACAGACCACTCAGTGCCGTAACCACCGCCTCCTCGATTCACTTACCTGCCTGTTCATTCTTTCCAAAAACCATTGCCTCCCGCGTGAACGCTTGTTTTCTAATTTCGACGCTAGAGTGCAGCACGTACTGCCCATTTTCTGTGAGTAAATCTTTATGGTTTGCATAGGAATGACCACACTTTTCCAATAGTTTAGAAAAGAAAATTGTCTTATATTGTTGGGTATCATTCTGCAAAGCAAGAAAAGGCAAGTTGGAATACAATGGAATGTTATTTCATGAAATACCATCCGATAATGAACTATGTAAGAAAATTAATAGGGGTATACATGAGGGATACTAGATTTTCCATTTTTTCCTCAAGCCTTTGGCAGTTGCATATACGGAACTCTCTAAGTCAATAAACTAACTGTATACTCCACATTTGATGAGTTCAACAATGGGGTATATTGACGAGGAGTTATAAAATGAAAAAGATCTCCAGTATTAGACTTCCAAACTATACTATGTATAAGTGTTGGCAGTCTTATAGAACGGCTATGTCCTTCGGTTGACAGGTATCAGAGCAAACACGGCAAGAGCTATCGACATGCAGTTTTCGAGGATCGATTCAGTGTCCCAGGAATATTTTCCATCTTTTGGACTACCTTCTACTTAAGCCGGAAGTGGTTGGAATCGACCACTTCCGGTTTCAACAGTAAAGCTTATAACTCAAAACGGTGATAGATAGCCACAAACTGCTTTCGGAAATTGATTCATGGTCTCAGGGAAATAACCCATCTGCACCCCTATATCTTAGTAAAACTGGAAGTTGAAGAAATTCAGTACTACGTCCAGTTTCAATGTGGATTTTCATATAGCAAAACTGGTAAGAGATTTTGCGAAAGGTTTCTCAGTAATCGATTCAGTCCCTGTCTTCAATATAGTATTCAATTTGCATAGCTTGGAAGTCTACTGTAGTTTCACTGTCTGAAACGATACTCCTTGTATATTTTGGATATTGTTGCTCTCGAGACAAGATTTTAGCTACTTCATCTGAAGAAGCTGTTGCTATATTGTGAGACAGCTTTGTCATCTCGTTTCTCAGAGACAGATGCTGTTTCGTATCGTGGGCGACACTAATTTTAATACTAAAACAATGTACAATTTGGCTTAGAGTAAAAACAATGTATATAACATGTGGTGTGGTTTGCGATAGCCCAAAGTCTGGAAAGTGTATTAGAAAAGGTACAATTCTTTGTGTTTCTCATTTGTATTAGTAATGACTCGTGTTGGGGTTTAAACTTCCTTATTATATAGAGTGGCCCAAAAGTAGGTATATTTATTCTTAATGTCTTTGTACTTATATCTTAAGCTCGGAACAGCCGAAACAAATGAACGTATAATGTAGAATGATATACCTGATCGATGCAGGGGTGTAGGCGTATACCTACTTTTGAGCCACCCTGTATAATTACAATTATAATTAATGGCGCCGATTTCTCAGTAAATTTGGGCGGGGGGCATTCAGATGCAGAAGACATATATGAGGATTTTAAGACAAATTGCATTCAAATTGTACCAAATATCGCATATTCATAAGTACAATGCGGGGGGCCGGAGCCCCCGACCCCAGGATCGGCACCCTTGCTTATAGCATCAGAGTTGCTTCACACGAGAACATAAAATTATATATATTCTATTTAGGCCAATATATGATTGTGAGTATTCTTTCATGTTTGTGCCTCAGCCGTAACATCAACAAATGTGTTTCTATTTGGACATTTTTTTTTGTACTTCTTCAATGACTACCGCATATTATATCCTTTACGCAAACCATTTAGATTTCTTTACATTATTTCTATTAACATGTATTGTATACGTACAAATGTCAAACTGCAACGCTACAGGATTGACTGTCAAACGGTAGGATGCCATGGTAGGACCTGCCATCTAGTGGCGAATTCGTGATGAAAGATACACGCATTTTTTGGCTGATTGAGCAGGCAGCTAAGAGGGAGAGGACGGATGCAGAAGGCAGTGGCCGTAACACAACGTGTAGAGAGACACACAGTTCTATTTTCACTTTCCTGTCAATCTGAATCTCCTGCTTTGTCATCATCAGCATCCTCGTCATCAGACCAGCCAACTGCAGCATCTTGTATAAAATCCTGATAATGTGCAGAGTATCTTTCTTGTTGGTGATGAAGGTGTCGATAGTAACCAAGAAACCACAACACAGAAGCAATGTGAGCACAGCATCCAACAACACGTGCTCCAACTTTACACTGGCAATACCTATATCCAACTGTAGCTATATTGTACTGTATCCATAGAGTGTGTATCTTGAACGATGTGTGTCGGCTCTGAATTAAAACTCTTATTAAATCTGAACATCCTCTGTGTGAGAACAACTTGTAAAGGCCTAGTTCATCTGTATATTCAGCTGTATAAGAGGTCGCCTGTTTCAGCTGATATATGCCCAAGGTCAGTTGTTTAAGTTCTTCAAGTGTTAAACGAGGGAAGTCGGTCAAAGTGTCAGCAGTCATTTCTTGCCAAATAACCCTTTTTCTTAACCACTTTTCTGCAGTCATGCGCTGTTGCAACTCATTGGGATGGAATTGCAATGCTAATATCTTTCTCCAATTATTTTTGCACTTTCATCATCTTCCATTATTCGAGGAGGCCTAAATGCATTGCAGATGCTACTTACAATTTTGACATAGTCTCCTATGTATGGCACTTGAGATGGGCATGACGTGAGCTAGTGCTTTAAAGTTTTTAGTAAACCATTTGAGGCTTCTACTACCCATCTCACTGATATAACTAACCTCGACTCATTAGCCTCTTGTGTAGCATGTTGACTTTGTTTCTGTAGGAAATGTGGCATCTTTACTATTAGATTCAAGTCTTCCAAAAGATTCACACTGTCTCTGAACCCTCTATCTAGGATGATAACATCATCCTCATTAAGCCAACGTCTTAAACCCTCTGCTTGTTGTCGCATATGCGCTGCCATAATAGAGGCATCGTTGTTCTTCGCATCTGCAAAATATGGACCTAAGACATCCAAAATGTACCCTCCGGTGTTCACAATCAACATGGATTTAACCAGGGGTCTACCTTTATGGATTGAATATGTCCTCCTCTGAAACTGGTAGTTCGAGCTCTTCTCTATATAAATGTAAGTTCCATCCACAACTACTACAGCTTTATCCTCTCCTTGTGTGAAGATGGACTTCGCAAATGCTCTGGTGTGTTTCTGAATAAAATCATCTCTAGTATTATGATTGAAACCGAGATGTTTCGAAACGAATTCAGACATGAGAGCCTTACGAACAGTGTGAACACATCGTTTTATGACATCTTTTGGTAAGGCAAAAATTGTAGATAGGATATTATAGGACAAACCACAGCGAAGTTTGGTTAAAAATACCGCTAAACTAGTTCGGACACTTCTGTTGACAGTGTGTTTCACGTGACTACTTATGCTTTCAAGAAGAACATTGAACTGCTCAATTGTGGTCCCGGTTAGTCTCCAATAGTCGTCATTATTCAAAACATCAGGAGTGTCAAGTCTAATCCCTTCTTAGATGCAATGTTACGCAGTCTTTCAATCAGATCTTTTATTTCGGTTTTGTTGAAATTGGTCTGATCACACATTTTCGCGATCACTTCATTACTTCTGAGAAAATAATCTACTAAGTGCCGTGAGCAACACCGCACTCGTTTAGGAATAATAACACCATTTTCAACAAATAGCTTGCACCGAGCTCTTGGAGGTATCATTTTAAGGTTTTTCTCACTGTTGCAAATGATGCATCTTTTATGCGTATTAGCAGTCCGACCCAAATCAAGGCAAATGTTTTTGGTGACTCAGAACGAGACGTAAGTATTTCCTGCGATGCGGCAGTAGGCATCTCTTGTGCTGCGGCAGATGTCGATGCGGACGGAGTTTGCAAGGAGCGGTCCTCCGAACGCGAACGTAATCTGCTTCGTCGTTTGTTCTTGTATCCCTCAGTGTAACACTTGCCACAAACTCTCGTATTAACCACCAAATGTTTGTTTTTCGTTTTCAAATACTCTAATATTTCCAAGTTGCGTACTACTTTTAAAGCACGTAATGCCTTTCGAGATCTACAACAATCACAATTGTACTGTTTAGGCATCTTCGAACAGCTGTTCTTTACACTAAACAACACGAAACATTCCCATCCGACCTTCACTGGACATACAACAGCACGACCTGGAAGCAAAGCTGTTACTGAGTAGTTACGATACAGAGTGGCCTTGTCAGCTGTGTTCTCAGTGTGCTGTAGTGGTTGAGGGGGGAAGGAGATGGGTTTCATTTTCACTATGAGCGCTGTGGAGAACTGTGGCCATTTTTACAAATGTTAACACTTATCCACTCCTACACAACATACTTAAAAATCATTTTCGTACTACGTTGCGTTGCGCTATATACGTAATAACTTAGTAAATGTCGAAAAACAACCCCTTTTCAAGGATTTTCTTGCAAAAAGCCTCCTTCCACAAATATTTTCCTATAAACCACTCTGCACTGTATGAAAATGCTTATTAATTTTTGACGTTTTATATCTTTTAGATCGCTCATATAGGTCAAATTCAGTCCGTACCGCTACTTTAAAAACGACCTCCCGCGGGGGCCGACTTTGGCCCTTTTCGCCACCCTTCCTTTCCAACTTTAGAATGGTTTTATGGGGAACTAAAAAAATCTTTCCCATGTTATTTATAAGAGACTCCTTTTACACTCCAAAATTATTGAACACTTCTTGTAGGGCTACAATGATTAAATTTGATATGATTGTAACTTTTCGGAACTAACCGACAGAAAAATTGCCAAAAGTTAATATTTTTTATTTTTAGGGGGTCTAAATGGGAGACGAAGAAATCCCCCATGTTATTTAAATGTTCTTTTTTTTTTTTTTTTTTTTTACTTATAATCGCATATTTTAGGTACTTGAAATTGGAATACAAACATGAACTTCGGTATGCTTGTACGTTTTCATTAGTGTTACTTACGTGAATCACCAAAAGTGAAGATTTCCAAATGTAGAGTGGTTTTATGGGGAACTGAAAAATATTTCCCATGTTATTTATATGGGACGTCTTCTACATCCCAAATGTCTAGGCACTTCCGGCAGGATTAGAACGATGAAATTTGGCAAGATTGTAGCCTTCCGGGACTAACCTACAGAAAAATTGCCAAAAGAGAATATTTTCAATTTTTAAAGGGTCTAAAGAGGGATGAAAAATCCCCATGTTATTTAAATAGGCATTTTCTTGGGATACAAAATCTTATCTTTTAAGTTGAAATAGGAAAAGAAACGATAGATGGGGTTCAAGAGATGCGAGGTCGTAAGCCGTGCAAAGACAGTGTGTGGGGCCCAAGCCCCCACCTGAGCAAATTCAGGAAATATGAAGAACAAATCTATGAATTTCACTTTTGATGCAAAGGCTGATACGTAAGAGATGCGAGGCCGTAGGCCTAGCAAACGTGGGGATCTGAGGGAGGAGCCCCCAGCTAGCCAAAGGCTAGTTTTGTTTTAAAATTAAATGGCGAACGCATTTTACCTGATCTCAAACTGTTATCGTCGAATATACAAGGTTAAAGGAGCATTCTGGCCAAATTAGAAACGCCTCAACGATTTGTTTGTTTAGAAGCGAGGATTTCTTTATCGCTTTCGTGGTTAAGTCAAAAGAACACGCACCTAGTAATCATAAGGTTAGTGGTTCACACTCACCGCGGAGTACTTTTTTTCTAGATACACCTAAATGTAAACAAATCACGCATATAGGTGATTTAACATATTTTGGGGGAGTAATTTTGTGGTTCATTGACGTTTTGTCGCGTTTCTGCCGCTGATGGTATAATTTTCGAAACGGAAGTGGGATCAGCACGGATCGTCGCTACGGGGCCACCAATTTTTTGGTGAGATATAGCTGATTGCCCATCGGTAATCCACCGACGCTTACGGGGTAGGGTTGTGTCAAAAAAAAAAAAAAAAAAAACTAAGTTACCGTTCATTTTAAGAAGACGAAGAGAAACTGTTTGGGTATAGCTAAGAAGGACGTGTTAAAAATGAAGTGAAATCGTTAAATTTTACGTCCCACGGTTATGTTTGCTAGGCTAAAGAAGACGGTGATGAGGAGAAATGAATGAAGTGGTGGAAGGAGGAAAGTGGGAAGAAACGGGAGAACCCCAAGGAAACCTACGCACACGGTGTTTGTCCACTACAAAGTTCGCTTGGCGCGAGCTGGGAGCGAAACAAGAGGTGAACACTCTACCACTGAGCCACCGTGGCCGCAAGAAGGAGCTGTATCACGAAGGACATGCTATAGGGTGGGGGCAAGAAAGAGAGAGAAGACAGGGCGAATGAGACTACAATTGATGGACGATATCAAAACAGAAAAATCGGACAAAGAGGTTAGCGGAAAACCGTGGAGCATGGAAGCTTCTCAGCTGCGGCAAGTGACCTACCAATAATGGCAGAATACCTATGATGATGGTGATGATGCATGATAGAGCTTGGAAGTCTAGAAAATGAGCTTACTCTTTCGCATTGGAGTCAATAAACACTAACTTATCTACACTTCAGATACAGTACAAAATGCATCCACGTAGGTTTTATAGATAGCTCGTATTCAAGAAAGTCATTCATTGGATCATTTAACAGACACGTCAGTTGCGTAACAACAGAATGAAGCAAGCCCACATTATGTCGATGGATTAAGCGTGTAAAAGGAAAAGACATCGTCTTCTTTTCCTTGTTTCATCTTAATATCTGTTGTTTTATAAATATTTGATAATGAAAGAAAAAAAATAGCGTGTATGTAACAGCATTTCGTGTCTCATAAGCTCACGTACTGCAGACTCAGACGCCAGCTGTATAAACATCAATTCGGAGCACCATTTGTTTCAATAAAAACTTAACCTTAAGGGAAACTTCTTCTAAGATTGTACTATAACACGGTGAATGTTTTGTGTTGCAAAGAAAGAACACATGTATTTTGCAATAGTGTTATTAGAAAATGTTTAAAAGAAAAGTACAATACTTAAATCTTTATGATGATATAATTAAATAATAATGATATAATTAAATCGTATACTAATAACTAAACAAAGCAGACCACTGTTGTTATAAATTTCTTAATAAAACTAGCGTCAATTACCCGCTTCACTAGGTTAAAATAAGAAAAAAATACTAATATGTTCCATTAGTCAGTGACATTTTACTATTACTAAAAACCCTTTCTGTTACCGCTCATTTTCGATCATTTTTATATATCTTCCCCAGTTAGGGATGCGCACGAGACGAGTCGAGACAGGATTTTCCTGACAAAATTCTAGTCGAAACACGGCTCTTCCAATAGAAAAATTATACATTTTTCGAGTCAAGACATCACTTTTACAGCACATTTTGGAAACGAGATAGCCACAAATCTTGTCTCGTGCGCATCCCTACTTCCCCTCTACAAATTACGGGGCTGATTTTAAATGGAATTAAACGCAATCAAAAGTGTCACTGTACATCTAAGCGACACCGAAAACTGTAGATTCGGCACTAATATCGGTAATTTTCGATCAATATTTGATACCCCCTCCCCAAGTTGCGGGGCTGAATTTGGGTTAAAACGACATCGGAAGTGTCACTGTTCATCTCAGCAACCTTGTCATATTTGATCACTTCTAAATATCACCCTCCTATCGTTCCCGTAACTTTCACCCAATTCTGAACCTCATCAACGTTGATAATTTCATCGAGATCGATCGTGTGGCTCAAGAGTTAAGTTACAAACATGGTCACTTTCATTTTTAATTATATACTAGTTGAATATACTCATGCTTCGCACGGTGGCTGTATTTGGAAGTCAACACCTGTGGGAGTATCACTATTGATCTCAGCGACCGCAAAAACTATGGATTTGATACTAATATCGGTCATTTTGGGCTATTTTTTCCATGTCTCGGTATCCTCCCCCACCCGCTGACTCTCGGCCCGCATACAATTGTAACTAAATTTGCTAGTCGTTGCTAGTGGAAGTGTCACAATTGATTTCAGCGACCGCGAAAACTATGAATTTGACACTAATATCGGTCATTTTCTACTATTTTTACATGTCCTGGTAAACGTCCCCTGAGACCCCCCTGGTTCGAATTTTGACAAAAACGTTGAACTCTGGTCTGGAGCCTGGACCAAGGTATTCGTGACTAAAATTTTGTAACTCTCGGTCAATTTGTCTGGTTCCCAAGCCGGTTCCGGTAAACGCCCTTTCCCCTGAGACCTCCACTGGTTCGAAATTTGAAAAAAAAGGGTTTTGTCTTAATCTGGGGCCTGGACCAAGGTACCCCTGACCAAAATTTGGTAACTCTCAGTTCACTATTCTGGTCCCCAGGCCGCACAGAGATTGAGAGACAGACAGACAGACAGACACACAAACAAACTCTTTATTTTATTTATATTAGAATACTAGCATGAATTACCCGCTTCGCTGGGTTAAATTAAGAAAAATAGTAATATGTTCCATTAATCAGTCACTTTTTACTATTATTAAAGCGCTCCTTGATATTCTTCATTTTCGGCCATTTTTATATATCCCTCTCCCCTCCTTATTTTTCGGGACACGGCATCGGAAGTATCATTGCTCATCTCAGGGACCCCGTAAACTATGAATTCGACACTGATATTGGTCATTTCGATCATTTTTATATATCTCCCTTCCCTTGAGTTGTGGGGTTGAATTTGGATTTAAACGGCATCAGAAGTGTCACTGTTCATCTCAGCGACCCCCAAAACTATAGTTTCGACAATAATATCGGTCATTTTTGATCATTTTAAAATGTCTCTCCCCTCCCCTTCCTTAAGTTATACAGTCAAGCTTATAGCAAAAAGAATCTCAGATTCGAACTTCACCTAGGTTGAAAATTTCATCGAGATCGGTCCAGTGGTTCAAGAGTTATTAAGTTTTATTTATTTTTATGTGTCTCCCTCTCCTCCCCTCCCCTAAGTTCTACCGTCAAAGTGAATAGATAAAAACACTCCCAGGCGGAACTGCATCTACGTAAAAAATTTGATTGAGATCGGTCTAGTGGTTCAAGAGCTTAAGAGTCAAAACATAGTCACTTTCAATTTTGTAATATAGACTAGCCTTTGGGAAGCTGGCCCCCATACCCCCGTCTTTGCTCGGCCCGCGGCCTCGCCTCTCATGTCTCAGCCTTTGTATCAAGAGTAAATTTCGTGTATTTGCTTTTAAAATTTCCTGAATTCGGCCCTGCTGGGGGCTTCTCCCCCTAACCCCCGCAATTACTCAGCCTCGCACCTTTCGAACTCACAATTCTACCAAATTTCAAGTTTCTTTTCGTATTACAACTATTTAAAATATAATATTTTGTATCCCAAGAAAATACCTATTTAAATAACATAGGCATTTCTTAATCTCCCTTTAGACTCTTAAAAATTAATATATATATATATATATATATATATATATATATATATATATATATATATATATATATATATATTTACTTTTGGTAATTTTCCTGTGGGTTAGTTCCGGAAGGCTATAATCTTGCCAAACTTCATCATTCTAATCCTGCCGGAAGTGCCTAAACATTTTGGGGTGTAGAAGATGTCCCATATAAATAACATGGGAACAATTTTTCAGTTCCCCATAAAACCAATCTAGAGTTGAAAATTTTTATTTTTGGTGATTTACTTAGATAACACTAACGAGAACGTACATGCATACTGAATTTCAAGTTATTGTTCTAATTTCAAGTACCTATAATATGAGATTATAGGTCCAAAAGCGGCCCATTTAAATAACATGGGGAATTTTTTCATCTCCCATTTAGACCTCCTAAAAATAAAGAATATTTACTTTTGGCAACTTTTCTGTTGGTTAGTACAAAAAAAAAGCTACAATCATGTCAAATTTAATCATTGTAACCCTACAGAAAATGTACAATAATTTTGGGGTGTAAAAGGTGTCCCATATAAATAACATGGGGAAGATTTTTCAGTTCCCTATAAAACCACTCTAAAGTTGTAATTTCTTACTTATAGCGATTCATTTAGGTAATGCTAACGAAAATGTACAAGCATATCGAATTTCAAGTTTTAACTCCAATTCTAATTACTTGAAATATGAGAGTATAGGTCCAAAAAAAAAAAAAAAAAAAAAGCCCATTTAAGTAACATGAGAAATTTCTTCATCTCCCCCTTTAGACCCCCTAAAACTTAAAAAATATTAATTTTTAGCAATTTTCCTGTGGGTTAGTTCCGGAAAGCTACAATCGTGCCAAATTTCAACTTTCCACGTCAACCGGAAGTACCCCTTTATTTTATATCAGTTCATGTAGTTTTATATATAATTAAGATATCGGTTTTCTTTGTTCAGTTATGAGTTGACTATTTAACCAAAAGTATGTCCGTTCTTTGCACAGGAAGAATTTGAT
Source organism: Thermobia domestica (assembly GCF_964235325.1). Taxonomy (NCBI): domain Eukaryota; kingdom Metazoa; phylum Arthropoda; class Insecta; order Zygentoma; family Lepismatidae; genus Thermobia; species Thermobia domestica. The sequence continues at coordinate 10,049,068 of NC_137470.1, forward strand.
TTATTGGAAGTATTTGAAAGCATTATACAATATTTTTCTGATTTCAACTAAAAAATGTTCACTATATTGCTCCTAAATAACTTTTCAGTACGTCAAGGCCGAGTCAAGCCGTTTTCTTCATTTTGAAATAGTGTATTTAATCAAATCCATAGAAATCGTAGGGTAAATGTTTAGTCAATTTCCGATTTCGTATTCATTGAACTTTATTCTCCCCGTGTGAAAAATGGGCATTTCAATTTTCTCGGATTATAAACATCCGTCATTTGCTTTAGCAAACATATTTAAATAAACACCCAAAAGTGGAACTTCGTTTGGGGGGAAGAATTCATTAGGGTGGGCCGGATCACCACTGTGAGTACACCTCTGCTCCTAACACACCGTGTCTTCTGTCCAACAGCCAGATGCCAGCATTTCTTAACCGCACAACAGACAGTGACATAAATATTGTTTTGAGTTGAGTTGATTTTGAGTTAACGTCCCGTTGAGCAGCAAGGCTCTATGAGACGTGGACCTACTGATTAAGCGAATCCGAAACACATGAGGTCCTGCCGGGAACATATTGTTTTATTTGAGCACTGTTCAACATTTTTTCACTTTTTATTTATTTATTTATTTATTTTTACATAAACGAAAGTAACCGTTCTTTATTGATTGTTGACCACAGAACGCGAAAATCGCACTTAAATTCTCTCCTGGCTCAGATTTCTGAGTAATTTAGCGTTTTAATTTTTGCTTATAACCCTTGGGACATTATAAGTACATGATTTGAAATTATTGTTTTACACGGTACAGAGTGTCGTCCTTGACAAGTATTTGCTGCATATTAGACTTGGCAATGTTGTACGTCATCAACAGCTAGTGGGAGTGTCTCATGCGTCACGTGAGGCAATGATTGCAAGTTGCGACTAGCTCCAATTGACATCTCTAATCATATTCGTGGCATGCTTCAAGCAGTAGGTTGGCAGACTGTTTGTGTTACTGGTGAACCAGCAGTTTGAAAGTAGTGAGTAAGGACATTATCACTGTTGTACATATTGTTTTCATTGCAAAGTGTCAGCGATCCAAGGATAGTGCAGCAATGCCCTTCGTTTGTAAAAATTCGGTGGACAATGTGTGCTACATATGTGCGGACGCGATTTTTGGTCGCAGGAAGCGGCCATTGACTGCTGCAGTGCGAATTGCATATTTACTATACTTGGGTGTCGTGTTGGAAACCAGGATAAATCATGGACTCCCCACGTTCGTTGTAAGAGTTGTTCATCTACCCTCAATGCCTGGATGTATGAGAAGAACGTTTCCATTCACTTTGCTGGGTCCGTCATTTGGCGTGAACGAACAAACCATAGTACAGACTGCTACTTTTGCATGCTACCCTGCTTGAAGAAAGGTATAAATACGAAGAAGAGGAAGATCGAATACCCAGTGATACTATCTGTCATTCGTCCAGTGGCCCATGGAGAAGGATTGCCTGTTCCCGATCCCCCGGCTACCATTCCGACGGAAAGTGTACAGAGAATGAAAGTGAAGGTGAACCTGTTCCACATACCAGTGACATTGGTCCTTCATTTGAGCCGAAAATCAACTATCCTGAACCACACCGACTCACACAAGCGGAGCTTCATGACCTGATTAGAGATTTGAAACTGCCAAAGAATAAAGCTGCGTTCTTAGCATCTAGATTATAGCAGTGGAACCTTCTGGAGGATACGGTTAGGGTATCAACTCTACGCGATCGTCAAAAAGATCTTGCAAAATATTTCTGCTGCACCGATGAGTTAGTATTTTGCAATGATGTTCCAGGTTTGATGCAGAAACTGAAGGTTCCGTACAAAGTAGAAGATTGGAGACTGTTTATAGACGCCTCCAAAACAAGCCTTAAGGTCGTGCTCCTGTACAGCACTAAAGATATATCAGCATCAATCCCTGTTGCTTATGTACCCGTAGGTAAAGAAAGTTATCCCAAGTTGGAACGCGTTTTGGATTTTATAAAATATCGTGAACACAAGTGGTTAGTTTGTGGTGATTTTAAGGTGATCGCAATTTTGCTTGGTCTGCAGGGTGGCTATAAAAAGTACAGTTCTTACATATGTGAGTGGGGTAGTCGTGCAAAGAATGTCCATTACACTCAAAAGGAATGGCCGCAACGAACAGCTTTGTTGTCAGGCGAAAAAACATTTCAAATGTACCTCTCGCGAACCCACAAAGCATTGTGCTACCACCATTGCACATCAAACCTGGACTCGTGAAGGCATTTGTGAAGGCCATGAACAGGAATGAACGTGCATTGGCATACTTGTGCCAAAAGTTTCCGCGTCTAAGTACAGAAAAGATTAAGCAGTGAGTCTTTATTGATCCGCAAATACGCAAAATATTGCAAGACGAGGTTTTTGAATATATTCTCAGTGCTGATGAGCTCCATGCGTGGCATTGTTTTTGCAATGTTTGTACCAGGTTCTTGGGCAACCACAGAGCCGAAAATTACAAAAAAATTAGTAGAAGAATTGCTATCTGCCTACGAGAAACTTGGGTGCAATATGTCACTCTAAATGCACTTCCTCCATTCCCACCTTGATGTCTTTCCAGTGAATTGTGGATCTTTCAGTGACGAGCAAGGAGAGCGATTTCACCAGGACATTTCTACGATGATACAACATTACAAAGGAAAGTGGTCAGTTTTAATGTTAGCGTATTTCTGCTGGATGATTCCAAGAGATGCTTCAGGTGTTCCTCACAAGAAACAAGCAAAGACATATCGTGTTTAAAACAGATACTTTAGATAACTTTTACCAATACAGTTCTTGTCCTGTAGAGCTATATGCAAAATGTTAAAGAGTGCTATTACACCGATCGTGTGCCAGGAGGACGTTATATTTTTGATATTCATGTTCAATGTCCAAACATTTATAAGAGACAGCTATTTTTATTTCCGTAATTATGTTAATGTTTGTTACTTTTACCTTTACAGTTTCATTATCATAGCGTTATATGCAAAATGTAAATTGAGAAATTAGTACTAAATCTGAATTCGGAACACGTATTTATTCAGCGCCCAAAAAAATTATAAAGAGTAGCTATTTTTATTTCCATAATAATTTCAATGTTTTATGACTTTTACAATTTCATTATTACAGCGTTATATGTAACATGTAAATTGTGTAATTACAAGTAGATCTTAGCCACGAGCACATTTTTATTGTCAGTTTCGTGTTCAGCGCCCAAAAATCAATACATGATGCCCATTTACATTTCTGTAAAAAATTTACTGTTGCAAAGTGTAACATTTCTTTAGGGATAAAACAAACGGATCTTCTACTAATAAGAAAATTAATTTTCTAATTCAGTTTTGAATACTTGGAGCAGAATAAACGAGAGTTATCATTTTAAAAATGAAATGAAATCTTTAAGTTTTAAGATTATGCCGGTTAGGCTAAAGGAGACGGTGATGATGAGAGATGAGTGAAATGAAGAAAGTGGAAGAAAACAGGAGAACCCCGAGAAAACCCACGAGCATGGTGTGTGTTCACCACAAAGTCCACATGGCGCGAGCGGGCATCGAACCAGGAACCCCAAGCACCGAAAGTGAATGCTCTATCACTGAGCCACCGCGCCCCCTGTTATGATTTTAAAAGGAACATCGTTGTATGCCGTTGTGGTATAATTAGTGTATGTTTTTTCGAGTTTACCCCTTATCTTTTAGCAATATCCTTATCATTTTTTAAAAAAACAATGTTAGCTCCTTCAACAGATGCTACTGTATGCAATATTCTATTAGCTGGCAGAAAACGTGGTGTCTGGTGTGTTGAGTCTGTAAAAGTGCGCTATAAGGTAGTAAATTACATTCTTGAAAGAGATTTGCAAGACGTTTGCTGCAAGTAGATTTGATAGTTTTTTCATCTTTTGCATCAAACTGGCAACTCACTTGAAAATGCAATTGCAAGTCTCCGTAACTAAATCACGACTTTTATTGCAAACTTGATGCGAGAATGCTGCAAGTTTCCTGGTAGCTGCAGGACACACTTGCAAGACGTTTGCTGCAAGTGCATTTGATGCTGACTTCATCTTTTGCATCAAACTGGCAGGACACTTGCAATTTATCCATTGCAAGTCTCCGTAAGTAAATCACGACTTTCGTTGCAAACTCGATGCAAGAGTGCTGCAAGTTTCCTGGTACTTGTAAGAGACACTTGCAAGAAGTTTCTTGCAAGTATCTTTTAGTTGGCTTTATTATTATTATTATTATTATTATTATTATTATTATTATTATTATTATTATTATTATTATTATTATTATTATTATTATTATTATTATTATTAGTTGGATCAAGTGTACAGCACTCTTTCCACTAACAAATGAAAGATTGTTGCATATTCAGTTGAATGTCGTTGCAAGGCTCTTACAAGCCTACTACTAGTTCACAACGCAATGCTATCAGGGAAATTAAATTACTACCGTGCCCTCGTACAGATAAATATGTGTTAGGTATACTTGAATATAGTATAACTCGTTTTTAAAAGCTTTTACAGTTCTATGATTGTAGGTATCTTAATTTACTAAAATATGTCACTAGCTTGGTTATATTTTCTAACCAGTTGAGAATGCTCCAATTGCATTGCCAGAACGAACTTAAAAAGAATGGAGAGATGGAGCGGGATGGATAACTGTCATTGTTCCTACATGTAAAAGTAAATCTTTTTACCGGCACCTTCTCTTTCTCGTAAAAATTCACAAAATATCATCTCTGTATGACTTACAGTTTCCGAGATATGGCTCCTCAAATCTCCCGAAATTCGAACTATTTCTGCCAATACCTGAGGAAACGTGGCCAGTTAGTCAGTGGCCACTGGTTACTATTTGGTATCAAAATGTTTACCACCCTCTTAGGTATTGATCAACACGAATATGATCTCTCTATAACTTATGGTTTCCGAGATATGGCTCCTTAAATCTCCCGAAATTCGAACTTTTTTCGCCAATATCTGAGGGATGGTGGCCAGTTAGCCAATGGTCACTGGTTACTATTTGGAATCAAAATATTTACCATCCTCTTGGGTATTGATCAACACCAACATAATCTCTCTATAGCTCATGGTTCCCGAGATATGGCTCCTTAAATCTCTGGAAATCGGCCATTTTTATTTACCAATATCTCGGGAACGGTAAGAGTGACGCGAAAAATTATATCACTATCTCAGATATTTTTTGATGCTCTGTCGAATAGAGAGCTCAAAATAGAAAAATTTGCAAATAACAGACAAACAGACACACATACATAGATTTTCAGTAACGAACTTTTTAAATTCCTTGAAATTGTGATACGCTTTAAATTATAAACAATGCCAATAAAACTATTCACACTTAAATAAAAATATGACTCTCACAGTAGGAGAGTCTATGATCATTAGTGAAGCCTAGGAGGATCTTTAAACAAAGTTTGTAATGCAAGCTCAAACAGAATTTGCATGAGGCATATATCAAGTAAACAAGATATATTATTGCCTATATAAATGTATATACACTTACTTCCCAATTCTGGAAACAATCTCCAGTCTTGTGTGAACCAACATAGCTTATAATACCACGCACACACACACACAAAATAACTTTTGAAAAAATGAAGTACGTTGTGTATTAAATTGAACTTTTCCTAGTGTGTCTGATAGAACACCGTATTAAAAGAAACATTCCAGCATCACGCAAACGAAACCAACGAAATGTTATACAGAATACGAGAAGACGAGAGCTAAATAACCGTGAATTGTAGGAATGGTTGATAAGAAATGAAACGTACACATAAACAAAATAGTTTCTTAATCTCGTTTATTGCTGTTTCTTTGGTGGCAAAAGCCATGAGGAATATTTTCATATCTGCGGAAGAAAATATGGTTCCTTTGCGGCATGCTTTGATGTATGAGGAAGATTAAAAAGAAGGTGTTTTGCCAGATGAGGGGATAGGTCGAAGCAGAATGAAAACATGGGAACATAAAGACCTTTTCTTTCTTATCTTTCTCCTGTTTAGTTCTTTCGTCCTTTAACAAGAAGATGTTCAAGGAATGTCGTCCTTACTTTGAGAGTATTTTATGCTTGGGAAGTACTCCAACGCCCTTAGTTAAGAATTTTGCACGTTCATAACCGCAGAAACAAATTATGGTTGAGATATCCCCTTCTGCATCAGTCTAATCCGCTCATTATTATTATTATTATTATTATTATTATTATTATTATTAACTGAACCTTCGCTCTCTACACACCAAATCATTCACATAATGAGCATGAATCTTCTTGTCATTGTTCACATCTGTACGTGTCACTTTTAGGGATGGGCAAAACCGGTTTTTATAAAACCGGAAACCGGTTTCTAGAAAAAACGAAATCTGAAAAACCGACATTTCGGTTTTCTCCAAAAACCGGTTGTTTTTTTACCGAACCGGTTTCGGTTTTTTAGCCGAAGCCGGTTTCGGTTTTTTCAAAACCGATTCGGTTTTCGCCGAAACTGCTTTCGGTGAAAACTTTTGAAAAACACATAGAACTTTTTCTGTAGAAACGGAATTGGTTTCTGGAGAATAACGAAACACTATTCTGGTCAAAAATAGAACCAATTTCGAAAAAAAAAGAACCGGTTTTTGTGCCCACGACTAGTCCCTTTGCAGACACAAGTGAAAGACGTCTTGATAAAAGTCAGCAAGGGGTGCCATAAATGGGAGATTTTTCGATTATTTTTTCCAATATCTAGCACCGTTTGCAAGATTTGAGCCTACTTCCTTTTGGAATTTCTAATTCATGGATGATCAGTGCTTTCTTTTATCTTGCATGCAGTATGCAATACGCAAATACTTTACACACACAATTAATTATAATGTCAGTAATATATGGTGTTCATTGGCCAAAACACTCTAAACAATAAAAATTCATCTTGAGCTCCTTCGTGACTAAGCGGTTAGCGTACGCGCCTTTGGCTTGGGAGATTTGGATTAGATTCCCGGCGGGAGCTTATGCGATTCGGATTCCACGATAGTCAGTAGATCCCGTCTCATATAGCCTCGATTGTGAAAGGGACGCTAAACTAAAAAATCAACTCAATTAATCATCAATCAAAGATTCATTTTAGCCAGGAGAAATAATTATCCTTCGTTTTTCATTACCAATTGCCTACGAAACAAACGCCAGGGAAATATACAACCCACATATACAACTATGTTGTGTTGGAATGTAAAACTCCTAGGATAGAGCTTTACTTTTCTTAAAATGTCAATACTTCCAGTAAATCGCTAAAAATGTAATAAAGAAATAACGGTCATGTTTTTTTAATATTCAATTAGAACTACACAATCTACACGAAATTTGGAATCGATCAGTAGAAACGGCACGTTTCTATCACTTGTGGTGTTCGAGATCTCATTGTCAAAAGGATTGAATACAAACATATACATTTTCTTTGAAGACAAATATATAAACCTAGCGTTTTTATACAGGATGTCCGGCCAGGAAAGTCAAAGATTTTTATAGGTGATAGGGGAGGTCATTCTAAGCAAAAATACTTATGTGAACATTGGGTCTATTCCTCTTCGTTCCGGAGATAGGGGTGAGGGTAACTTTTTTCCCCTCTAGCACTTGCCTATTTCCGTCTGAAATATTCTGGCACACCCTATAGTTGGGGTTATGTTACATATTTTACCTCATTTGAAAGCTAATAAAAGAGGCTTGCAGGTGGTATACATATTGTCCCAGTACTACACACAAGAGGGAAGTAACAAAGGGAATTTTTTCGAATTCCCTATGAAATTCCCTTTTTAAAACAATTTCGCACTGATCTTGAGTGGAAACACTGTCACTAGAGAAACAGTATCTTACTAGACGAAAATGATACTGTATACCGAAGATTTAGGTGAGGTTTCCAGTTGTTACCTTCATTAGAAATCATACAAAAAGCATTCTTCCTAACTCCTTACTCTAATAAGATACCAATGTTTCAATTTCCATAGATGACATTTGTCACGGATATTAATAAATGAACGTTTTTATGCAAAATTTGAAATTCTATACTATTTCCTAACATACGAGAGCTCTCCATTTCTATGCGGGAACACTAATTACAGTTCTGAACAACAGATGGCAGTAAAAACAAAACCCACTTGAATTGAAGTTTTCGTACAACATACTACACGAGAATGTCCATTGCAATAGGGTTGCCGTAGTCATAAATAATTACTTCTAATAAATAAACAATGATTACTTCTAGTGCATACATAACTCTACAAGTGTCAACCTCCAACGTAATTATTTTGTACGTGCAGCAAATGGTCAAAGATTCTCCTCAATGCGCTTTGCAGTGTTTGTCATTACATGCAGTGTTGCTCGATGGATGTCTTCTCGGCGCTCTTTGACCGAGTTAAATGCCTCTATAATGATCTGAATTAAGTCTTCTCGTAAGTTGGCCTTTTATCTGTATATAAGGTCCTTCAACCATCCTCCCAGGCAAAAATCCAAAGGTGAAATATTCGGGGAGCAGGGTGACCAGTGAATAATCGACATCCGTCCTCCGCGACCCATCCATCGATGGGGAAACTTATATTCAAGATATCGACATACAGCTTGTGTTGCATGAGAGGCAGCCCTGTCGTGTTGGAAGTACATGGACGTCCGAGTTTGAAGAGTCACTTCTTCCAGTAGTACTGGTAATTCTTGGCGCAGGAAATGCAAATATTATTCACCGGTCAAACGCTGGGGCAGAGAAAATTAACTAATGATCTTATCACGGATAATCCCCACCCATTTATAGAAAATCGTTCCTGATATTGTTTTACTGTGATTGCCCTAGGATTTTCGTCACTTCAACGGTGCCAGTTGTGGATGTTGTTTATCCCATTCCTGGTGAATGTGGTTTCATCGGTGAACAAGATGAATGGCGAAACATTAGGATGCTCCTGTACCCATTAAGAGAAACCAACGCTTAGTTCACTGTCTCCTGGATGGAGATGTTGCACTCTTCGGACATGGAACGGATAAAACTCTTATCCTTGCAGTACATCATGTACATACGTAGGAAGTACAAGTTGATTAGAAAGTCTCCAAAGTTGGACTTTGCTGTATAGCCTGAATAACGTTGTATTCTTGTTGAGGGATGTATTTTCAGGCTCGTTCAGATATTAGCTTCACGCTGAGAAAAAATGAAATGAAATTTTTGAGTTTTACCTGCCACGGTAATGCCGGTTAGGCTAAAGGAGACGGTATTGATGAGTAATGAATAAAATGGTGGAATGAAGAAAGTGGGAGGAAACGGGAGAACCCCTAGGAAACCCACGCACACGGTTATTGTCCACCACAAAGTTCACTTGGCGGGGGCTGGGATCGAACCCGGGACACTGTAACTGTACCAAAATTCTGCTTAAAATATTTTTCGTATAAACGCAAATTTTGCGTTAAAGTTTTATGTGACGTTCATCTGAATTCGTACACTTTGTGCAGTGTATGCTTCTTGTTGAACGTGCTGCCGCCTGGTGGTGCTAAAAGTCAGATAGAAGAAGAGGAAAAGGAAAGAATGGAGTTTTTTGTTGGACTTCAATGTGTGTTGGTGTGTGTGGGCGCTATGGATGATTCAGCTAAAATTTTAGAATAACGCTGAATCCTGAACCCAAAACATTTTGAAGAATATAAATAGTGATATTCTTTTTTAAGAAAACTTTAATGTTCGTGATATCGCGTAATCATCCATTGAAAACAGTGCTGTTAATGTGGATGTTTTGATAGTTTTAAAACAAAATATTATCAAAGTAAATCGACCCTAAGTGATATTTCATAACAACGGGGTTGTGTGATCAAGATAAAAGGTGAATGAAGGACTGGGCGGGCGGTATCAGAAGACAATGGTCATGTAATCAGCGATTAACATAAAATTTGGTGGAAATAAGTCAATACTTTATTAGAAACAAGAACATAATGTTGTCACTGCGTTCACTTGGAATGACTGTCTGTTAAATTCTCAATATCGGAAGAAAGGACGATTTTTGTGAGTGGATTCGACGGATATATAGTGCCTCAACTAATGTGTGATCACAATTTTCCATTGGCCATGGCGGACATCAAACATTTAAGTGAGTGAAAGTATACTTACGAATTCATTACGAGAATGGGGCGATAAATGTATAGTAAAACTTGTTTATCTCAGGTACGTTTGTTCATTTCCAATAAATAGCACTGTTATTTGTAATTTTGTCAGTTTTTCTTTCACAGATTGCATGACGTAACGAGAACGTGGTTGTTGGATAACTTGTGTTCGGTTCATGAAAGTAGGTGATGCTCTCGTCTATTTTCGTAATACGCCTTAGGTCTTCACCCAGGTGATCCGTCCGAATCTGGACCGTAACGGTGAGGTGTGTCGCGTCTTCCTCAAACAATCGTCGCGGGAACAAACTTTCCGAACCCACAAATAAAATGGTGTTAAGCTGTATTATTTGAGGGCGAGAAATAGGGAGTTCTCCGCGGAGGCAGGTTGAGGACGGTGTGCACTATGCAGAACTATGCTGCTCGAACCCAGAACCGTAATAACACCAAGCACCAGAGGTGAGTGCTCTACCACTGAGGCACCGCGGTCCCACTTCCCGCAGTTTGTGTGCATTGGAAGTAATTATTTATGACTTCGACAACCCTATTGCAATGGACATTCTCTTGTAGTATGTTGTACGAAAACTTCAATTCAAGTGGGGTTTGTTTTACTGCCATCTGTTGATCAGAACTGTAATTAGTGCTGTCGCATTGAAATGGATAGCTCTCGTATGTTAGGGAATAGTATTTCCAATTTTGCATAAAAACGTTCATTTATTAAAATCCGTGACAAATGTCATCTATGGAAATTGGAACATTGTGTTATGAGCAAGCTTAACAAAGATATTTTTATTTATTTTATTTTTATTATTCATAAAATTTGCATATGCAATCTAAATTTTATATTCAGATTTAATATATATATATTTAATTAGTTTAGTTATTCTTTATACATTATATTTCAAGCAATCATTCTGATATTATTTTATTTTATTTAAAATTTCATTAAGTTTAGTGGCATAACAGAAAACTGCTTTTCTTTGTATATTTGTTGGAAAGTTCTGTATGATTTTTGAAACTTCAGGGAGATAGAGGTTAGTGACCTTTAGGGTACCAAATATTGCCAACCTATAGTAACTAGAAAATACTATAAACAAGATTCTTTCAATGTGTTATAACTATTATAGAAATATATTATAAGAAAAGGAAAGAAATTCTAAGGATGGACAAAACAAAATTGGCGACAGAAAGTCGCTGAGCAATCTTTTGTTAAACTATACACACCTAGATACGAATTTTCGAATACAATACGTGAGAAATTGTTTCACTGACCGCGATTTTCACACTTTTAAGGGAACCGCTACCTCTTCGGTGGGGGTGGTTCAATGGATCTGGGTGCCTAGTCAGCGAACCTTCATCAATTCAATTTTCATATTGTTCCAGGGTTACCAGAAGGTACTGATATATGAAATATATTTTTGAATATAAATTTCCAACTTATAACAATTCTTGGACAGATCCGATAAAGTTAAATTAGTATATAGAATCGCGATCCTTACCGTATTTTCTTTATAGAATAGCTATTTTGGCAGTTTGCTATTCTTTGCTTAATTTTTTTTACTCAGTGTGTTGATTCTGGCACTCCCGGCATGCCTTGGAGTGTGATGGAAGGTAGCAGAAGACAATTGTCTACCACCAACAAGTTATTTGGTATTTTTTCTGCTTTTTGACAATGACAACTCCACCCAAGTGTATAAATGTAAAATAGGATATTTAAATATTGGTTTTCAACTTTTGTTACATGTCAATTGTAATTCGTTAATCAGTAATATCATTAAATATAAATGTAAACAGAGAAGGATATCGGTCACTGAGAGAGGTTGTTTACATTCGAAAAAGAAACAGTAACCGCTAGAGGGATACACCTGTCAGGCCTCTCACAAGCAACCCTTTGTGAAAGAAAGTCCCGCTATCCTCTGACAATAAAGAAGAAAAAAAAAAAAACTTTTGAAAGCCGCGAAGGAGGCGAGTTTTGGTAAAAGATAGCTTTAGTGTGTGCCACAAAAGGAAATGAGAGTAAAACATAGTTAGTTGAAGATCGACTGTCGCCAAAGTCAGACAATTATTCTTTGTGAGAAACTGAGAGTTGAACTCATATCTTCATACATACATCACTTCAGCAGTAATAATAGAGCTAATTGTTATTTGGATATCTGTTATATAGAGATAATTATTCTGAAGAACTACATTTTATTTTATGCTAAAGTGAATAATCTTTGACGTAAAATTACAGCTGAAAATGTCTGACAAGTTAACGAATATCAGTTTAGCATAACAAAAGTAAAAAACTATGTTTGCATTGCTGAACTTCAATTGACATCAGTGCAATGTTATTTATTTAAACACAAGGTATAAGACTGAGTTAAAGATACCAGTGTGTTTTATCAGCAGTTTCTCTGAAACTGAAATTTTATTCTCAATAGAAGACAAGATCTAAAGACTGTGACTCCCTAAGAAGAAGGATAATAGGACCTCTCCAGGAGAATCATCTGTAGTGAAGTGTGTTTACAGTGACGAGAAAAGAAAAATCTGGTTAAAACGGTATAGTGACAGTGAACATTTGAATTGAGAGAGAGATCTCTATTATTATTTAAAAAAAAAAAAAATCATTTAAGGCAGTTATCAAAGTGATTGTTTAACAATATATATCTATATCTATATCTATATATATATATATATATATATATATATATTGAATATCTAGTGTGTATATATATATATATTGCGTGTGGTGGTGTTGTGTGTTCAGTAGTGAAATTAAAAATAAATATGGGTGCATTTTCTATAAAGTGTGTGGAGTTTTTAATTGAATACTTAGCCGCAGGGTGAGTACAAAATAACTTGTATAATTTTTTTTTTATTTTTTTTTTTTACTTTTCAGGCATTTCAGGATATGTTGTGTCTGCCAGAGTTAACTAATGCAATTTGATGATAAATTCACATTTTCTTAATATTAAGATAATATCTGACGTAAGTCAGAGCTTCAAGCAGCATTACCGTCCCTAACGGGGCAATGGGACGTTAATATAGAACTCATGTTTACAGGAATGTAAATTCTAACTTTATTTGTAATTTGGCTCTACCGACACTAAATTATATTTTTATTTATTTATTTTTTTTTGGCTAATCTAAATTTTTATTAATTATTTACAACATTTACATATCATTTGCATCTGTTGTACATTCCTGTAGTGAGAGAATGAGATGGGTATTAAAAGCACCTCCCACTTATCTCATGCTCTTCACAATAATTTGGCGCCCATGCGTGTAAGCTTGATCACGCTGGTCATTGTGTTACATAAAAACTCTCCAGCGTGTTGCTAGACTATATGCTGCATCGGTCATTGCAAATGAGAATTTATCATCACAAGTGAAAATTAACTGTTCGCGAATATATTTTCCCATATCTGGTCCAAGAATTGTTACATAATTAAGTATGAAGCTCATTAATACAAAAGTTATGTTTTAGATGTAAACAATAAAGGGGGAGATAATTTTTAGAATTTTAAAAATCGAGTTTTGGAGATAATTTTTGAGATTTTTTAGAGAAAGTTAATGGTATTGACTCGGTCACAAAAGAGAAAGATGGATGAAAATCTGGTATTCTTAGATTATGCACAAAGGTTGAGTCCTTCAGAGGAAGACATAATAAATGTCCAAGAAATAGGTGAAGTATCAACAGGTAATAGGAGAGAAACATTAGAAGTTAGGCAATCACAAGGTGATAAAGTAGAACGTAGTCAAGAAGAGATAGGAGATAAAGAGAAAACTAGGCCAAGTAATCCAGTAGTACCACCATTAGGAGTAAATAGTGAGGAAATGAGAAATCTAATGGAATTTATAAAATTAACGATAGTTGCTTCACAGAAGGAAATAGAACAGAAAATTGATAGTACAAATCATAAGTTAGATCAAACGAACGCTTGCCAAAAAGAAATAGAAAGTAAACTTTTGCAGGTTGAAGAAAAATTAGAGAATACAAATACAGAAATTAGAAATGCGCGTAGGGATTTTGAAAATGCTCACAAGGATTTAGAAGAAAGACTATCTAAAGCTCTAGAAAATACAAAGCAACAGTTACATAATGATCTTGAGAAAACAGTAAATCAAGTAGATGGTGCATTAGGAAAGGTAAACGATAGGATTGAGGCCACTGAAAATTCAATTGTAAGTGTTAGGACAGAAATAGGTTCAAAACTGGTCACATTAGAAGAGAAAAATGACACTATTCAAAATGAAATAGTTCACACAAGATCAGAATTTGAAGATAAGTTAGAAAATGTAATCGCAGGACAGGTCATTTTGCAAGAAGACATAGAGAAAAAAATTAGTGAGGCCAATACTGTGTTCAAACAAGATGTAATAGAAAAAGTGCAAAATTTAGAAGGAAAACTTATTGCATTAGATACTGTTACCAACAAGAAAGTGCAAGAATTATGTAATTCAATAAGCAGGTTACAAGATAGGACACAAGGTGAAGAATGTAGGGGAATGCATCTCAATAATGAAAATACAGGCAATGGCAATAGGTCTGACAGTGTAACCTTTCAATTAGAACAGGAATTGCCATCATGTTCAAGGGCAGTAGGTGATAATACGTTCCAACCAATAACCTCACCACCTGCACAGTCATTAACTCAGATGGATAGTCAGGTTGCCTTGGCAACGGCTATGAATTCCTTTTTACATAGAGATTTAAAGTTACCGTGTTTTCAAGGATTGGAAGATGAAGCCCAGACTTATAGCTTCCTTGTTGACCTAGATAATTATTTTGAACTAACTGGTGTCAACACTGAAGCACGTCTGTCCTTCATCTCACGCACCTTAAAAGGTAGTGCCTTGCAATGGTTTAAAGTCATGAGAAGCAAGATTGTTACATATTCAGACTTTATAACAGCATTTAAAGCCACATATTTGAACCAAGAGAGATTAGCTGCTTTAAGAGCAAACATATTGACAAGTCAATTCAATCCAAAAGTACACAAAAGCGCATCGGAGTACTTGCTCCACTTGCTACACTTAAATGCGGTCTTAGACCCTCCCCTTGAAGAGAAAATCCTGTTAAAGGTTCTTCCGCGCCAACTTTCGCCTTCTCTTTTCAGGATTATAATAGCCGCAAAACCAGAAACTATTTCAGAATTACTCACGCTTGTGACGGAAGTTCAGTATTCATACCAGGATAGGATTAATGTCCCTCAGAGGAGGAGCATTAATATGCTAGAGGTCACACGTGAACAACACGAGACCACTCAGCCACAACGGAATAATCGTGTTCACAGACAAAACCGTGGTCCTTATTCTAGAAATGCAAGAGGTCGCGTAGAAAGAACTGAAAGAAATTCAAATGCAAATGAAGAGACCTCAAGGGGGCGTGGCCGAAATACTGAAAATCAATCCACCAGAATAAACAGACACAATTCTCAAAACGCGCCTCATCAAAACACGAGACCACAGAGAGGTACACGGGGTGTAAATTCAAGGAATTTTTACAGCCGTAGTAATAATAATAATAACAGGAACACATATGATGACACAGAACAAATTCAAGTATTAGAAACATATGACAGCAGACAAACTTCCAACACTTACACAGCACAAGGAAATACAACCAGTGCAAGGGAAAACAATCGCAATGAACAATGAGAATTTCCAGCATGCACTGAGGAAGAGTTGATACTTGACATCCGAAATAACGAACCCAGTATCCAACTAGTGGTCCAACCCCAGTGCGTGCTCGATGACAGTCAAAACAGTAATAATGGTAGTATGATACACAATGAAAAAGAAACTTCATTGAAGATTTTAGAATGTAGATCATTAGAAGAAAAAGAAAATTGTGTCACTTGTACAAAGATAATAGAAAAGAAATATTTTGATCAAAGTAGTGACATAGAAAATAACTCAGTTAAGTTAGTATTAAAAGATGGTAAAAGTGTGTTAATTAGTAAACCAGTATTTGAACAAGCAAACGGGATATTTGATGATTTGCTTGATATTCGAGACGAGCCTGTGACTCGAAACAATATTATACATTTACCGGAAATTAATGTAATGATTTATGCGCAGTCAATCAATGCATTGCTAGACAGTGGATCATCTATCTCAGCATTGAGTGAAAATCTTTGGAATACAGTTAAGGACAGTAATCCCGCACCACCTTTTTTGAAAAGTAATAATATTAAAGTTACTTCTGCGTTTGGTAGAAAGGTAGCTGTCATATTGGGACAAACTCTATTAGCATTGTACATTAATGGGAAACTATTTCACACAGTAGGGATCATAGTGAAAAACCTTAATCGTGATTTAATCCTTGGATCTCAGTTCTTTGTAGAAGCACATGCTGTGTTAGATTATTCTAGAGGATCATTAGTATTACATAAGCCACACACTGTAGAAATAAATTTTCGAGACGTGGAAGTAGATAATCAAGATTTAGTATTAAGATATATAGAGGAGACAATAAATTGTGATGCTGATAATGCAATCACGGTAGAGAATTTTAGTGAATTAGAGAGGCATGATGAATTGCAGCAAATGGTTTATGGCAATTCAAGGGAGCAGCTAAATGAGACTGACCCCAAGCCACAGTTGAAGCTTAGAAAGTTTCCCACAATCAAGGAACTGCAAGAAAGAGTATTGTCACCCTCAGAATGGTTACAGGTGGATACGAAAACCACTGTAGAAGAAATCCACGAACATGTAAACGCTTATGTAGAACTTAATAATGATCAGAAGGCCATGTTAGCTTCTTTGTTAATTAAACATCGTGATATATTTGACGAGAGACCTGGAACAATCAAAGGGTATGAACATTGTATTGAAATAATTGATCCCACACCCATTAGGTCAAAAATGTACAATTTTCCCATGAAATTTCAGAATCAAATTCGAAATGAAATTCACAGATGGCTCGCGTGGAAGATAATAAAAAAATCACCTAGTAGCTATAGTCATCCACTTGTTGTTGTAGAGAAACCAAATGGACAGATTCGTCTATGTGTGGATGGGAGGAGGCTTTCGCAAGTTATAAAAGGACAGACCGACAAACCATTGGTCCCTCTTGACATCTTGCAATCACTTAGTAATAAGAATTATTTCAGTAAACTCGATATAGTTGAATTCTTTGTAAACGTGAAGGTCAGGGAAAAAGACCAACAATTTTTAGGTTTCGTATATGAAGGTATATCATACTGTTTCATGAAACTACCATTTGGAACGAAAACCAGTCTGTCATCGTGCATCAGAGCACTTGATCAAATTCTTGGAAATGATGTCAAATCATTCTGTAATACGTATGTTGATGATACAATTATAGCATCTACTAGTTTCGAAGAGCACCTGTCTCATTTGGAGCAGGTGTTGACTTTATTGAAAGAAGGAGGAGTTACACTCCGGCTAAAAAAATGTGAGTTCGCGCAACCAAAAATTAAGATACTTGGTTTTGAATTGTCTCAAGAAGGAATTGGCAAGGATGAGAATAAAATTAAGAAAGTAGTTGATTTTAGACCACCTAAGAATGTAAAAGAGTTACGTAAGCTGTTAGGTTATTTAGGATTTTACAGATGTTTCAGTGCGAAATATTCGGATGTCTTGTATCCTCTTTATGAGTTGCTAAAGAAAAATGTTAAGTTTAAATGGAGTTCACAGCATCAGGAAGCTCTAAATAAAATTAAAGAAATATTTCAAGAGAAAGTAGTGCTTAAAAAGCCACTACCTAACAAAGAATTTATTTTAGAAGTAGATGCCTCCGATCGAGCGAGTTCCAATTTGTTGTATCAAATAGATGATGATGGAGAGAAAAGAGTGATAGGAATGTCCTCGAGAATATTTTCTGGCCCTCAGAAACACTATACGACGACGGAGAAGGAACTTTTGGCACTGGTTGATGGGGTAGCAAAATTTAAACACTATTTGATAGGAAATAAATTCATAATACGCTCAGACCACGAGGCCTTAAGGTTTATTTTACTATGTAGACTCACCAATCAGAGAATTTTAAGATGGGCACTCTCATTAGCGAATTTAGACTTCAGTTTTCAACATGTAAGGTCCCAAGATAATATGGCTGATTATCATTCAAGATATCCACCACATAGTAATGTTGAATTTGACATTGAAGCCAAACCAGTTTTGAAAGAATCATTAATGGGTATCTTAGAAGAGATTCCATGTGAAATGAGAAGTTTAATTAGCATGTTACCTGAACTACAAACTTCAGATTCATTTCTAGGTCCCATTAAAAGACAAGTAGAAAATGGAGAAAAGAATGGTAAAGTTTGTGGGAAAAGCCACCGATATGAAATATTGAATGGTAGGCTATGTAAGAGAGATAACATGGGCATACGCATATGTATCCCGGAAGTCTTAGTCAAACCTTTATTAAATTATTATCACGAACAAAGTGGACATCTTTCAGCTAGCAAACTTGTGCCTCAGTTGACAGAGAGTTTCTTTTGGCCAAAGATGCGCACTGTAATTA
The DNA here is from genome assembly GCF_964235325.1 of Thermobia domestica. NCBI lineage: Eukaryota > Metazoa > Arthropoda > Insecta > Zygentoma > Lepismatidae > Thermobia > Thermobia domestica. The sequence goes on from NC_137470.1 coordinate 10,067,646, forward strand.
GAAAATATTGTGGCTCATGCTCCATATGCCAGAAGGCAAACCCTCCTACTTGTTATTATAGAGGTCCTATGCATTCAGTTATAGCAGAGAAGCCAGGCGTCTTTCTGAGTGCTGATTTCTGCGGTCCAATCACTAAAGGATATGGTGGTTATCAATACATATTAGTATTTTTAGATGTGTTTTCAAAATTAGTAGGTCTTTATGCTTGTAAGAGAGCAACTACATCCATTGCATTACAAAAATTGAGAGATTTTCTCAAACTATGCCCAAATGCAGAAATGCTAATCACGGATAGAGGGACCCAGTTCCAGTCCATACAGTGGAAAAATGCAATGAAAGAATTAGGAATTAAGCATGTTATGAGTAGTGCTTACTTTCCTCAGGGAGAAATTGCGGAAACAGCTGTAAAGTCTACAGTCCATATGTTACGTAAATATTGCTCTCATAACCAAAAAGAGTGGCCGAGATTACTTACTAAAGTGGAAAGGTGCTTAAATACAGCAAAACATTTAAGTACGGGATTTTCTCCCTATGAGCTACATCTAAACATCTCACAAACAAGTGATATAGCTCGTCTGTTTGAGGTACCGGAAGTGGACAGATCTGCTGAAACCAAGTATTACGTGGAAATTGCGCAGAAAAACTTGAAGAAAAAGGCGGAAGCAAGAAAAGCATATTTCGACAAGCATCATCGGCTTGTAGAGTATAATATTGGAGACCTTGTACTAGTTCGTCTCTTTCCAAAATCAGATGCCTTGGCAGGGGTGTCCAAAAAGTTAATGGTTTTATATAGTGGCCCCTGGAAAGTAGTCCACAAGACAGACACCAATGTCTATACACTTGCAGACCTCAACACTGGCAAGGAGATAATTAAGAGAAATGCTTTTCTATTAAAAAAATATAACATGCGAGAAAATACACCTGGAAAGGAGAATGCAGAAACATAAATTCTCAAGATGGGAACTCCAACGTATCATGGGATACATAGATATTAATTAATTAGTATTTATATTATTATATTCACACATATAATCACATTAGGTTAAAGAATATTTCTATATATATATAGTATTGTTAGTAATATAGTTTTTCATACAAGTCTATAGATAGATAGGTAGACAAATACGCATAAATTTGCTAGGATAGTTGTATTTTATTAATTTTAATCAAAAGTGTCATATATAGTATTCACTCTAGGTAATTCTATTCATGTTAAATTCGCATAAGTGAGAACGTTGTGATATCTTTTCACAAGTATATCCCAACCTTCTCAAAAGGGGGATTTGTTATGAGCAAGCTTAACAAAGATATTTTTATTTATTTTATTTTTATTATTCATAAAATTTGCATATGCAATCTAAATTTTATATTCAGATTTAATATATATATATTTAATTAGTTTAGTTATTCTTTATACATTATATTTCAAGCAATCATTCTGATATTATTTTATTTTATTTAAAATTTCATTAAGTTTAGTGGCATAACAGAAAACTGCTTTTCTTTGTATATTTGTTGGAAAGTTCTGTATGATTTTTGAAACTTCAGGGAGATAGAGGTTAGTGACCTTTAGGGTACCAAATATTGCCAACCTATAGTAACTAGAAAATACTATAAACAAGATTCTTTCAATGTGTTATAACTATTATAGAAATATATTATAAGAAAAGGAAAGAAATTCTAAGGATGGACAAAACAAAATTGGCGACAGAAAGTCGCTGAGCAATCTTTTGTTAAACTATACACACCTAGATACGAATTTTCGAATACAATACGTGAGAAATTGTTTCACTGACCGCGATTTTCACACTTTTAAGGGAACCGCTACCTCTTCGGTGGGGGTGGTTCAATGGATCTGGGTGCCTAGTCAGCGAACCTTCATCAATTCAATTTTCATATTGTTCCAGGGTTACCAGAAGGTACTGATATATGAAATATATTTTTGAATATAAATTTCCAACTTATAACAATTCTTGGACAGATCCGATAAAGTTAAATTAGTATATAGAATCGCGATCCTTACCGTATTTTCTTTATAGAATAGCTATTTTGGCAGTTTGCTATTCTTTGCTTAATTTTTTTTACTCAGTGTGTTGATTCTGGCACTCCCGGCATGCCTTGGAGTGTGATGGAAGGTAGCAGAAGACAATTGTCTACCACCAACAAGTTATTTGGTATTTTTTCTGCTTTTTGACAATGACAACTCCACCCAAGTGTATAAATGTAAAATAGGATATTTAAATATTGGTTTTCAACTTTTGTTACATGTCAATTGTAATTCGTTAATCAGTAATATCATTAAATATAAATGTAAACAGAGAAGGATATCGGTCACTGAGAGAGGTTGTTTACATTCGAAAAAGAAACAGTAACCGCTAGAGGGATACACCTGTCAGGCCTCTCACAAGCAACCCTTTGTGAAAGAAAGTCCCGCTATCCTCTGACAATAAAGAAGAAAAAAAAAAAAACTTTTGAAAGCCGCGAAGGAGGCGAGTTTTGGTAAAAGATAGCTTTAGTGTGTGCCACAAAAGGAAATGAGAGTAAAACATAGTTAGTTGAAGATCGACTGTCGCCAAAGTCAGACAATTATTCTTTGTGAGAAACTGAGAGTTGAACTCATATCTTCATACATACATCACTTCAGCAGTAATAATAGAGCTAATTGTTATTTGGATATCTGTTATATAGAGATAATTATTCTGAAGAACTACATTTTATTTTATGCTAAAGTGAATAATCTTTGACGTAAAATTACAGCTGAAAATGTCTGACAAGTTAACGAATATCAGTTTAGCATAACAAAAGTAAAAAACTATGTTTGCATTGCTGAACTTCAATTGACATCAGTGCAATGTTATTTATTTAAACACAAGGTATAAGACTGAGTTAAAGATACCAGTGTGTTTTATCAGCAGTTTCTCTGAAACTGAAATTTTATTCTCAATAGAAGACAAGATCTAAAGACTGTGACTCCCTAAGAAGAAGGATAATAGGACCTCTCCAGGAGAATCATCTGTAGTGAAGTGTGTTTACAGTGACGAGAAAAGAAAAATCTGGTTAAAACGGTATAGTGACAGTGAACATTTGAATTGAGAGAGAGATCTCTATTATTATTTAAAAAAAAAAAAATCATTTAAGGCAGTTATCAAAGTGATTGTTTAACAATATATATCTATATCTATATCTATATATATATATATATATATATATATATATTGAATATCTAGTGTGTATATATATATATATTGCGTGTGGTGGTGTTGTGTGTTCAGTAGTGAAATTAAAAATAAATATGGGTGCATTTTCTATAAAGTGTGTGGAGTTTTTAATTGAATACTTAGCCGCAGGGTGAGTACAAAATAACTTGTATAATTTTTTTTTTATTTTTTTTTTTTTACTTTTCAGGCATTTCAGGATATGTTGTGTCTGCCAGAGTTAACTAATGCAATTTGATGATAAATTCACATTTTCTTAATATTAAGATAATATCTGACGTAAGTCAGAGCTTCAAGCAGCATTACCGTCCCTAACGGGGCAATGGGACGTTAATATAGAACTCATGTTTACAGGAATGTAAATTCTAACTTTATTTGTAATTTGGCTCTACCGACACTAAATTATATTTTTATTTATTTATTTTTTTTTGGCTAATCTAAATTTTTATTAATTATTTACAACATTTACATATCATTTGCATCTGTTGTACATTCCTGTAGTGAGAGAATGAGATGGGTATTAAAAGCACCTCCCACTTATCTCATGCTCTTCACAATTGGTATCTTATTAGAGTAAGGAGTTAGGAAGAATGCTTTTTGTATGATTTCTAATGAAGCTAACAACTTGACACCTCACCTGGATCTTCGGTACAGTATCATTTTCGCCTAGTTAGATACTATTTCTCTAGCGACAGTGTTTCCACTCAAGACCAGTGCACAATTGTTTAGAAAAGGGAATTTCATAGGGAAATTCGAAAAATTTCCCTTCGTTACTTTCCTCTTGCATGTAGTACTGGGACAACCTGTATACCACCTGCAAGCCTGTTTCATTAGCCTTCAAACGAGGCATAATATGTAACATAACCTCAACTAGAGGGTGTGCTAGAATATTTCAAACGAAAATAGGCAAGTGCAAGGGGCAAAAAGTTACCCCCACCCCTATCTCCGGAACGAAGTGCAATAGACCCTATGTTCACGTAAGCATTTTGCTTAGAATGACCTTCCCTATCATCTCCCAAAATCTTTGACTTTCCTCAGCGGACATCCTGTATATAGACTAACTGAACCTGTGCTCTCTTCACAGCGCATCCTGAGCATGAATCTTCTTGTCATTCCTCACAACATCTGTAAATGTCTCTCTACAGACACAAGTGAAGGATGTCTTGACGAAAATCGGCAAGGGGTATCATAAAGGGGATATTTTTTCGGTTATTGTTTCAATGTCTCGCACCGTTTGCAAGATTTGAGCCTAATTCCGGTTGGAGTTTCTAATTCATGTATGATCAGTGTATTCTTTCTTCTTGTATGCAGTATGTAATAAGCAAATACATTACATACACAGTTAATTAAAATGTAAGTGATATATGGTGTCCATTGGGCAAAACACTCCAAACAATAAAGATTCATCTTAGACTGGAGAGATAGTTATTGTTCGTTTTCCTTCATAATTTACCCATGAACCAAACACCTGAGTGATATACAATCCGTGTGTGCAATTGTGTGGTGTTGGAATGTATAACTTGTAGAATATGACGTTTTGCTATTTAAAATTTCAACTGGGGCCGCGTGCCATCGATTCTGAGTTAGGATTCTCTTGGGTTGTCCTCATTCACACGACTGGAAACTGCTGTAAGCAGTCCTAAGGAAGGAAGTTGAAAGTTTAAGGAAAATTATCATATGCAGCAACTAGGGACGTGAAACTAAACAGTACAAGAAACATTGTACAAACGAAATGCCTAAGAGTTATTTGCCAACAATCAATGGATAATTTAAATTTATTGCTATATTATGCTGCACAAATTATACCTTTCCGTCTCTATTGTTGAAAACAATGATTCAAAATAAAATCTAATTGTTATCAAATTTCTTATGTTAAATAAGTGAAAAAGAACTGTGGTAGATTTTTTAAAAAAAATGTCACTAGTGGTTAGTTTGTAATACAACAGAAATTTGTGTTTGTAAAAGCACTGTTGAAGAATTTTGGTGTTCGATGTTTTATTCTAGACTAGCATATATTACCAGCTTCGCTGGGTTGAAATAAATAATTTAAATGCACACTGATATTTCTCATTTTCGATCATGTTAATGTATGTCACCCCTCCTCACCCCCCAAGTGTCGTGGCTGAAAACGGATTTAAACAGCATCAGAAGTGTCACTGTTCATCTCAGCGAACACAAGAAGTATAGAGTCAACACTAATATTTTGAATATATATATATATATATATATATTTACACATATATATATTTCTCCCTCCCCATGTTGCGGAAGATGGCATCGGAAGTGTCACCGTTCATCTCAACGACCCCAAAAAATGTGGATTCAGCTCTAATATCGGTCATTTATTTTTAAATATCTCTTCCTTCCCTGCCGCAAGTTGCGAGTTTGAATTTGAATTTAAACAGGATCGAAAGTATCGCTGTTCATCTAAGGGACCCAGAAAACTATAAATTCGACACTGATAGTGGCCATTTTCGATATATATATATATATATATATATATATATATATATATATATATATATATATATATATATATATATATCCCTCCCCCAAATGGCGAGGCTGATTTGGGATTTAAACCGGATCGGAAATGTCACTGTTGATTTGAATGATCTCGAAAACTATGGATTAGACTAATATTAGTCATTTTCGATCATTATTATAAAAGATGTTAATGAACTACACCGACAAACTGTAAGAGGTGATTCCTCACATCAAAATAAGAGAAAGAGTTCATATGGACTTGTGGGGAAAAGTGCATAGTTTCAGAGCTAGGGCTGTCCAAAATCGCGAAAAAGCCAAATTTCAAGGGGCCCTATTTCGAATTTGAGAAACTGTGTGCGTAAAGGAAGTCATGCATATGCAGTCCAAAAATGCAGATTTCATTAATGTTCAATTGGTGTACAAAGTATTCCCTGCAGCGTGATATTCCCAGACAGGCTATCAACCGAATTTTGAGATATGCTCTAACTTTATGATTGGTCCAAAGTATGCAAATCATAAGTCTTGATAGCAGTGAAGACGGAATCATTTGGCGCGATGTCGGAGGTGTTACGGATCGTCAGCAGCACGGTCTATCGTACTCGGGAAAATGCATGCTGTGATGCTTTCTTTCACGCTTATAATTGAAGAGAACGTGAAATATACCATGACGAATACATCGCATCACACGTTATCCCGAACAACAACAACAACAAAAAAAAAAAAAAAAAAAAACATAGAGCTACCGGTTCCTAACACTTCCGACTTCCCTCCGAAGCATTGGATGTCCATTGTTCTCAAGGCTTACCTCCTGCCTACTTTGGACCCTCCTTGAAATCAGGGTATATCTGAAAACTCTATTGAGAGCATATCTGAGAATTACACCCTGTAGAGAATACCCTGTACACATATTAAAAATTGATGAAATATGCGTATTTGTGGCTTCCTTTACGCTGATAAGGACCACCATCCACAGTTTCTGAAATTCGAAATAGGGCCTGTTGAAGTTTGCCTTTTTCGCGATTTTGAACAGCTATAGCTCTGAAACTATACATTTTTCGGCACATGTCCCTATGAACTTTTTCTCTTATTTTGATGTGAGGAATCACCTCTTGTCGGTATAGTTTATTAACACCCTATATATAGCTCGCCCTCCCCTCTTCCATGCTGCGGCACACGGCATCAGAATGGTCACTGTTAATCTCAGCTACTCATAAAACTACGGATTCAACACTAATATTAGTCATTTTCGATCATTTTTAAATGTATTTCCCCTTCTCCTAAGTTGTTCCCTTCCCCTCCATAACTATCAAGGCTGAACTTGTTTTAAAACGGCATCAGAAGTGTCACTATTTCTCTTATCGGCCCCGAAAACTATGGATTCAACACTAATATAGGTCATTTTTGATCATTTTTAAATTTCTCTCACCCCTCCCCTACTTTGCACCGTCAAAGTGAATAGCCTAAAGTAATCCCTGCCCCTAAACTCATGTATGTTGAAAATTTGACTGGGCTCGGTCTCGTAGTTCAAGAGTGATGAAGTCACAAAGGCAGTAATTTTTATTTTAACTTTTTAAATAATCTCCCCCTTCCTTACGTTGGCTCGTCAAAGTGAAACTATAAAAAACACCCAAGGGCCGACCCTCATATATATGTTGAAAATTTGATCAAAATTGGTTGGGTGGTTCAAAAGTTATTAGGGTTTGTTAGTTTTTATTTATATGTCAACCTTCCTTAGGATCTACCATTAAAGTGAAATTACAAAAATGTTTCCACATCCGAACCTCATGCATATTGAACATTTTATTGAGATCGCTCAGATAGTTCAAGAGTTATTAAGTTACAGATATAGTCACTTTCAGTCTTATATTTTTATATATCTCCCCTTTCTTCTCCTCCCCTACGTTGCTAAGTCAAATTTAAATCACAAAAACTTTCCCAGGTCTAAACCTCATCTATGTTGAGAATTTGATCAAGATCGGTCGGGTGGTTCAGGAGTTATTATTTTATGTCCTCTACCCCTACTGCACCCCTCAGCTCTACCATCAAAGGGAATAGCCTAAAACCAGCCCAGTCTCGAACCTCATCCATATTACAAATTTGATCGAGATTGGTCGGGCGGTTCAGGAGATTTAGTGTCACAAATGTACTGATTTTCAATTTTATATATATAGACTAGCCTTTGGCTAGCTGGGGGCTCGCCGCCAGACCCCCAGATTTGCTCGGCTTAAGGCAACGCATTTCTTACCTATCGGCCTTTGCATCAATAGTGAATTTCTTGAACTTGCTCTTCATATTTCCTGAATCTGCCCATTCGGGGGCTTTGCCCCCACACACACTCTCTTTGCTCGACCTACGGTCTTGCATCTCTTGAACCCACAATTCTATCGTTTCTTTTCCTATTTCAACTATCTAAAAGATAAGATTTTTGTATCCCGAGAAAGCGCCCATTTAAATAGCATGGAAATTTCTTCATTCCCTTTTAGATCCCTAAAACATTAAAAAGATTCACTTTTGGCAATTTTCCTGTCGGTTAGTCCTGGAAGGCTACAATCATGCCAAATTTCGTCATTCTAATCCTGCCAGAAGCGCCTAAACATTTTGGGATGTAGAAAACGTCCCATATAATTAACATTCAAAAGATTTTTCAATTCCCCATAAAACCACTCTACGGTTGGAAATTTTTATTTTTGTTGATTTACTTAGGTAACGCTAACAGAAACGTACAAGCATACCGAATTTCAAGATTTTATTCCAATTCCTAATACCTAAGACATGAGATTATAGATCCAAAAAAGGCCCATTTAAATAACATGGGGAAATGCTTCATCCCCTCTTTAGACCACTAAGAATTATAAATATTCACTTTTGGCTATTTTCCTGTGGGTTTGTCCCTATAAAGCTACAATCATGCCAAATTTAATCATTATAGCCCCACAGGAAATGCTAAATAATTTGGGGGTGTAAAATGTGTCCCATGTAAATAACATGGGAAAGATTTTTCAGTTCCCTATAAAACCACTCTAAAGTTGGATTTTTTTTATTTTTACTGATTTACTTCAGTAGTGCTAACAAAAACGTGCAAGCATACCAAATTAAAAGTTTTTATTCCAATTCCAAGTATCTAAAACATGAGATTATAGGTCAAAAAAAAAAGTAACAGAGAAATTTTTCATCCCTAAAACTAAAAAAATATTCACTTTGGAAATTTTTCTGTGAGTTAGTTCCAAAAAGCTACAATCATGCAAAATTTAATCATTGTAGCCCCACAGGAAGTGCTCAATAATTTATGTCAGCTCATTATAGTTAAGAAGGATTATGAAGGATAGGAAGGATTAGGAAGGACTAGTTAGGATGAAAACTTTTAGAAAGACGTTTTTGGAAAACTTCGTCCACGAAAAGCTCATCTTCAAGAGTAAATTATCCCTTGTAAGTTTTTTTGTCAAAATATTGCATAAGTTCTACCATATTATAGAGTTCTTAATTAGATGTCGTACTGATTTGTGAAAAATGAACAAAGCTGATAGAGCCGTTTTCGAGGAAAAAAATAACTTTAAAAAAATCTGAAGCTGCAGTAAATTACACTTATTTTTGAGAGGAGAAAGAAAATTCGAGAAAAGCAACCAAAGAAACAATTATAAACTGGAAACTTTTATAAAGTTTGGTCAATGTACTTTGAGCTGTGTGTCTTGTAGGCGAGTGAATAGAGATCAAGAAGAACGAAGGAATAGATGAACATAGACTTCGTTATCTAGAGGTCATGAAATGTGTAAATCCGCTAAATGATCGAACTTGAGTTTGGTTCAATTCCCATACATTCTTCTCTCCTGTTGTTACTCGAAAATAATAATAATAATAAAAAAGGATATTACATTGTAATTATTCAGCAGCCGTGAAGTTGTTTGTTCACCTGCTTCAATTTGAAATCCGTGAGTGGGTGGCTCAGTCGAGAAGCGCTAATCTCTGGTGTGTGGAGTCTCTAGTTCAATCCCAGCTCGAATCAAGTCGACCCTCTGGTCAACAAATGGCGTGCGCAGGACCGTCTCTATCATATATGCAACAAATGCATTTGTACAGGGCTGCAAAGTCTGTTATAACTAGGGATGGTACCGAGACCGAGACTAGTCTCGGTCTCGTCTCGGTATCGTCTCGAATTATCGAGAAGAGACCGAGACGGCCTTTTATATATCGAGACGAGACCGAGACGGCCTTTTATATACCGAGACGAGACCGAGACGGCCTTTTATATACCGAGACGAGACTTAGGTCAGTCTCGAAAGTCTCGGTCTCATCTCGAATATTGATATAGATAGCTACTAAGATTGCCCTTTACTCAAAATTTGTTTCGTTGCTGTGTTAGATAATATGGGAACGGTTGGCTAATGTACAGTTGCGTATTTAGGGGGTGAGTATCGGACTCAAGCTCCTCCCGAAATAAATTTGTGATCAATTTTTCGCATTGCACGTACAACACAAATGTTTCTTACTTGTTCTCAAGCTTCTCCGAAACAAAATCCACTGCTGATGTATATAACCTTCTCTGTCTCTCTCGACCACTCTCTCAATATATATATATATATATATATATATATATATATATATATATATATAGAGAGAGAGAGAGAGAGAGAGAAAGAGAGAGAGAGATAGAGAGAGATACAGTGGCGGATCCAGGATATAATCAAGGTAGAGTCTAAACTATAGTTTGACGTTTTATCCAGTGTGAAGCAGGATTGAAGCCCATTTTATCTAGTGTAAACCTGAGCGTCAAGTTGGGGCTATAGCCCTTATAGCCCCTCTTATATCCGCCACTATATATATATATATATATATATATATATATATATATATATATATATATATATATATATATATATATATATATATATATACACCAGCGGATCCAGGATATGATCGAGGGAGGGGCTAAACCATAGTTTGACATTTTATCCAGTGTAAAGAAGTAGGATTGAAGCCCATTTTATACAGTGTATAGCTGAGCGTCAAGGGGAGGTATAACCCCTTTAACACTCCCCTTGGATCCTCGCCTGTATATCTTATCTAATATACTGTAAATAAAAGGAAGAGTTTGTTTGTCTGTGTGTCTGTGTGCCTGTCTTTCTGACTGCCTGTGTGCGGTCTGGGGACCAGACGAGAGTCCAAGAGTTACCAAATTTGGGTGACGGGTATCATGGCCCAGGCCTCAGACCAAGAAGAAGCATTTTTTAAAAATTTGAACCAGGGGGTCTCAGGGGGAGCGTTTACCGAGACATGTAAAAATAATACAAAATGACCGATATTAGTGTCAAATACATAGTCTTCGCGTTCGCTGAGATCAATGGTGAAACTTCGATTGCATTAACCTCCAAATTCACCGCATTCGGTTGCGGGCCGGAGTTCACAGGAGGGATACCGAGACATGTAAAAGCAATTCAAAATGACCGATATTAGTGTCAAATACATAGTCTTCGCGTTCGCTGAGATCAATGGTGAAACTTCGATCGCATTAACCTCCAATTTCACCGCATTCGGTTGCGGGCCGGAGTTCACAGGAGGGATACCGAGACATGTAAAAGTAATCCAAAATGACCGATATTAGTGTCAAATGTAGAGATGCAAGGGCTCGGAAAAAAACCGGCTTTTTTGGAAAAAAACTCGGTTTTTTCTGCTTTGCTTTTTTGCTTGGGAAATTTTGGGCTTTTTTCAAAATACTGCTTTAAATTGATAAAACAGACTTTGTATCGCTTCTCTATAACACAAAAAATCATTTAATTAGTGGTTGATGCTGATGATAATATAAAACATCGAAAATAAACTATGAATTTCGAAAAAATATTTCAAACAATTTTTCTTCAACATATTTACATTATGAATTCCACAGGATTAACCAATGTATATAATAAGAATTTTTTAACCTCCTATATACAAAAGTAAGCAGAGTTGGCAAGAACCGTGATTGTATTTGAAAATGCCGAAAACCGGTTTTTTGGGGGATGTTTTAAACCAGGCTTTTTTGGTTTAAACCAGGCTTTTTTGACTTAAATTTTTTGCTTTATGTATTTATATTACATATTCACAGAAATAAGTTTGTTTCGCCTTGATGTTATTATGCAACAGCGGGGTTATGCCGGAAGAACTCCCATAAGCTTAAAGAAGTGCGGTCAGTAAATTTCTTAAGTTGAGAATCTCCCACCCTAGCCATTGGGAAAATCCCGTCATTACTTGAAATGTAAGACAATAACGGGAAAATCCTGTTATTGCTTTGCATGTAAAATTTAAAGGTCAACGTACCATAATCAGTACGCTAAAACTGAGGTATTAAATTACAAATTTAGTACCGGTACGTAGATATCATTGAAAGTCCAATCCAAGCTAATGTTGGAAGCTACGTAGGCAATCGATAAATTTTGCCAATTTCTATCAATATATTTAAGCAATATTGGCTTCTTTATAAAACAACACACATTTAGGCATGCAGAAATATACAATTTGGTTTGTTTCGTATATTTAGTCTTAACATCCTTACGAAATACCGAGGTTATCAAGGAGAAGACTTTCGCTTAAACTGACATCCGAACCGCTACTTGGGTTACGCATGAAAGAAGGTTTGTAGTTCGACCGAGAATTGAACATGGGACACCTTGATTAAAAGGTGAAAGGGAAATAAAACTATTGCAGGTGGTTTGATATCTGGAAACGTCACCATGAAGTTCACACGATTCGCATTTTTCATTCTTTTTATTTTTGTGGTTTAAACCAGTTATTAAAAAAAAGTTGGTGTTAACCAGCCAACACTAAAAGTAAACACTTCTTTTTAAAGAATACACAAATAACTAGCACAATAGTATGTAGTATTTTTACTTCAAAATATTCCATACCCTCTTTTTGAAACAAAATAAAATTAAAATAAAACACAAGAGAAATACTTAGATTTATATGATACACTTAAAGGCTGAACATCTAGAGCTTTTGGTTCTGTATATTCTTGAAATTCTACAGTTAAGTTTTATAGAACCACCATCACAGTTTACCCAATCCTCAAGTTTTCTGAATTTTTAACAAGAGGGATTCAACATATCATTACGGAACTCCCCCCCAAAAAAGACTACGGAATATATTTAAGTTAAGCTAAATACAACTGCACAACAAACATGACTGAGTGATTAGCTTTTGAGCTTCTATCGGGAAGTCCGGGATTCAACCAGCATTCGACCATTCTGACAAAGCTTTTCTTCATTCCATCTGTGAATGTAGAAATAGTGCGTGTACTGTGAGTTGGGCGACTTCCTTTTTTATTGTTTTTAAATCGTTATTATTACTAATTACCAGCAGTGACGGTTTTGCGAAGGTTAGGGGGGCGGTCTTTCGGACTGAAGCCCGTTCCCCAAAGTTACGGAATGTCTGCAACAAACGAAATATCTATTATTTATGCCTTTACTCATAAACTTTAAGCTCCCGTCAAATAAAAATTACGAATGCTTAAAAAAACTAAACATTAGTAAAAAACCCTTCCCAAAATACTTTTCTAAATCCGCCACTGATTCTCAGTATAAAATGATTTTTAAAGTTGTATCCGGAAGATTATTGCTAAACATATAAACGAAGCGAAATATTAGTTATACCTGTACTCATAAACTTCAAGCACTTCCCAAATAAAATTAGGACTTTTTAGGAAACGAAACAATCAGAAAAAACCCCTCCTAAAGTACTTTTCTAAATCCGCTACTGATTATTTGTATAAATTGGTATTCAAGGTTGTGTCCGGAAAATTAATGCTAAATCACTTCACAGCTACAGTATAACAGAAATGTGGAAGTACGGTTTGACGGATATATTGAAAAACGTACGCTTTGACGGATAAATAGAAAAACGGGCAAGTTAAACTTTTGCGCTAGAAGCTAGAGTACTAAAAGCTCTTAGAAATGAAACACGGATGACAAACTAGAGAAGAAAAAAGATGTCGATAACTCAAAAGTTAAAATAAAGTTAAATAGCCTCTAAAATTACCCTCTAATACTACATTCTTCATGTTAGCTTTAATTCGTAAAACATGTGCTCCATCCATCTTGATGGTGAATTTCAGAGCGAAATATGACATTCAAGTCATGGAATTCTTATCTAACTATAGAATATACTATAAGAAAGCTATTTAGATAGAAAAATCATGAAGTTGAAAAAAGCCAAAATTTCCAAAATTCTCGTTTTTTTCCCAAAAAGCCGGCTTTTTATGTGAAAAAAAAACCATCGATTCAAAAAAGCCGGCTTTTTTGCATCTCTAGTCAAATGTATAGTTTTTGCGGTCGCTGAGATCAATGGTGTCACTTCCATTAGCGATGACTTTCAAATTCAGCTACCAGTGCATGCGTACTGGGTTCACCTGATGGGGAGGGGGTACCGAAACATGTAAAAATAATACAAAATGACCGATATTATTGTCAAATACATAGTTTTCGCGGTTGCTGAGATAGTGATACTCCCACAGGCCTTGACATCCAAATACTGGTCCCATGCGAAAAATGCTGAATTTTTTTTAACATGCTGTGTGAAAAATGAAAGAGGAAATTCTTCTAGATACTCTGCAATACCACTAGATAAACAAGCAGTGTTGCCAACGCAACATAAAGTTGTAATTTCTCAAATTGCACTTACGTATGGTATTACATATTTCTGTTCAGTTAATTGAGTTTAACGTCCCTTTCAGCAGCGATGCTATATGAGACTGAATCTACTGATTAAAGTGGAATCCACACTACATGAGCTCCCGCCGGGAATCGAACTTGGGTCTCTCACGCCAAAGGCTATCCGCTTAGCCACGAAGCAGCTCTACATATTTCTAATTTAGATATTAAATATAACTACAAAAGCACATATATTATTCAGTGTAACAAAGGACAATACATATAACTAACATCAACATTTTGGAGATCTCTAATAACTCAAATGCAAGAACATTATAACATTAGTGTTCGGTAGTTTTAATTACAACAAGTCGCAGTTAGATTATTTTAAGCAGTGTTGCGAACTTAAATAAATTGCTAAATATTATTATAAATATAGTGCAAATAACGTAGCTAAACTGCAAAATATTTTAAAATTACTCGTAATTTGTTTCATGGTGTAAGAATGTTTTCGAAACACGATGTTTTTCATAGTCTCTGAGCTACTTATAATATTAATGTCAAAGTTTCCGTTCCAACAATACATGTAAAAGCAAATTGTAACTGAAATTAAATATAACTGATAACTTTTCAGTAACACTAGTTGTTCTCTCTAAGCCTTAGGCCTGGGGTATTTTTTTTTTCAGATTAAAACAGTACTTTATTAAAATTTTAATTACACCCTAACTGCATTTCATTTGTTATAGTTTGACCACCGACCACCTCAAACTTGAACCATACCACTATATGCAATTATTCAAAGATTTACAGTTAGTAATATACATCGTGTTGAGTTTTGATTTGTTTTGTTTTAGTTTAACGTCTCATGGTTATGCTAGGGCGACTAAAGGAGACGTGGAGTTACTGATCATAGTGGAATCCGAAAAACTTCGGTCGTTGAACTTTACCGCCACCGGGAATCGAACTCGGGACCATGCGAACCAAAATCAAGCGTGCTAGCCACTAGAGCAAATGGGGGTTCTTACATTGTGCTGATTTAATAATTGAGCCAGTGTTGCCAGATCCGAAGATCAAAAAGAAGCGTGTCTGTGCTCCAAAAGTAGAGGATATGAACTATTTGTAGCCCAAATATATAGAAATGAATTATTTGGCAACTAATGACTGGTACTAATGAAATCATTTTAACATGGGCTAGAAAATGTGCTGAGCATATTGCAAGAACACGATGTTTTTCATAGTCTCTGGGCTACTTATAATATTAATGTCAAAGTTTTCGTTCCAGCAATACATGTAAAAGCAAATTGTTTTTATCGATGGACGAAAACAGTTCTAGATTGGATTCCACGTGACAAAAACAGCCTGGGAAATGTCTACATCCAAGAAATGCTGACAAAATCAGGAACCACTGGGAAGTAACCTGGAAAATATTTACCCAAGATAGATAGTTGTAGAGAAAACTTGGGAAGACTTCATCCAGCAGTGGATTAATATTGGTTGATTATGATGATGGTGATGATTTTATATCGAGACCTCAGAGTTAAACTAAACCAAGTCATAATTTTGTAATATTACAGGAGAAGCGAAAATCCGGTTCCTTAACTAAGATCTATAGTACTGTTTCTCAAACTATTCTCAAGTAGTTACAAAGTAGTAGGATGCTTTTAGACTTACATCATTACACCACTAGAAAGAACATAGTCTATTAAAAAAGTATTCTAACTTAATTTGACCAAAAAGTGAAAAGTGACTTAGCATAGTCTACTACTAGTGTTCAGATATATACTAGGTAAGGTAGGGTAAAATTGGATCCATAATTTAACGAAAGTCGTACAGCGAAAAAAAATATTTTTGACTAGTTAATACTTCATGTTGCTGCAAAACTACGAAAATTAATACAAAGAAAAACTAGAAAGTTAAGAATCACTTGTTTTGGCGGGAGAGAGAAAATAGATATAGATAGCTCGAATTACCTATATACTTATATAATATGTATGTTATATTTTGCAGGTAATTTTCAATCAATATAAAATTTCAACGTAATGAACGCACAGATTGGTTTTCTTGAGTATAGATCGCATGCACCACTAAGTACTCAGGAATAAGCTTAATCTATGTTATGGCAGTGGATATATGCTTATGTAATGCATTACAACTTTAGGCACTTGTATAAAAAACAGAATGTACTTAAATTTAGACGCAAACTATGCGAAACATCTGACTTTGAATCTAATTTCTTTCGTGATCCAACCCGAGACCACACATAGCAAAGATGACTGCCGTAGCTCCCACCACAAAGTTCAGGAAGTTCGTGTTATAAGGTGTCAATTAAACACGTAGATGTGAAAAGGTAATAAAGCATTTGATCAATTTTAAACAAAATATATTGCAGTAATAATTTACCCTATTTGTTAAGATAATGAACGTTATATTCTGTTTTTAAAATGGCAATCAAAGCAGAATGTATTGGATAATAAATGAGAAACTGTAAAATTTCAATTTCGGTAAGATTAAATACATTCGTGCTGCTATGTGTTGCGTTATCCGTTAAGAGGTATTGAACAATTCTGATTCAAAGGAAGGAAATAAACTACTATATAGTACTGAAGTTAATTTAATAGAGTTTAATTGTATGGGCATATATGAGAAAGTTTTTGCTGAAAGTGAAATATGGGTTACTGTTAGGGTTTTATCCCAGGCATGATATACTCACTGATGATTGAACCTGGAACACACGCATGGAAGGCATCAGCGCTAGCAAATTAGCTCTGAAGAAGTACACCATAATTCTAAGTCAAGAATGAAGGCCAAAAATAAGAAGCGGAAACGACAGACTGTACGATAATAATACTTTTACAATTTTAATTTCACCTATTTATTTCGAGACTTTCGAGACGAGACCGAGATTTGGCCCTCGAGACCGAGACCGAGATCGAGACAAGCATTTGTTGACCGAGACGAGACCGAGACCGAGACGGCGATTTTTGACTCGAGACGAGATCGAGACCGAGACAGCTATTTTTCAACCGAGACGAGACCGAGACTGTACAAAGTCTCGTCTCGTCTCGTCTCGATACCATCCCTAGTCATAACTATATTATATAAAATAAATATTTCTTGTTGGAAACAGACTTCATGATGATGGTAGTTAAATTTACTAAGCTGACCTCCTATTTGAATACTACATTCATAATTCATGTTTGGCTCGCATTAGTTTAAGGTCACATGAACAGTGCTAAAGCAAATGGTCAAAACACATTCCTGTATGAGTTACTTGATTGTTATCAAATACAAAAACTGAATTTTCGAATACCTGTTCCATTTAGTTAGTTATCACAGTTTTGATACGAAAAGTAGTTTTGTCTTTGTCACAAACAAGTTCCTTATCACTGAAGATGGAAACAAGTTTTTAAAAAAATGTTTTAACAGTTACAGGAGGAAAATCAAGAAATAAAGATAAAAGAACTACTTGCACTGGAATTGCAAACTCATGTATTGAGATTGAAGCTCAATATTAAATTCTATAAAAAGGATTATCATCTTTCCTCTGCAGGTGTGTTAGCTGTATCTTTCACTAATATAATAGGTTTAAAGAAAAAAACACAGACACAACGAGATTGCATTTTTTAGCGCTTAAGCCTATAACCATTTAAGAAAATCTTCAATGATCGTTCAAACATCTGAACATCGACGTACGTTCAAAGTCCAAACATCCTAACGTCAACTTTAACGCCCAACGCTCAAGGATTTAAGGTGCGAGTGCCTTTCGAACCCCTTTTCTGTTCATGATGGGGTAGCATACGTGGCTTTTAAGATCTGTTCTTTATGGAGAAGGAGAAAAGCAAATTTGGCCATTGCACAGGGCGACAAATTGCCTAGGGCCAGCCCTGCACTCTTATATCATTCAAGATTTCCACTGTTTTTTCGAGGTTTTCCCGTTTCCTCACACTTTCTTCATTTCACCATTTTGCGCATTATCATCACGGTCTTCTCTAGGATTTGAGCATAATTGTGGAACCGTGAACTTAAAAATAAGTTCTGTATTGACGCGAACAAACTTAAACTTGTGAACCGTTACTAAGAAAGAATTTAAAAAAAATGTTTTTGTGTTGAAAGTTTGAAGAAGATATAAAAATAAGTATTCCTTGAAATGCTGTGCAATGCGCTATAAATTTTACAATTTTCTCGTTAGGATAATACGAGGTATTGCTCCGCGACGAAAAACAAAAAAGTCTCAAGTATTCTCATACAATATGTATTCAAGTGACTATGACTACATGTGAAGGAAACCATTGTTCTCGAAGGAGTATAAAGGATAATTGCAAAGGTGAAACCAATCTGAAACATAAAAAAAAAGAATATTACAGACACATCATAAAACTTGACAACCGTTTATCGCAAGACTGCTGATGGCATGCAGTAACGTAGGCAAAATCACTTATCACAAACAACACATAACACAAACGACAGAAGTTCCAATGATTTTTCGGACACGTGTCTATAATTTTCAGTTTTGCTTATCTGGAATAATAAAGCTTTTCGTTTAACGTGATTTATATGTATTATAGTACAAATAAGGTAAAAAGAAACAAATCTAATATAAATAAAATAAAGGGAATAAAGAATTTGTTTGTCTGTGTCTATCTCAATCTCTGTGCGGCCTGGAGACCAGACGAGTGGACCGAGAGTTACCAAATTTTGGTCTCGGGTACTTTGGCCAAGGCCCCAGATCAACACGGAGCGTATTAAAAAAAATGAATCAGGGGGTATCGGAGGGGGGGGGGCGTTTACCGGAACATGTAAAAGTAGTAGAAAATGACCAATATTAGTGTCAAATCCATAGTTTTCGCGGTCGCTGAGATGAATGGTGATACCCTCAGGGGCGTTGACTTCCAAATACAACCCCCATCGGCGGGGGTCAGAGACGTTTTGTTTTTCAAAATTTGAACCAGGGGTCTTAGGGGGCGTTTACCAGGATATGTAAAAGTAGTAGAAAATGACCGATATTTTTTACATTTCGTTGTTCAGTTTGTTTACATAGATAGTTTATCTGACCCATGTGACGAATGGGTATTTCAGCTAGTATAATAGATATATATGTTACAATACAAACCTCATTCTTTTATAAGCTATCAGACATCAGACGTAATGCTAAACGCAAATCAGTAGTTTAGCAGGGAAGTTCTGTCCTGATCGGCTCCCTCTCAATAATCCAGTGATATCGTATCGAAAATGTATTCTATCACAAGCATTACGTTCCATCCTGAATCACAAAAAGCCAAGACCTGTATAGTTATGTTTAAAAAATTTACGTACCAATTAATTAACTAACTCTATGGCCTAAAAAAATCTACAGTTTCAATGCCGCGTTCTCAAAAGCTCTCCATTGACTTCTATCCCTACCCAACCGGCTCCAGTTTCTACTTTGAAAAACTATTTCTTTGAGATCAATTTTAATATTTTTCAGCGATCTGCTCCTAGGTCTTCCTAATGGTCATTTCTTGATTGGATTTCCAGTTAAAACTTCCAAAGCGTTCCTACTTTCTCCCATTCTGGCTACATGACCTGCCCACCTGAGTTTCCTAGATTTGATGACCCTAACAATAGTAAACTCTATAAATTATGCAGTTTTTCGTTATGGAGTTTCCGCCATTCTCCATTCCTGATCCTCTTGGGTGTGAATATTAATCTTACTTACTCTCAAATACTTTCAGTCTACGTTTTTCCCTTAGAGTAAGCGACCATGTTCTGTTTTTAACATTACGTTAAACTACGGTGGCTCAGTGGTAGATTGTTATCCTCCCTCTGGTACTTAGAGTCTCTGGTTCGAACTCAGCTCCTCTGAAATGAGCTTTGTATTGGACAATCATCAGGTGCGTGTGTTTTCTCAAAATTTAGTCCTTTTCCCCCATTTCGATCATTCCACCTCTTTATACACTCTCACTATCACCGTCACCTTTAACCGACGGTCCCTACCTGTAGGACGTAAAGCTGAAAGGGATACAAATGACATAGAAATTGTGTGTGAAAAAAGAACACTTTTAGGTATTATTAAAAAAAGGAAGAGAAACTGGTTGGAACATTGGCTAAGGTAGAACTGTATCACGAGGGACGTGTTAGAGGGTATGATGGCAGGAAAGAGAGGGAGGGACCGAAAGGGACTACAATTAATGGACGATATCAAAACAGAAAAAATCGTACGTAAAGACCAAGGATATCATAAAATAGAGGATCTGCCCATACAACAAAATCATGAAGCCATACGTCACAGCTTCGCCACACCTACTCTGCCCACTCCGCGCCACAAAGATCGCAATGTCTCGAGCCAACAATCATGGCGGAAACGAGAGTAGCCAATCAAACGTGCCGGCTCAGACGATGCACGGTTGTTTTTTTGACTTTATTAAGTTCATATGATGAAGATACGTATGGGCAGATCCTCTATTTTGTAACATCCTTGGTAAAGACGAAGAGGTTAGCTGAAGACCGTGAGGCATGGAATCTTCTCAGTTGCGGCAAGTGAAACTGCCAGTAATGGCAGAATACCTATGGTGATGATGATTAATAGGATTTTTTTTAATCACATGATATTTCGAATAAATCAAGAGTAAATTATAGATGCCTTATAGTTACAGGGGTGCAAGTGACTTTGCAGAAATAAAGATTTAGGGGTCTTCCGTAATCGTTTGTATCCAACGCAGCGTAAATTCTGCGCTTTAGTTTGCGATAACATGCATAGCAGTTACAATTAATTGATTTCTCAATGTTTTGAGTCACTTTGCTTTGTGTTTCACTCCGAAACTTTTTCGAAAGATGGTACGGAATGAGCTTCTCAGATACGAAAATCAGATCTAAATAAGTCAACCTGTTATTATAAAACGTAAGTCAGAGCTTCATTCAATTGCCAACAGATGGCATTTGAAGCTCTAGTGATAAAGGAAACATTGTTTCCGAATTTATTACACTGCAATCTCTTAAAGAAAAAGAAAGAAATTAAATTTATGGTACGTGATCAATGAAAATGATCTGATCTTAGCGTATTAGTAGACTTTTATATGTGGAATGGCATATTATGGTCTGTAGACCATTGGTTTCCATGAAACATCAAATTTGAGGTTTAGATTTAGTCATTTTTTAAAGAAAAAAATCTACTGACCAATGAAAGTCACCCAATCTCAGCCCAACTTAATATGTTGGTAAAGATTAGCAAGCTTAGTACACATATCCAGTAATTGATTTCCAGGTCTATGATTCCCGAGATATACGATATCAAAATTCAAGTGAAATTTTAGCACAAAAATCTGTGCTTGCTTTTTAGAACGAAACTACATGGAAAAAACGTGTTATTAAAGTTGCTTTAAAGGGACAAGTTTCGCTTATAGATGTCACTACAATCTTCATATTTATCTGATGTATTTTTTACCTTTCACGAAAATACACGATTTCTCTTACAAGTTTCAGACTAGAGACTTCAAATTTCTAGAGAAGGAACTTCACAATCTATCGAAGGCAACAATCCGTCTTGATTTCTTATTTAAAATTTTCTTCATTGTTGAAATGGCTTGATTAACGTTAACGTTCGTTTGTTTATAGCTAGTCATAATGACTAGCACCCTTTTAGAGGGTTACGCCCTCTCTTGGGGAAGAGTGTTGCTTAAATGGAAGATTTAAGGGATTTTTTGACGGTCTCAGAGAAGTTCTTTAATATAATAATTGCTAAAGTTTTAAGGATCTTTTCGAACCTTAACATTTGGTAGGAAATTAACGAGGAAATTGCAGTTAATTTAATATTGTACAGAACTGGAACAACAGATATATGAAAGTAATAATGGGTACCTAGTGAGAAGGCATATCATACATAGATAGATTGTGAATGATGAGCATGAAGGATGAGGCGAGGCGTGCTATCACATCACTACACTAAAAGTGTTAGTCCGACAGATGAAGTCATATTCTCGCCTAGGGGCTGCTCTAGGCTTCAAAGTAGACAATGGGAGTCCTGTTAGTAGCAGATGGATTCAGCGTGCAAATGATGGAAATATAAGTGGAAGATGGTCATGAACTTGATAGTCTATGAGGAGTTCCTGGTTTAAATCGTCAGGAGGTAGAGTGTAGCAGTAGAGAGCATAGAGTAACGATAGCGGTAGAGGGTAATATCGAGATGGAGAAGGATGGAGAGCTAAGTGGTGCATAGTATTCAGAAGTAAAGGGTGTTGGGTGTTATAACGAGAGCATATGTATGTGAGACGTAAAGTCCCAAGATGAAACTGAAGTGTAGGAAACAGAATTCGGTCGTACAAGTCTGCTGTGGGACTAGGCAGTTTGACTCGATATGCAATGCGGAAAGCATGTCGTTCTAACACTAATAACTTTTCATAAATTTTGCGGGTGGCCGCAATCCATGCAACGTTTCCGTAAGTCAGCACAGGCCGTAAAAAGACCTTGTATGTGTTCAGAATTGTGTTCGCTTTTAGTCCCCAGGACGTTCCGGTGAGCCTTTTTAATAAGTTAAGTCTATTGTATGCTTTAGTTGTGACTGTTTGAAGATGTTGTTTCCAAGTGAGATGTTTATCGAATGTGAGCCCCAAGTAAGTTACAGTTGATCGTACCTGGATGGGAGTTTGGTCTACTTGTAGTGAAAGGCAGTTAGGATTTCTTCTGACTCTTGATGTTCGTTTCGGAGGAATGAAGACAATGGCCTGCGTTTTTGTGGCGTTGATCGTTAGCTGCCATTTATCGCACCAGCGAAGAAAATTGTTAATTGCTAACTGTAGGGCAGTGTTGATGGATTGGATAGTAGATCCTAAGGCAAGAAAGGCAGTGTCGTCGGCATATTGAAATAGGTGAATTTTATCAGGAAGTGGAGGCATATCGGCAACATAGAGAAGATAGAGAAGTGGCGACAGAGCCGATCCTTGAGGTACTCCACAGTGAAAGAAAATAGGATGTGAGAGGCAGTTATTTATTGAAACATATGACAGACGGCCGATTAAAAAGTTGTATATCAGTCTGATATAAGGGACAGGTAATCGAAGATGAGTTAATTTGTATATAAGTGCGATGTGCCATACCCTGTCAAATGCTTTCCCGAGGTCAAATAATACAAGACATGATGGTTTGACCGAGTTATAGTGTTGTGTAACCATGGTGGTTAAACGAAGTAGTTGATCATTGATCGAATAACCTGGGCGAAATCCTGCTTGGTGTATGGGAAGTAACTGGCGTCTTTCTATGTATGCATGCAGACGTCTTACTAGAATACGTTCTAGGATTTTACTAAAAGTAGACGTTAATTGAATTGGGCGGTAGGATGATAAGTTGGCAGGAGGTTTCTTTGGTTTTGGAAACATTAACGTCTTAGAAGTTTTCCAGGTGACAGGAAAATAGCCAGTTCGCAGAATGAAAGTAAAAATCGTGGCTAACAGAGTAAGCAATATAAGCGGGCTTTCTTCTATATGGCGATAGGTTATTGTATCGAAGCCAGGTGCACTATTCCTTTTGTTGCGTACAACTGTACTGATATCTTGAACTGTGATTGGCTCTGTTAGAGGTTCATTTTGCGGAAGAGTATGAAGGGCATGAGGTTGTAATGAAGGAGAAGATGGATTGACTGTGTCAGCTGGATGTCTATATGAATATGTGGAACTGAGTGGTGTGAAGATGTCTTGGAGGAAATCAGCAAAAGCGTCAGCTTTGGCGGAATCTGTTTGTATAGGTAAGTTACCATTTAATAATGGATATGGTGTTTTAACATGTTTTCCGCAAAGAGCATTAAAACGTTTCCAGTACTTGCTAGGATGAGTGACGTCAGAGAGTGGATTACAGGTTTTAACCCAACACCTTAGCTTGTAAGCACATATGTAATTCTTGACCATCCTCTGAAGTTGCCGGTGATGACGGAGTGATTCTGGATTTTTTGTACGTTGATAGTCACGATAAAACTGTCGAGAGCGAGTGACAAATGTGAGATATTCTGGTGGCAATGTTGGTCGATAAGGCGTTGATGTAATTACTGGTATGTAAAGTGAACTTGCTTCTTGGATTGAAGTTGTGACGATATGAATCTCATGATACAGTTCGACTTTTGATGTAGGAGGTTTTAATGGCTCTATTGCTGCCGATAGATATGTTCGATATTGTTCCCAGTTGGCTTTGTCAAAACGGACGCTAGTTCTGTGAAATTCTGGAGAGGGAGACGTAGGATGAGTACAGAGGAGCAGTTTGATCGGAACATGGTCACTTCCTAATGGATCGAGAACATCAATATGGATTTGCGAAACGAGATTAGCAGAAGTAATGACAATATCTGGTGTGCTTTGTGATTCAGGTCTAGTGGGTTTTGGAAGATCATGAATGATACCAGTCGTGTGAGTTGTGACAAAGGTTTGAAAGGTAGATCTGTCTCTTTGTGATCTGCTGTGCATGTTGAAATCGGCCATAAATATGAATCTCTTATAATTATCGGAAATGTGTTGCACGAATGCAGTAGGTAGCGGCTTTCCAGGTCTGATATAAACAGTAGCAACATTTATGGCTATATTACGGAAGTATAAAGTAATTATAAGATATTCAGGCAGATCTGGCACCCTACAAAAGTGTCGTCGTGATGGGATACGTGGAGAAAATCCCATGGCTGTTCCTCCATTTGCACGCCTCCTAGGAAGAGTGTTATCTTGTCGAATTAGTGTATATCCAGAAAAGTGACAAGTCATAGAGGGAGTGAGAAAGGTTTCGTTAAGGATAAACACTGCAGCTCTTTCCTCCAGTAACAGCGCTTTGAATAAAGATTTATTCTGCCAAATGGATCTAATATTAAGAAATATAAAGACTATATCCATGATGAGTAGGTTAGACAGTAGTTTCCAAAGGAGCTGTATGAAAATAGACATTTTGACCAGAATAAGTAGCATGAAATGTAACATGGAATATTTCTCTGGCTGCGTGGGTGATTTGTTTTAAGACATGCGAACGATGAAATGACTGGATATTTTGAAGAGTGAGCGTTAGAAAAGCAAGCATATTGCGCACTGTTATGGAAGAGTCCAGTGATTGTGGAACGTCTGCAGAATAGTTATATGTACGTAATGGTGCCACGTACTCAGGGTGAGCCTCGGTAGGGGCAGGTTTACCCTTGCACTTGTAACTATATGTCGGATGTTGTTAATGGCAAGTGTGACAATTTGGTGGTTGTTGTAGATTTGGACATGTACGAGTGGAGTGTTCACCAGAACAGTAGCCGCAAACAGTAGTATTTGGGCATGTTGCGGTAGAATGTTGATTATATGTCTGACATTTCTCGCATCGAAGTGGTAGTGGTACTGGTGACCGTGAAGGTTCAACTCTGTGTCTTCTGTTATAAATGTATGCCCCATTAGTCAGAAGAGAATCAATGGTGGTTTTATTTATTTATTTATTGAACAAATTCCCAGATACAGCATAACTTTGCCATTTTACACAGGGACATGCTAACAAAAAAAAAAGAAAGAAAGAAAAAACAAGACAATAATAACAACAACATAGAAAAAAAGAGTGTAAAAGTAAAACTATTCCGTCAAAGCTCGTTTAATTGCTCTTTCAAACAGTGGGTAGCTCGAAAAAATGTCCACATCAGTTGTTACTTGATTATAACAGTTTGGTATTCTATAAAAAAGAGACCTCTGTATAACAGCCAACCTAGGACGGGCAAGATGGAATAGGTGGGTATTCCGGGTGATGCGAGAAGGGACACGTAAGGATAGTTCCTGAAGTAATATTTCCGATCTTAAGTTTCCATTAACTATTTTATGTAGATATTTCAGGTCAGAGATAATTCTGCGTACTTCAGGAGTATGAATATTAAGATGTCGCAAGAGCTCCTTCTTAGACAATATTCGAAGTGCAGGAACACGAAAACGGACTATAGCAATGAAGAAATTGAGAACAGAATCAAGTCTGGAGAGATGTGTAGCTGCTGCCATGGCCCATATGGGAGAGCAGTATTCGATCTTGGACGCTATTAAAGTCTTATAAAAAGTTGCTAATGAAGAAACAGTGCGTAGTTCGGTGAATCGATAAAGAAGTCCCAACATGCGCATTGAATTCTTTAGTATTGAGGAGATGTGGTCAGAGAAGGTGAGTTTTGAATCAAAGATGACACCAAGATCGTTATGACTAGCAGAATGTGTGATAGGGGAATCGTTGATATGGTATGAGGAGGGAACAGGGGACTTTTTCAAAGTAATAGTAATACTGTCACATTTCTTACTGTTGAGTTTCAAGTGCCACATTTCACACCAGCCTGTAAGGTAATTTATGTCTTCCTGTAGAGCAATTGTGTCATGGAGACACGATATTTCTCTGTATAACTTACAATCGTCAGCAAAAAGCAGAAGGCCACTAGGTTGAGCTGATAAGTGCGTGTAGAGATCGTCCATATACAGGACAAACAGCAGAGGCCCAAGTACACTCCCCTGAGGCACCCCTGAGATCACGGGTTGGGGGTTGGAAGTCGCTTCTGAAAGAACAATTCTCTGTTTACGGTCCTTCAAGTAGCTTGTGATTAGAGAGAGAAATTTGCCATGTACATTAAATCTATTGGAGAGTTTATGAAGAAGATGAATGTGACTGACAGAATCAAAGGCCTTCGAGAGATCAAAGTAGATAACATTTAATTGAGTATTGTTATTCATACATTTGACTGCACAGGAAAGAAGAGTACTTAGGTTTGAGAGACTTGAGCTTTTCGGTAGAAAGCCGTGCTGAGAACTATGGATGTAAGGTGAGGTGAATTTCAGTAGCCTGTCTTTGATTATTTTTTCGCAGATAATCGATATTCGATCTTGGGCGAGGCGAGCCAAGATTTTGGGCGAGGCGAGGTCTGGCAGCCCCCCTCAGTTTTTACCTTCTAGATCCGCCACTGGGGAAATTGTGTAAAAAAATCACTGCTTAATCATATAGGGCCTTATGCAGAATCGTTTCGGCGCGTTATTAGTGCCATACTAAAGAGTTCGACTAACATATGTTTCCTGCAGTAGTTAGGCCTTTAGTATGACTCTAATCATACGTCAAAACTACTCTGCATAAGGCCGATAATGCTTACTTAATGGAATATGACCAGGCCTACAGAGCAAGATTCAACCTTTACTATTGGTGATTTCGGTATCTGATCACAGTAAAAACTTAGTGCGGATAATAGGGTTGCCAACTGGCCGGTATTTCACTGACCTGGCCGGAAATATTGCTGTTATTTTGATTAAGGCCGGTGACCGGTACAAATCTCTTACCAGCCTGTTTATGATCAATATTTTGAAATCTTTAATCCAGAATAAAACATCGAACATTGAAATTCTTCAACAGTGCTTTTACAAACACAAATTTCCGTTGTATTATACATTAACCACTAAGTGACATTTTTAAAAATCTACGACAGTTCTTTCACACTTATTTAACATAAGAAATTTGATAACAGTTAGATTTGATTGTGAAACATTGTTTTCAGCAATAGAGACGGAGAGGTGTAATTTGTGCGGCATAAATATAGCAATAAATTTAAATTATTCATCGACTGTTGGCCATTGACTCAAACATTTCGTTAGTAGAATGTTTGTTGATTGATTAGTTTCACGTCCCTAGCTGCTGATATGAGAACTTTCCTTAAATTTCCAACTTTCTTCCTTAGGACTTCTTAAAACAATTTCCTGTAGTTGAAGTATACGTTCAAAGAGTATATTTCATTTTGTAAATTCAAAATTGTCACGTAAGGATTAATATACTTTTGTTCATCTCTTTCGATAATTGTAAAGAAGTGACAGTTATTGGTAAATAAAATGATCAATACTGATTTTTTTTTTAACTTGAAATGGGAGTATTAGCGTTACTGATGGGGGAGGGAGGGTTATTAGATTCCTTTCCCTTCTTGAATGAATAAGTGACACAACTTGAAAATAACCCTTATTATAGTAACCTGCCTGGCTACTAGTTGGTCCCTAATTCTCAAACCCCCAACCCATGGTCGCCCAAAGAAAATTTTCTACGAAAGGGGTTTTGGGCATGTCCCTGGTTGCTGTGTTAAGTTTGGTATTTTTTATTTGTATTAAGAAAATCTTAAGAAATACGAGTTGTTTTCGTAAGCCGCGGGAGCCCCAGACCCCTTGTTTTCCTTCGGGCCCCCATGCCGCAACTATCATTACGTAAACTAACCACTGTTTTTCCACGATAAAAACATACTAATCTTTAGTAGCAACATCGTACGTTATGCCATAAAGATCATAATGTAAAATCAGGGCATATGTTTTGTAACCATATTTGTGAATAACACAGACAGTAATCATTATAATACTTTTTTTCATTTCGCCTTGGGATGGCTGAAATTTGTAATTTGTTAATAAAGAACTATGGACAAATTAATATAAAGTTAGCGCTGACGGTTTCAGTATTCGGGGAAACGGGGTACAATAAGCTGCAAAAGAGCGCCCTCTGCACGTAGCCCGAAATTTTCCCCCGGGGAATGGGGGAATTAACCTTCCGGAACAAGCACAACAAAATCTTCTCGTAAGGGCATTAATATCAGTAAGCACTTGTGGTCCACGAACTACGTCAAATACCCAGTGTGTATTTGTGCAAATCGCGTGCGGATATAGGCCTACAGCGTGGTCGTAATGGAATTATCTACAGTGGTTGCGACGTGATAAAGGATCAGGAAGGAAATTATCAATAGTAAATACTACTATTGCTACCAGAAGTTGGTGTAATGTCGTTTCCTTTTTATTTACGCATTTTTTATTCCAAATTTCTGACCTCTATTAAAATTTTCATTTGGTCTCCTTTCGATTTGGCCCCTGTCTGGGCGACAATCGCCACCTGGGCCAGTCCGGGTCTGCCCTACTGAAATATGATGTCGAGAATGGTCCTAAAGTAGAAGAATTTTATGTAAAATTATTACAGGTGAGAATATACGTCCTTCCTCCCGGAGTAGTTAACCGCAGCAGTATAAATATTTAAGTGGCTCTCCTGCAAAATTAATAATTTTGAGTTACGTTCCTTTCTGTTAGAGGAACGATATGCTCCAGTCTTAGGGTTGCTAACTGGCCGGTATTTCACCTGTCTGACCGGAAATATTGTTGTTATTTTGATTAAGGCCGATGACCGGTACAAACTTGTTACCAGCCCCTTTATGACCGGTATTTTGAAATTTGTAATCCAGAATTAAACATGGAACATCGAAATTCTTCAACGGTGCCTTTACAAATACAAATTCCCTTTGTATTATGCATTAAGTGTTTTTTTTTTTTTTTTTTTTTAATCTATGGAAGATTTTTTTCTCATTTATTTAACATAGGAAATTTAATAACGATTGGATTTTATTCTGAAACGTTGTTTTCAGTAATAGAGACAGAAGTGTATAATTTGTCATAATTATGCGGCATAAATATAGCGATACATTTAAATTGTCCATCGATTGTTGGCAAATATTTCTTATTTAATAGGTATTTTTGTTAGTACAATGTTTCTTGTATTGTTTAGTTTTGCGTCTGTAACTGCTGCATAAGACAACTTTTCTTAAACTTCCAACTTCCTTCCTTAGGACTTCTTAAAACAATTTCCTGTAGTTGAAGTATACGTTTAGAGAGTGTATTTCATTTTGTAAATTCAAAATTGTCACGTAAGGATTAATATACTTTTGTTCATCTCTTTCGATAATTGTAAAGAAGTGATAGTTACTGGTAAATACAGTAAAATGGTCCCAATACCGACTTCAGTTTCTTATATTTAGTACAATGTATCTATTAAATTTTTTAGTGAATGCACTAAGGATTTGGAGAATAAAGATGCTAATGCACTTTTGTCCACGATAGTACATTTTCTTCCCATGAATGGGTTCGGATACAGATGCTTCACAATTAGGCCTACCGGTATATCCAAAGCCGTAGATAGAGTGAGCGAGCGAGGCGGTTGCCCCAAGCGCTTACAGAAAGAGGGCGTCGAACAAGGAAGAATAAAGAAAAAGTGTTGGGAATGAGTAAACGACGCAGCACCCCGAAAAATTATTATTGCTCTATTAAATCAATATTGTTGTCGGTTTGCAAAGAAATAGATTTGTTAAAAATTTTCTTGCTGGTGTCGCTCGCAACCCAAACGTTTCAATAAGAATCACAACAAGTGTTTACTTATTTAAAAAAAAGTTATTGTATAATATGATTTGTTAATGACGATGTGATATACAAGGTAGCGAGCAATGAAAGTCTACGCAGGACCGTTTTCAGAATTAGAAACGACCAGAAATGAAATGAAATATTTAAGTTTTACGTCCCACGTTTATGCCGGTTAGGCTAAAGGAGACGGTGAGAGATGAGTGAAATGGTGGAATGACGAAAGTGGGAGGAAACGGGAGAACCCCGAGGAAACCCAAGAGCACGGTGTTTGTCCACGACAAAGTCCACACGGCGCGAGCTGGGATCGAACCGGAGGTGAACGCTCTACCACTGAGCCACCGCGCCCCCTAGAAACGATCAGAGTCTGAAATACGTGTTCGCTGTTTTGGTGAGTTTGCTTAGATAATTACGCTTTTCTACCCAATCGGATTAATCATTACGATGAGAATGAAGGCTTTCAGAAATTCGTAATGAAGATTCCATCTGAATTTCCGTTTCAACTCACAATTTTTATTTGCTGTAAAAGAATCGAAATTAAAATGCTATTTGTGTTGCCACATACAAAATTGCAGAAATTTTAATTATTGCTAGAATTTAATGCTGTCACCCATTTGGAATATTTTAAAGGACATAGTTTTTAATGTATTATTGTTTTCGATATTATGAAATGTTGTAAATTGATATGTTTCCATAAATTTTCCCCAAGCGGATTTGTATACAACGAAAGGTAGTTTTGTCAACCAAAACAAACTTGTTGAAAACAGCTCTTATTTGTGAAAGAATACATAATGATCGCTTCTGGCTGTACCAATAGTCAGTCCAAGCAGCCAGATAAAAATTCAGCGTAGCATAACAAAAGCATCCTCTTTTATATTTATAAATAAACTTGGTAAGGAGACTGTAGGGGGCACTTAATTCTACTTCACCCCGGGCGCCAAAATCTGTAACTAGGGCACTGTCTATTTTATAGGAAATTTTGAGCAGGTGCCGGTAATTTTATTTTCCAGAGTTGGCAACCCTAGCGAAGAATCCTTACTATATTTTACTCATAATTATTTTGATTTTGTTTCTTTGTTTCTTTACTTATTGAAATTTAACGTTCCTTTTCAACGCGAAGTCTATATGAAACATGGAATGCGAACCACCGTAAATAATTGAAACTCTTTAATGTTTTCCACTGGGAATCGAACTCAGATCCGTGCGTACTAGCTACAAGATCAACAAACAGGTAGTATTAAAAAAATGAGTTTCCTCATATTGGAATATATTAGGTACACAACCGAAAAATTATTGAGAAAAAGTAGCCTTGTAATTAATCACTTGAGTGGTGTGCAGGTGATGTCAATAATTGCAACGTGTTTATAAATGCAATCCTTGTTCTGGTGAACAAATGAGTGTGTTGGCGGATTGCCAATATTTGTGTGGGTGCGTGAATTCTTGTGCGAAACAAGAACATGTATTGTGGGATGTTTTCCTGTACTCATGAAATTGCTATATGGTGAAAGGATAAACCAGAATTCACACAACCACACGAATGATGTCAGAAGATCGTGGGTTTGACGTCAGATTCTTATTTTCTTTCACCACAATAACTTCGTTTTTTGTCATCTTCCTTTCTCTTTCTGTTAAGAGAAAGTTCATTTACTTTCACTGAACCATTTATAATTGAACTTTCTTTTTCGTGGTTGCTGTTTTGTAGTTAGCATCTGAGGTTAAATATGCCATAATTATTGGTTTCAAGGAAAAAGACTTTCTGTCCTTTTCCAGAATATCACATTATATTTTACCACATAAGTTCTAACGGACATTCATTTACGATTTTTGTTCGATTCAGAAATAAGCTTTAAAACAGTGATTTTCAGACTGTGGTCCGCGGATCAGAAGAGATCCTCGAAGTCAAGCCTTGTGTTCTTCTTAGATTGAACATAAGTAAAAATAAATAAATAATAATTAGGGACCGCGGTGGCTCTGTGGTAGAGCGTTCATTTCTGGTGCTTGGGGTACCGGGTTCGATCCCAGCCTCCGCCAAGTGAACTTTGTGGTGGACAAACATCTTGTGCGTGGGTTTCCTCGGGGTTCTCTCGTTTCCTCCCACTTTCTTCATTTCATGCATTTCTCATCATCAGAGTCTCCTTTAGCCTAGCCGGCATAATCGTGGGACGTAAAACTCAGAGATTTCATTTCATTTTTTAAATAAATAATTAAATTCAAGTGAATTGCATATCATCACACTTTAGTTAATAATTTCAAATAAGTATAAAATACACAATACTTGTTTATATAATTTAATACAGTGAAGAGTACACAAATTTTAATAGCTTATGGTTCGAGCAGTCCCAGATTCGATTCCCGGTGGGGACACTCAGTCGAAAAAGTGTAAAAAGCTTTTCGAGGTCAACCACCCTGAGTGAAGCTTTTCTGTGGTTTTCTCATTCACACCAGTGAAATATCGGGATGGAACCTAACATAGAGGTCTCAGGCCCCTTCCTTTCTTCCCCAATCCTTTCTTCCTTCCCTTTCCCCGGATAATGTGATCTCCGAGGGAAGTTATTTCTTATTCGTGACGGGATAAATGGCCTTAGATGCCGAAAGCCCAGAAATCTAAATCCTAATCCTAATCTAATATCTTATATAGAT
This sequence comes from Thermobia domestica, assembly GCF_964235325.1. Classification (NCBI taxonomy): domain Eukaryota; kingdom Metazoa; phylum Arthropoda; class Insecta; order Zygentoma; family Lepismatidae; genus Thermobia; species Thermobia domestica. The sequence goes on from NC_137470.1 coordinate 10,100,727, forward strand.
ATTAGATGTATTAATATATGTTTATACAGACTGTATAACATATTTTTATAGCCAGGGGCCGCAGTGGCTCAGTGATGCTCTTGGCTAGCACGTGCGCCTTTGATGTACGGGGTCCCACGTTCGATTCCCGGTGGGAGAGTTTGGAATTTTAACTCTCCTCGATGATTTTGTGTTCGCGTGCCTGTCGTTCTAGGTTACTGGAAAAGCTAGTTAAACAAGTAACAAGCGAGTAAAGTTATGTAGAATACTAGTAATAAGTAAAAAAAGAGAAAAATGTGGTAGAGCATTCACGTCTGGTGCATGGGGTCCTTGGTTCGATCCCAGCTCAGGCCAAGTGAACCTTGTGGTGGAGAAACACCGCGTGTGTGGGTTTTCTCGGGTTCTTCCACTTTCTTCATTCCGCCATTTCATTCATATCTCATCATCACCGTGTCCTTTAGCCTAGCCGGAATAATCGTGGAACGTAAAACAGATTTCATTTCATTTCATTTTTATAGTTTTCAATTGTTAAAGAAGTTAATATTTATTTCATTTTATTAAAATCAATTTAAAGTTAGGATAATATTAATTAATATGCGTTTTTTTTTAAATACGAGGGTTATCCAAAAATTAGAGTCAATTTTTTAGACGTACAAAGAAACGTTATTTTTAACAATGTATGATATACATCATTTGGAAGCTTTTACGTTTATCTATTCTTCTACATAATAACCATTTCGGTCGATGTATTTTTGTAGACTCTGTGGCAGTTTTTTTATTCCCATGTTATACCAGATCGCCGCCGTGTTTGGGGAAGCGTTGAAGGTCACCTTTCACCTCTCGTTACTTGATGAAGCGGGTTACCTAAGGAGGATGAAAATTTGTATATAAACTCATTATTAAAAGAAGTAGTCGCGTACAGGGCCATATTTATATATTGTGCGCCCCTGTGTTCTAAATAATTTTCCGACCCCTCACAAAATTTTCACCCGCCCCGGAAAACGGCCATTATTAGTGTCGAATTCATAGTTGTGGAGGTCGCTGAGTTTAACGGCATCAGTTTTCATGATGTTCAAGTTCATCCTCATCCCTTGTGATGGGAGAAAATGACTTTTTAAAAATAACTACATAAGTTACCTAATTAGTAACTACTGTAGGCCTAATTAGAGCGAATTAAACACAATATTATTTTCTCGTGCTTGCCCGGGACTCTGCTTGTTGCTAGTTTTAAATGTTACTTTATTGAGAATCTTCTAAAAAATCCAAAATTTTGCCTCCCCCTAAATTCTTCCGCCCTGTGCTACAGCAAAGAATAGCATTTACCTAAATACGGGCCTGGTCACGAGCTCCAGCGATTTTGAAAATTATATTTGTATGGGGAAAAGGGAGCATTTTCTATATTTTCGACGCTATCAATCTCATTATCACGTAAAAACGGCTGAACAAACTAGGGATGCGCACGAGACAAGATTTGTGTCTGTCTCGTCTCGAAAATGTGCTGTAAAAGTGATGTCTCGATTCGAAAAATGTATATTTTTGTTATTGGAAGAGCCGTGTCTCAACTCGAATTTTCTCAGGAGTGTCTCGACTCGTCTCGTGCGCATCCCTAGAACTAACTTGTAATGAATTTTGGCATATAGCACTTGGCTTGAGTCTTTCTTGTAACATAACATGTTGCTTTTCTTTAAAGGAAAGAAGAATTGTGTATTTAATTCTTGTTTTAAGAAATATATGGTGAAATAAACTTGGCAGTTCAACGTTATTGTAATACATCCCTTCTTTTATATTCCGAGATACCATTTCAGAAACCAAAATACGTTTTACATTCTTAGCTCGAGAAATATAGATTTTCATTTAAAAAAATTCTTAGACTACATAAAGTGAATGGTAGGATTGCTCTTTTCTTAGATGATAAAGTTCAATTTATTAAACACTTCTGTAGGAAATAATTCATAACGATTATACATGATTATTTTTATTTGCTAAATTATTTGCATGCATTCTTTTTCTTTTATCATGGTTGGATTGTAAACTCTTTTTTTATGATTTTCATGTTTTATTTTTTGTTTTCTTTCTATTTTTATTGTTTTTTCTTTTTTCCTCCATATTATAATGTTTACACTTTCGTTATTTGTGTAGGTTAAAAATATGTGATATGGAATTATCTCTGTATAGTTTCAAATAAATAAATAAATACATAAATGGAAAAAATTCCATAAAGAAGTAAATAAAGTGCGTAAACAAGCAAGAATATCCATTGAACGTACTCGTAAACTATCTTGGATCTTAAGGAGCCAAGCGATTATAGTGACCGCAAGGACTCGGTTTTAAACTAATCATAGAACTGCTTTTCCTCACGTGTGATGCATCGGAAGAATTCGGAACGATTCGTGGAGCTCCCTTCCGAACGCACACTTGCGAGGAAGTGAAACAGCAGAAGTACACCAACAATGTTGCCAAACTTGGAAGACATGGCGAACGAGCGGAAAAACAGCTCTTGAAGAATCATAACATGAACAATAACAATTACTCGTATTCAATGTAACAATAATAATAGAAAAATATATAAAACAATTACAGAAATAATAACAAGAAAAGGAAACTTAACGACAAGCCAACAACACTGTATACAGGGAGATGATTCTTTGTATAGCGCGAGAAACGACACTGGAAAAAATCATGGGTGGGGGTTAATGACCAGGACACACCCTCACGTTCTATTGGGTAGTGAAATTGGTAAATCTAAGTCAAGCTTCATGAGTCCTCACGATCACTATAGTGGAGGTGATTTCCACTATAGTAGATGTGTTGTCTATGGTTCAATTCCTTGCGAGAACACATCACGTTCATGCACTGGCGTCTCTGGCATGTAACATTTTGAGGGGGGGGGGACATAAAAGAAAGTTATTTAAATGATACTACCTAGCCCAACCTGTTTATATTCCATTTGTTACCTTTCTGCTTACCTTCACAGACCCACGGAGGTATATCAAGAACTCGGTTATAATAGTTTCACAGCCTGAATACTACATTCCAAATAAATATAATTATTACACTATTATTTATAGGCTATTCTTTCGTTAGTAAATAAATTAAATTAGAATAAAATATTGAATATTTTGTGCTTCAAAATATTGGGGGGACGTGTTCCCCTCGTACCCCCGCCAGAGACGCCCATGGGTTCATATCTTCTCTGCTTGTATGAGAGCACGGGGGCTCAGCGGTAGACCGCTTTCCTCTGGTGCATGAGGTCCTTAATTCGATCCCCGGACAAGTAAGTTTGTGGTGGACAATATCGTGTTTGTGGGTTTTCTCGGGGTACTTCCGTTTCCTTCCACATTTCATTCCACCAATTCTTTCATCATCATTCACTCTGATTTAATCATCGTTTACCTTAGCCTAAAGGGCATAACCTCGGGACGTTAAACTGAAAAAAATATAATTTTCATTTTCTTCTCTGCTGGTCTAATTGCTAGGATGTGCGCTTCTGATGTATGGAAACTGGGGTTCGATTCTCAGCGGCAGAACATCGACATTTGAACACATTATACCTCGGATTATACCTTGAACTGTAGGGGTCGCGGTGGCTCAGTGGTAGAGCGTTCACCTCTGGTTCGATTCCAGCCCCCGCCAAGTGAACTTTGTGGTGGACAAACACCGTGTACGTGGGTTTTCTCGGGGTTCTCCCGTTTCCTCCCACTTTCTTCATTCCACCATTTCATTCATTTCTCATAATCACCGTCTCCTTTAGCATAACCGTGGGACGTAAAACTCGAAGATTTCATTTCATTTTCAGTTTACCTTGAACTGTAGATACATGCAGTCGTTATTTCAGACTTTTCGCTGGTGGGGGAGGCTTCCAATACACAGGAGTGAAAACTATACTTGCAAAAAACACTGCCATACCCACGTTGAGCATAATTAAAAATATGTCCCAGGAAGAAATTTCTTCACGGGCCATACCCCGAAATGAAATGAAATCTTACAGTTTAAGGTCCTTACAATGTGTTCTTTAGGCTAAGGAATGCAGGTGATTGAGGCAATGAATGATAATGGAAGTGGTGGAATGATAATGTAGGAGGGAACTGGACTACCCCGAAACAACCACGGACACAACGTTTGCTCCACAACCTTACTTGCCCGAAGATTGAACCAGGGACCCCACCTACCACAGGTGAGCGCTCTACGACAGATCCACATGCCTGCCTCCCTGAAATCAGCATTGTCTCACAGTCTCCGTGCTGAGAGGGATGCTATACTAAAATCAAACAAACACCACACTTATTTCCAATTTCCTATAATAACAGATTCACATTTGATATTGCCTCGGTGTCGTTAAGAAACATTAAACTGAAATTTACACTATTGTGAGTTGCAAAGAAAACAAAGTAAAATTCTTCATATTATGGACAATTTTTGCATACCGCGCACATATCTTTCCCAGGAAAGTTTTAAGGTCGTTGAACTATTTAATGAAAAGAGAATTTTAAAAGTACACTTCCTTGAGTAATGACTCACTCTTAGGCACATAAGAACGTTGCTCATACAACCGCTGACCTATCAAATTATTACGCTGAAAATCGTCGTCTACAATGCGCTAAGAAATATACTTTTCCGTAAGTTATACAACTTCTAGTAATCTGTCAATATTTTTTTCAATGATAAAAGGACTGAGTGAAGCAAATTCCTTAAATGAAAAGAGTCAAGTGTGGTGCTCTGAGTGACACGTGCAGAAACTGGTCGACAACATGACTCATGTTTAATAGACTGATAGGTAGCTAGTAATTGTATCTCGCTACAATGTTATCTAATTTAGCTCTACAGGCCTTAGAATTCGCAACCTCTGTATTCAAATGGAAATTCATTTGCTTGCCAAAAAACTATTGATCGTTGTGGGGGACCCGCAATTACATATATAAATGCATTGAGCTCTATGCAGAATCCTTTTAACCCTCTCCAGCCCGAATTTTCGTGTATGATATATATATATATATTTACAGTATTTCCTGTTGCAATGATGCCACGCTCTAGATCCTCTGTTTGGCTTCACCGCGAGTAAGTAGAAATACCGACTTATGAGATTGACCCGAACGAAGAGTGTAATGACTACGAGAGGAAACTGCATGAATTATTATTAGACTTGTTGAATATACCCATTCTTCGCACGGGGGCTGTATTTGAAAGTCAACGCCTGTGGGAGTATCACCATTGATCTCAGCGACCACGAAAACTATGGATTTGACACTAATATCGGTCATTTTGGATTACTTTTATATATCTCGGTATTTCATCCCCCCCACCCGGTGACCCCGGCTTGGAGCCGAATAGCGTGAATTTGGAAGTTAATGCGATCGGAGTTTCACCATTGATTTCAGCGACCACGAAAACTATGAATTCGACACTAATATCGGTCATTTTCTACTACTTTTACATGTCCCTGTAAACGCCCCCCTGAGACCCCCTGGTTCGAATTTTGACAAAAATGTTTAACTCTGGTATGGAGCCTAGACCAAGATATTCGTGACTAAAATTTGGTAACTCTCGGTTAATTTGTCTGGTTCCCAAGCCGGTTCCGGTAAACGCCCCCCTGAGACCCATTGGTTCGAAATTTGAAAAAAGGGCTTCCTCTTGATCTGGGGCCTAGGCCAAGGTACCGCTGGTCAAAACTTGGTAACTCTCGGTCCACTCGTCTGGTCCCCAGGCCGCACAGAGACAGACAGACAGACAAACACACAAACTCTTTATTTTATTAATATTAGATTTATAATTATAAATACTTAGTGATTTCAAAAGTTATCAACGGCCTGGAAAGGGTTCATTGTATGAAGAGGTTGACTGATGTATGATGCTAACTCCCGTCTTTAGTAACACGTAAGTAAAGTTAACAACGATTTATATCGAAAAAGGCCAAACCATGACTTTTTCTCAGGGTTGTCCAAACACATTGCCAGCAATCTTGATAAGAGAAACGTATTATCTCGTATATCGATTTTCTCCACTTGTGAATTTGACCAACCTGCGGATGTTTCATTCGCCAAACACTAGAATGAAACACCCTCACGTTCTGTTGTGAGGAAACGCGGCACCCATCTCGCGTACATTTCTAAATTTTCAATCAATATGCGTTGTACAGCACTTTCTGAAATGCCTACTATATCTGTTAACTCGCGTATTTTCAGTCGACGGTGATCCAATACCATTTTGTGGATTTGCTTAACCATATTTGGCGTAGTTACCTCATTTGGTCAACCGCTGCGATGTTCGTCTTTGTAGCTCGTACAGGATCATTGAAACTTCGCCACCCGATATTTTGTTGTTGTAAACAAAGGAGCAGACCCTGAAGGTAGAATCTAGATCGGCTTTGATATTGGTTGGACTGATAGGGTGAGACCTTTTACCAAATGAAAGTATTGTATCACATAACAATGACCCATTTTTTTATGTTTACAAATTCACTAATAGCGTTCAATATTGCTTGCTACCAAACAAAAACTAAGCAACTAATCGTCATCAAAGTTCTAATTTAAGCTTTATAATGTTGGTACTTTTGCTCATAATAATGTTTTTGGAACAACAACCGCCAGCTATAAAGTTACGTAAAGTCGGGTACTTCCGGGACTACCCTCGTATGTATTTTTGAAATAGACAGGGGGTGCCTTCCATTTCAACTCAGGCAAAAAAATATAAAATTGTACCATCACCATCTCAGATATTGTTCAAACTTTTTTTAATAGCAACTAGACATATTTTTAAGAGACCCATATTTTTTTGTTTTGTCGAAAAAAATTTTCCCGCCAAGTAATGGGCCATCAAAGACGGGGAGTACAATTTATGAATTGTAGAAGACATGGAAAATGGTCAATTTCGGAGCCTCACCATTCGGCTATGGAGACAGGTAGAGTTATAATTCTTGTTGTGGTATGTACATAGGGATATAAATAAACTATATTTTATTATAGTTTGGTTTGCGCATGCGTATCTTTTTGTACATAAATTAACAAATGAACGTCAATTTATCTGAAAAGTCGAAGTTTGCGAATTTTTTTCGAGCACTTCCGTTTCGAATTTTAAAATCCTGTTTTCACGGTTGGTAAGACCTATTTACCCGCTTTCCGAAAAAAAATTTGTATCGCTTCTGTGGTCAACCGTTTTGTCGCAAAAAATTCGAGAAATTGTAAAATTTTCAAAAATCGCCATTTTTGGGCGCCATTTTCTCGAAAACACCATTTTTTAAAATTCTGAAATTTTGTCAGATGGTTCAACTTTACCTGAATAATAAACACACCAAATACCATTCTCGACCAATGCTTCATGGATTAACTGCAGCCTTTTAAAGTTAGCAAAGTTTCGCTAATTTTGATGTCACAGTTAGCAACACTGGGAACAATGAAAGTGCAATGATTTGATGATGTTTGTGGTTCACATTCATTAAATGAAGAATAAATGGTTTTCTTGGCTGTTTTTTTTTTATTATTTTGATTAAAAAGGCTCTCTGAAATAGTAAAATGAGCCTCCCTCTACTCCTCCGTTTTCTTAAACTGAAGTAATCTGAGGTGGAAATTGCGATTACAAAACACACAAATTTCAAGTTCACTTACTTAAAATGGTCTTCGGAAACAAAATTTCACTGATTTTTTTTTTTTTTTTTTTTTTTTTACATGGACCAATTATTTGCTTGGTTGTTGTCTTCTTTGCTAATAGCATGTAACCGTGCAGATGCTCCGATAGATGTTGGTTCACTCATAACTCATCCAGGAGTGGATCTAGGGGGACGATTGCCGCCCCCCCCCCCAGAAGAAGAAACTTTTTTATTTACATATAAATAAAACCCATCCCAGAGTTTGGAGCTCTTAAAAGTAGCTCTAAGTAGCAGTATTACAATCCCCACCCCCAGAAGTCTGTCCTGGATCCGCTCCTGCGTAGCACATTGTCGAAGGTCACAAAACACTTATTTTCACTTCTCTTATGCTCTTCTGGAAACCTATACCCTGCTGAAGGTTCATGTGGAAGCATAAACAGCATTCAAACTTCACGTAATTCATGATTTATTCATAATGTTTCTGCTACGCACCACTGGTTATCATACATATATGTATATAACAAAAGTTCCTTTTTGCAGATTTCTTAAATCTACACTTTGAATTGCAAAGGTTCGATTTTGGGGGAAGTATGAAGTTAGTTCATTGTGACCCGTTACTGCCATAAAAACTTCGCAATTTTCCGAAAGCCAAAGGTAACTTCGTTGAATACCAGTTACCGGTCGCATACTTTCCCTTTTTTCTTCCGGAAGTCGTCGATTTCAGTTCCAGGTAACAAAACGAGAGTAATACCCGGAGTTTGTACTTGCACTATACTCACGAATTCTCCTGCGGTTTTAGTGGGGACGCGGTGGCTCAGTGGTAGAGCGTTCACTTCCGGTGCTTGGGGTCCCTGGTTCGATCCCAGCTCGTGCTGTTCTGCATTACACCATTTCATTCATTTGTCATAATCATCGTCTCCTTTAGCGTAACCGGCATAACCGTGGAACTTAGATTTCATTTTTTTTCTTCTGCGGTTTTAATACTGTGTATCTGTTTTAGCCTAAGGCTATGGCGCGTTGCCACATTCTTTGCCCCCCCCCCCCTTCCCCACTACCGTCGCAGAGACCCTTGCATGGCCGGTTTCACTGCAAAAACACTGCTTTATCGGACCTGTCTGTATCTCGAACATCTGAAAGCGATTTTTAAAGTGGGATGCAGCACCATCAGAAATCACTGACACGGTTTGGGAAATTGTAGACACCTATTTTCACGTATTCAAACCTTTTTCTATAAAATATATTTTCGCTTTTCTTCGAGTATGTTTAGAATCTTGTCTATGACTATGAGTACATGAGCCGAATCGTGTGTTTTATCGTCGTTTATTACAACAAAACTGTCAATTGTTTCATATTTCGGTGATAACTCTGAATTTCACTTTGCAGAATAACAGTCCAGTTTTCAACGAAGTCCACATGAAGTAAAATAGAATTTGTATCTTGAAATCTTATACGGTGGTTTTCGATAGCAATTGATTCTCTTTGGATTTTCTTGATGTAGTCATGAATTACAATTCTTACAGTTAAACCGGCAATGTACGATACGAAAACAGAAAGTGGCACTTTTTTTTTTTTTTTTTTTTTTTGTAACGAGATCATTATTCTCCCATATGGCGTACGTAACCACTTTCATTTTCATCAGGATCAATAATTAAAGACACCACACTTATTTCTTCTACTCCAGGACATTCACCACATTCTTGAAGAAGACAGCTGTCATTTTCTACGGATCATACTACTAAAGGAAATTGGTCACTCATGACAGCTTCAATACAGGTTGCACCTTTGATTTGTAGCAACGCAGTAGCAGCTAACTTAAAATTTGCACAATACACACACACACACACTTCCCTCTCAGGTTGCGGACTGACACACTTTAGTTGAATACTATAAAATTCCGAGTGACCCATTTTTATGCTGGGATTGTTCTGTTTAAAAATTCAGTAAATTTCTTTGGAACGCGTAAGAAAACGTTTCGATTTTTTTTTAACTTTTTGTCATTTTTCGATCACTAATGACATCGCACTTAATTGAGAATTTGTCTGCAGCATTCCAAATCATACTGAGGTAATAGTTTAGGCCTTTTATAGATCATCAGAATTCATTGGATGGCCATTTCAAGTAAACTTAAAATTTGTGTGTTTCGTAATCGTAATTTCCACCTCAGATTACTTCAGTTTAAGAAAACGGAGGAGTAGGGGGGGCTCATTTTACTATTTCAGAGAGCCTTCTTGATCAAAATAATGAAAAAAACAGTCAAGAAAACCTTTTATTCTTCATTTAATGAATGTGAACCACAAACATCATCAAATCATTGCACTTTCATTGTTCCCAGTGTTGCTAACTGTGACATCAAAATTAGCGAAACTTTCCTAACTTTAAAAGGCTGCAGTTAATCCATAAAGCATTGGTCGAGAATGGTATTTGGTATGTTTATTATTCAGGTAAAGTTGAACCATCTGACAAACTTTCAGAATTTTAAAAAATGGTGTTTTCGAGAAAATGGCGCCCAAAAATGGCGATTTTTGAAAATTTTACAATTTCTCGAATTTTTTGCGACAAAACGATTGACCACAGAAGCGATACAAATTTTTTTTCGGAAAGCGGGTAAATAGGTCTTACCAACCGTGAAAACAGAATTTTAAAATTCGAAACGGAAGTGCTCGAAAAAAATTCGCAAACTTCGACTTTTCAGATAAATTGACGTTCATTTGTTAATTTATGTACAAAAAGATACGCATGCGCAAACCAAACTATAATAAAATATAGTTTATTTATATCCCTATGTACATACCACAACAAGAATTATAACTCTACCTGTCTCCATAGCCGAATGGTGAGGCTCCGAAATTGACCATTTTCCATGTCTTCTACAATTCATAAATTGTACTCCCCGTCTTTGATGGCCCATTACTTGGCGGGAAATTTTTTTTCGACAAAACAAAAAAATATGGGTCTCTTAAAAATATGTCTAGTTGCTATAAAAAAAGTTTCAACAATATCTGAGATGGCGATGGTACATGCTCTGCCTGAATTGAAATGGAAGGCACCAGGGTGATTATCAGCCGAGTTCTTTAATAGCCAACACGTTAACTTTTTCACGGGTAACAGTGGCTGTCCCTATGCAATTTTTGAAACAAATTTGTAAATAATTATAGAATGCTAGAAGTTACACATTGAGCCTTTAGGTGGAGCAAACATCGTGCAGCTGTTGACATCTACCGGACGAAATTGAAACTTCTAGGCATGATTATTATTGCTGTCTTTAGCAGAGATTTTTATCCGTATAATATTCAGTGAATTGTCACAGATTTTCTGTCAATGATTTTGCTACTGGAAACCAAATCGCCTGCCATTAGGGATATTTACATGAATATTAATCTATACACGAAATATATAATTTATTGGTTGGGTAAAAATAGATTTTCTTTTACAAAATCTTTGTAACTAACTTCTGTAAATATTACGAAAATTGCATGGAATAAAACTTATTTTAATTGATAGAAACAGAAGCCTAACCATATTACAATCTTATCTTTCCATAAGTAGCAGGCAAGTGAATATAGGGCACTGACTGAACTATCTTAGCCACTCTCAAGGAACGACGTGTTGCGTACAATGCAGAGAAGAAAACGAAACGTGTCAATAGGTTTATATTATATATATATATATATATATATATATATATATATATATATATATATATATATATATATATATATATATATATATGGTGTATCTAAAAGGACAACTTTGAAAACTCATACTGATTTATTCACTTATCTTACAGACATGGTTTTGGTGTCATTTTGTAGCAAAAAACGTACCGCCTTATGCAGAGTCGTTTTGAAGTATGATTAGCGTCATACTAAAGGTCTGAAACTACTGGAAACATATGTTAGTCGTACTCTTTAGTATGGCAGTAATCACGCGCCAGAACGACTCTGCATAAGGCCCATTAAGTTTCGACTCACGTAGTACACTAGTTCAGAAACAAGCCACCGCAAGCACTAACGGCAGTTGCAGCAAAGATGTTTGTTCTTTACTGGTCCCGAGCGTGCTAGCTGTGTGTTTTGGTTTAAAGAATCCAAGTCTGCGACAACTGTGCAACGTAATTTTCGTACAAAGTATGGTAAAGATCCTCCCAGTAGGCCTACTATTTACCAGTGGTATAAATGTTTTATTGAAACTGGGTGTTCGGTAAGACAAAACAAATATTCAGGTCGTTCCTGTACGTCTGAAGACGTTGTAGAGCAAGTGAGATTTCAGATAGGATGTGTGTCGCATCACCAATGGAAGCCATATTGAACCTCTTTAGGTATAAAGTAAAAACTTCATGTATTTTGGTACAAAATGACACCAAAACCATGTCTGTAGGCCAAATAAGTAAATCAATATGAGTTTTCAAAGTTCTAAAATCCTTTTTGATATACCCTCTATATTCTACATGCCTATTTTTCCCATGCGGAACTAGCCATTTCAACTAGTTTCAAAGGTAAACATAGACTGGTTAAAATACAGTGAGAATACAGATTGGCAATTTATAAATTACATTTCTGGGCTTTCGGTATCTATGGCCATGTTAGCCCATCACTAGGATTAGAATTAGGAATTAGATTTCTGGGCTTTCGGCATCTATGGTCATGTTAGCTCATCACTAGAATTAGGATTAGGAATCAGATTTCTGGGCTTTCGGCATCTATGGCCATGTTAGCTCATCACTAGGATTAGGATTAGGAATTATATTTCTGGGCTTTCGGCATCTATGGCCATGTTAGCTCATCACTAGGATTAGGATTAGGAATTAGATTTCTGGGCTTTCGGCATCTATGGTCATGTTAGCCCATCACTAGGATTAGGATTAGGAATTAGATTTCTGGGCTTTCGGCATCTATGGCCATGTTAGCCCATCACTAGGATTACGATTAGGAATTACATCTCTGGGCTTTCGGCATCTATGGCCATGTTAGCCCGTCACTAGGATTAGAATTAGGAATTAGATTTCTGGGCTTTCGGCATCTATGACCATGTTAGCCCGTCACTAGTGTTAGGATTAGGAATTAGATTTCTGGGCTTTCGGCATCTATGGCCATGTTAGACCATCACTAGGATTAGGATTAGGAATTAGATTTCTGGGCTTTCGACATCTATGGCCATGTCAGCCCGTCACGTATGATAGATGACGCCCCTTGACGATCACACTATCCGAGGAAAGGGAAGGAAGAAAGGATTGGGGAAGGAAGGAAGCGGCCTGGTACCTATATCTTAGGTACCATCCCGGAATTTGCCTGGAGCAAATGAGGAAAACCCAGGAAAACCTTACTTAGAATGGATAGGCTGAAAGAAACATTTACACGTTTTCGACCCAATGTCCATACCAAGAATCGAACCCGGGACCCCTCGCACCAAAAACGATAGCGTTAGTGACTACGTTACGCGGTGCCACATATTGGCAATAGAAGCGAGACCTGGAGAAAGATCCCTTGTCATAAACTTAAAACCATGTTTAATCTATGTAATGAACGTTCTGGTACTAGTTATTGATTAATAATAGAAGGGAGAGATATTTAAAAATAATGAAAATGAAAGTGTCTGTCTTTGAGCCACCCGACCGATCTCTATCAAATTTTCAACACAGATGAGGTTTGGACCTGGGATGGTTTTTATCATTTCATTTTGACGGTGCAACTTGGGAGAGGGGAAAGGGGAGATTATTAAAAATGATCGAAATTGCCGAAATTAGCGCCGAATCCATACTTTTCGGTGTCGCTGAGAAGAACAGTGACTCTTCCGATGCTGTTGAAATCGATATCACTAAAAACAAAAATATCATATTTCACGGGTACCAAGCACTTGGGTTGTGCATTTAAAAAAAATATTTTAATCCAGCGAAGCTGGTAATCAATAATAATAATAATAATAATAATAATAATAATAATAATAATAATAATAATAATAATAATAATAATAATAATAATAGAATTGCATAGCCCAAAGCTTCCTTAATTTTTTAGTATTTGTCAGCTAAAAAATCATCAGTTTTCTATCTTCATGTTAGATATTACTGATATTTTTTTCTTTTTTTTTCTCGAAATTCCCAAGCTTTGAGCTGTTTTGAATAGTAGTATCTGCAGAGACGCTGAAGGCAGAGACAAAAATAAAAAGCCAGTCTAGACGACATAACTGTTATTTGTTTACCCATGTGGACAGAAGTATAAACTAAGAACGTTTTCCATGGTCTGTGACTAGTTACTTTCTTCCCCCCCCCCTCCCCGTTTCTTTTGCAATGCATTTCACATCCGGTGGAATTTATTCTGCTGTTGAGAAAGTCAGGATACGTTCGTGCTGTTTGTCTATTTTCTCCGCAATTGTCATTTCCTATTCAAAGCAATTGAACTTAACTTGGTTGAAGGCATCCGTATTCAGGGCCGGCTCTTCCATATGTGCAACACGTGCATTTGCACTGGGCGTCAAGTTTCGAGGGGCGGGAAAATCTGTCATAGCTATATTATTTAAAATAAATATTTCTTGTTGGAGACAGATTTCATGAGGATGGTAGTTAAATTTACTAAGCTGACCTATTTCAAATACTACATTCATACTGTAAATCAAGTTTAGGTCGCATTAGTTTAAGGTCATATGGACAGTGCTAAAGCAAGTGGTCAAACAAATCTCTGCATGAATTGCTTGATTGTTGTCAAATACAAAAACTCAATTCTCGAACAGTAGTGAACACCTCTTCCATTTAGTTAATTATCACAGTTTTGATATAAAAACTAGTTTTTGTCACAAACAAGTTACTTATCACTGAAAGTGGAAACAAGTCTTTTTCTTAATTTTAAGAGATATAGAAGGAAAATTCAGAAATAAAGATAAAAGAGTTCATTTCAGTGGAATTGCAAACTGGTATATTGAGATTGAAGCTCGATATTCAATTCTATGCAAAAGATTGCCATTTTTCCTCTACAGATGTGTTCGCTTTATCTTTCACTATTATAATACGTTATCATTTTTCAAGAGACTAGGTTGTATTTGTAGTCTTTAGGCATATCTGAGTGCGAGTGCTTTTTCTCTTCCCGACACTGTTCGTGATGGTGTTGCATACTTAAAATCGTGGATTTTAAGATTTGTTTTTCCTTGAAAAAGGGGGCTACAAATGATGTCATTGCACGGGATTTTTGCCTAGGGCTGGCCGTGCCTGTATTATTTCGAGTTGGAAAACGATTGAACTAAAAGTTTTCTTCAACTTCCATGCTTTGATTAAGCGGCAGCGTCACGTGTACAGCAAGGGATGATTTAGTTTCTATTGTATTTTCTCAATTAATATTGAAACCATAAGTAGTAACAAATTCCTACCACTTTCAGTTTAGTATACGGATGGAATATATTCTTGCAGGGCCGGTCTTAGGTGGTGCGGAGCCCGATTGGAAACATTTTTTGGGGCCCCAGGTTTACAACTAACTTGCACCAAGGTCTGCAAAATGAACAAACACATATACAAATATATATATTGCTCTCTTTGCTGGTCTAATGGCTACTCATTTCCGTCTATAACGTTTTTCCATCTGCAAAATGTTCTGGTGAAAATGCTCACCCTGTTCATTGCTTATAGCAGCTAATTTTTCAGAGAAATAACTCAAATGGCAATGCAGACAGTGAATGATTTTAAAATACATATTTCATCCTTGTGCCTCGCAAGTTTCTAAGAAGGTTCTATGTCAGTATTTCATAGTTTTCTTCTCTTACAAGTAAACCTATCGATGTGGAAGTTAGTTTCTTGACTAAACTTGGCAGGGGAGTGTGGAATATCAAGAGAAGAATGTAAGCAAAATTTAAAGTGCTTCCGTCTACAAAGATGGCTGCAGTGACCAAAATCCTGATTGATTAGAATAAGCAATAACAATGTGTTTCAAATTTGAAAATTTCATTTTATTTGTAAAACTAGTAAAAGGATAAAAGAAAAATACATTAACCGACACCGGTAAGAAGAAGACATCTATTTGAGGTATGTTTATCATGGGCGCCATCTTGTATCTCGCTCAACTTTTTTAAATAGGAAGGGAGGTAAATGATATATCAAATTGGGTTAAAGTTTACAAGAAATACAATGGTAAAGTCTATGTTTCTATAAGTTTATATTTGTAACACATAATGAAATGCATAATGATATGAATACATTGGTTCAAAGATTTCTTAACAGCTGTATCTTTCTGAAAATAATTCACGTTAGGAAAACCTAATGCACACTATCATCTATTCCAGGCAACCTGATAGGAAACTCCCCTTCCTCCCACCACTCTCAAGTACGGAGGGGAAAGCAAGCCGTTGACCTTCACAGGGAGGGAAGCTTTTCTAATAAACAGAATCGTGTACACACTAAATTCGTACGTAAATTCGCTAGAGATGCAAGGGCTCGAAAAAAAAAAACGGCTTTCTTTGGAAAAAAACTCGGTTTTTTCTGCTTCGCTTTTTTGCTTTGGAAATTTTGGGCTTTTTTCAAAATTCTGCTTTAAATTGATAAACCAGATTTTGTTTCGCTTCTCTATAACACAAAAGGTCATTTAATTAGTGGTTGATGCCGATAATAATATAAAACCTCGAAAATAAATCATCAATTTCGAAAAGATGTTTCAAACAGTTTTACTTCTCAACATATTTACATTATGAATTCCAAAGGATTAACCAATGTATATAATAAGTTTTTTTTTAACCTCCTGTATACAAAAGTAAGCAGGGTTGGCAAAAATCATGGTTGTTTTTGAAAATGCCAAAAACCCGTTTTTGGGGGGAGATTAAACTAGTTTTTTTTGTTTAAACTAGGCTTTTTTGAGTTTAGATATTTTGCTTTATGTATTTATATTACATATTGACAGAAATAAGTTTGTTTCGCCTTTTTGTTATGCAACAACGGGGTTATGCTGGAAGAGGTCCCATAAGCTTAAATAAGTCCGGTCAGTAAATTTCTTAAATTGAGAAACTCCCGCCCTAGCCATCGGGTAAAATCCCGTCATTACTCTATATGTAAAACAATTACGGAAAAATCCTGTTATTGCTTTGCATGTAAAATTTAGAGGTCAACGTATCAGTACGCTAAAACTGAGGTATTAAATTACAAAATAAGTACGTACATATTATTGAACGTACAATCCAAGCTAATGTTGGAAGCTACGTAGGCAATCGATAAATTTTGCCAATTTCTATCAATATATTTAAGCAACCCTGGCTTCTTTATAAAGCCACCATGGTTTATTGTTTTGCAAGCAGAAATATACAATTTAGTTTCGTTCCGTATGTTCAGGCTTGACATCCTTACGTAATACCGAGGTTATCAAGGAGAAGACTTTGTTTACGCATGAAAGAAGGTTGTGGTTCGACCGAGAATTGAACATGGGACACCTTGATTAAAAGGTGAAAAGGATATAAAACTAATGCAGATGGTTTGCTGTGGGAAAACGTCACCATGAAGTTCACAGGATTTGCATTTTTCGTTCTTTCTCTATTTTTTTGGGGGGGGGGCGGTTAAACCAGTTGTTTATTAAAAAAAAACAGCTGGTTTAAACCAGCCAACCCTAAAAGTAAATACTTCTTTTAAAAATACACAAATAAGTAGCAAAATTCTATGTAGTATTTTTACTTCAAAATATCCCATATCCTCTTTTTGGAACAAAATAATATTAAAATCAAACATAAGAAAAATACCTAGATTTATATGATACACTTAAAGACTGCACATCTAGAGCTTTTGGTTTTGTATATTCCTGAAATTCTACAGTTTTATATAAGCACCATCACAGTTTACTCAATCCTCAAGTTTTCTGTATTTTTAACAAGAGGGATTCAACATATGAAGGGTGTGAGGCAAGAACATGGTAACCCATAATTTTACTATTTTAAGAAATTAGATATTTTCTGCTGCACAATCCACTTTGAAAGTCGGAAATCTGATTTTTCACATAAGACTATACATGAAGGATTAAACGAAGCGGTATGCGTTGCTGTCTATCTAGTGCTGCATAACTCAGCAATTGAAAATTTGTTAGTTACCATGTTCTTGGCTCACACCCGTCATATCATTATGGAACTCTCCCCACCCCACCACCACCACCAAAAAAAAAAAAAAAAAAAAAAAGACTACAGTATATATTTAAGTTAAGATAAATACAACTGCACAACAAACATTACTGAGTGGAGTTTTTGCGCTTCTATCGAGAAGTCCGGGATTCAACTCAGCATTCGACCATTCTGACAAAGCTTTTTTTCATTCCATCTGTGAAGTAGAAATAGTGGGTGTACTGTGAGTTGGCTGGCTTCATTTCTTATTGTTTTTAAATCGTTATTATTACTAATTACCAGCAGTGACGGTTTTGCGAAGGTTAGGGGGGGCGGTCTTTCGGACTGAAACCTGTTCCCCAAAATTACGGAATGTCTAAAACAAACGAAATATATATTAATTATGCCTTTACTCATAAACTTTAAGCTCCCGTCAAATAAAAATTACGAATGTTTAGAAAAACTAAACATTAGTAAGAAAAAAAAAACAAAATACTTTTCTAAATCCGCCACTGGTTTTCAGTATAAAATGATCTTCAAGGTTGTATCCGAAAGATTATCGGTAAATATATAAACGAAACGAAATACTGTATTAGTTATGCCTGTACTCATAAACTTCAAGCTCCTCCCAAATAAAATTAGGACATTTTAGAAAACGAAACAATCAGAGAAACCCGTCCCAAAGTACGTTTCTAAATCCGCTACTGATTATTTGTATAAATTAGTATTCGAGGTTGTATCCGGGAAATTATTGCTAAATAGTTGCACAGCTACAGTATAACAGAAATGTGGAAGTACGGTTAGACGGATATATTGAAAAACGTACGCTTTGACGGATATATAGAAAAACTTAAGTTTTAACTTTTGCGCTAGAAGCTAGAGTACTAAGCTCTCAGAAATGAAACACAGATGACAAACTGAAATGATCCCGAGGGAAAAAGATGTCGATAACTCAAAAGTTAAAATAAAGTTAAATAGCCTCTAAAATTGCCCTCAAATACTACATTCTTCATGTTAGTTTTAATTCGTAAAACATGTGCTCCAACCATCTTGATGGTGAATTTTAGAGCGAAATATGGCATTTATGTCATGGAATTCTTATCTAACTATAGAATATACTCTAAGAAAGCTATTTAGATAGAAAAATCTTGAAAATGAAAAAAAGCCAAAATTTCCAAAATTCTCGTTTTTTTTCCCAAAAAGCCGGCTTTTTATGTGAAAAAAAAAACATCGATTCAAAAAAGCCGGCTTTTTTGCATCTCTAAAATTCGCTCGCACCTGATGGTGAGAACGCTCTGCTGTTTTTACCTGTCAACCCCTAATAACAAACAATTACTGTTTTTATTTTTTGTCTTTAAGAAAAGTATTTTTTACTATTTATGTATTAAAGTTTTGGCTTTAGTCCTATTTATTAAGGGGCGTGGTGGCTCAGTGGTAGAGCGTTCACCTCCGGTGCTTGGGGTCCATGGCTCGACCGCAACTCGCGCCGTGTGCACTTTGTGGTGGACAAACACCGTGCTCGTGGGTTTTTTCGGTGTTCTCCCGTTTCCTCCCAATTTCTTCATTCCATCATTTCACTCATTTCTCATTATCACCGTCTCCTTTAGCCTAACCGGCATAAACGTGGGACGTTAAACTTAAAGATTTCATTTCATTTCATTTTCCTATTTATTAAATTGCATTTCTAGAAATAAGAACTAATTCGTTATATAGTTAATTTCCATCATTGTTTCACTTAAGAATCGGGAGATAAAGCAAACCAATCCTGTTGACATTCTATCTTTATTTACAATTTCAAGGAAGATAATATGGCTGTCTGAGTATCGAGTGCGCAGACTATCGACCTGTGCAAATATTGTATGAATTTAGCGTGTGTGGTAACTATATTATATATAGTGTCGGGGAAATTAGTGGATATTAAATTGTATTTTGTATCTATTATATTTTGTACAGTTTATATTATCTGAAACAAATTTTAGTCCATATTAGATTGTAAATAATTGCGTATTTAGTACTTTGTGAAGCGACAATTCATGATGCTTACACTAATTCTGTTATAAAACATGAGCCCGTGAAAGTGTTATGAAGTAGTGAGAAGCGTTGCATTTTGAATATATTCCATGCTTTAAGAGTGCAACACCCTAATTTAACTGTTGAAGAATTCGCCGACATGACTGGGAAACAGATAAGTGTAGGAAAGGCAACTGTTTATAGAAGTAGGTGGGAGGCTAAATTTAATGGAAATAAATTAAGTCCCAAAAATACGCGTACAAGTATTTCTCCTCTCGGAAAACTATGACGACTTCACGAAATCGGCAATTCGATCAAAGGTACACCAGGTCTTTTCCCGTAATGAATTGTCAACGTTAAATAAAATTCTGATAGCTATAAATACCGATGACGAAGTGCCCTGCTTTTCTCACTCAACTCTACATAGACTGTTGAAAATAATGAAATTCAAGTATGTATAGCGCAATAAAAGGTCTGTTGTAGTTGATAGGGATGCCATAGTATTATGGAGGAGAAAATATCTCCGTTTAATTAAGAAGTACAGAGCAGCGGGTAGGAAAATCTACTATCTTGATGAGACACGGGTAAATGTTTCTCATACCGTGTCAAGAATAATGGTAGATGAAACTGAATTCTAGTAAACAAACTTTTCTTTCTGGGCTCTCCACTGGACTTAAGAACCCAGCCAGTAAAGGTAAAATGTTACCTTGGTTTCAAAACATACTTCCACATCTAGAACCCAACTGCGTGATAGTCATGGATAACGCATCTTATCACACTGTAAAGGTAGATCGGGTTCCCACCATGTCTTGGGCAAAAAATAAAATAAGAGAATGGCTTCAAAATAAAAGCATTTCTTATGACGATACGTTCGTTAAAACTGAGTTAATTAGTCTTATACCTCCTGCAGCCAAAAGTGAATGCTACAAATATAAAGTGGACAAAATGGCGGCCTCTTCAGGTAGGGAAGTTTTCAGAATACCCCCTACCACTGTACATTTAATCCAATTGAACTGATTTGGAGTCAAGTAAAGGGACATGTGGCACGAAACAATAAACGTTTTACACTTAGTGAAGTGAATACTCTTTTGGAGGAAGGGTTAGAAATGGTAACAAGTAAAAAGTGGAAAGATTGTGTACAACATGTAGTGGTGGAAGAAACGAAATACTGAAAACTCGACAGGATAACTGACGGAGTTATAGAAAAATCGTTATTAACCTTGGAGACAACAGTGGGGACTCTGGCGTGAGTGACCAACTTATGAATACAGAACCTCTGGAAAGCAGCAACTAATACTAATACATTTTACTCAGTATTATTTGTCCTTTCGTGTGTATTTATATATATGTCGATTTTATAGAGGATTTGAAGTCAATGCAAATCAGCACCCATTAATTGCATTGAACTCCAGACAAGAGTTCTATGAGAACTAAAAACTTTTGTTGGGGCCGTGGTTGCTCCGTGGTAGAGCGTTCATCTCTGGGGCATAAGGCTCTGGTTCGATCCCAGCTCGTGCTTAGTAGGCTCAGTGGTGGACAAGCACTGCTTTTACAGATTTTATCGGAGTTCTCCTGTTTCCTCCTACATTTTTCTTTGCACTGTTTCATTCATTCTCGTCATCACAGTCTCCCTTAGCCTACCCGGCATAACTGCGATACGTAGAACTAAAAGATTTCATTTCATATCCAAACTTCTGTTACTCTCAATCCCCCACAACAGTCGTTAGCACTATTGACAACTCCGTTTTTATTAAAATAGTCAAGTAACAATTCAAAAGTCAATATCCTCTTTTATCAATTGGCTAAACTCAAGGCCAACGAAAGAGCCGGGTGAGGATTGCAACCACACAAGGCACCAAATTTTAGGGGATTTTAGGGGCGTCAAATTCACTACGATGGTTAAGCTCCAATAATTATAATTTTGCTTGCAAACGGCAGACTCAGACATGGGCCTGTTCAAATTACGTAGCATCTGTAGTTACTACTTCGTGTCAGGTTTCAATCAATCTGGGATTGTTTTACTAAGTCCGCCATAACAAATTTTTCCCCTTAATAAACACAGAAGATTTCAATGTTGATGAATCTTGTATGTATGATGCTTTACCGTAAATTTATCGCCGCGTATTAAGAAACAACAAACGAAAAAAGATACTTTGCCACCATCACATCAGGTGGACGTACGAAGAGAAAAACGTAGGAAAGTGATTTCATTGAAATATAATCAATAGAAACCAGGGCATTTGCCTGAGTTGAGGCGCCCGGGGCGAGACGCATTTGTTGACTGTTATCAGTGTTTATACATATGGTTATTTTTCTTCTGGTTCTTTTTAATGTAAGAACACATGTATATAAGAAAGGAAAAAAGAAGTGTTTAATTATTATTATTATTATTATTATTATTATTATTATTATTATTATTATTATTATTATTATTATTATTATTATTTAATAATAATAACATTCTTATTTAAAAACAAAAGCTGAGAAGATGTTAGAGTTAGCGTCTATATTTAGCTTAAAACAGTATAATCAACCATACGACTCTCAGTTGCCGAATAATATATTGGATCTTGTTCTAACTGATATTACTGAATGCTCAATATGGTTTGATGTGAGTCCATTAGTCAAGGTAGATAGGTTTCACCCACCTTTCGTATTCGAATGGCAGGTTGACGAAAAGTTAAATTTCTTAAATGCAGATACAGCTCAAGCTCAAGGTGAGTTATATGACTATGTAAGAGCAAATTTTTATCAATTATACGAGGACATTAAAAATGAGATGAAAGTAGATAGGTTTTCAGGAAATGTAAATAACAGTACGGTATTATTGCAAGATTGTTTAGAAGATATATTGAAAGCAAATGTACCGAGAAAGCATATTATACAAAAGAAGAAATACAAAGCTCCTTGGATTACTAAAGAGTTAAAAGCATTAATTAATAAAAAAACAAAATATTTTGTAAAATTTAAGAAAAGTGGTAATTTAGTCATTTATGAAAAATTTTCTTTTTTAAGAAAAAATGTTAAAAGAATGTACAATAAACTTAAAAAAATGTTATTTTGAGCAGTTGGAGAATAGTATTTGTACCAACAAAGTGTATTTTTGGAATAACTTGTGTCGTTTAAATATAAAACACATATATAATTAGTTCTCTATAATATATATAGTTGATAATATATTACATATATACTTTCAAGTGAAAATTTCGCTCCTTCCCGGTCTCATCCGGGGAAAAAAGAATTTAAAAAAAATCCTAACGGTTTCCTTGAATAGAGCTACACGAGAAACAGGAAAAATATAGAGACTATTCAATAACTTGTGAATAAATTTTTGTATTTGCGAAAATTAAACAAACAAATAATTATCTTGGTTATAATTCTTTAATGAGTTCCCTTAAATTCTTTACATTTTTTGTACAATTTTTATACAATATTAATATTCTTGTTCTTATCAAATTATATTCTTCGACCTACTATCTTTTAGGCCGTCAGTTCATTTAGCCGAGCGGCCAATATCCATTCCGGAAGAGGACTCATTCGATCCCCGACCGAAGCAAACCTAGTATTATATTTGTCGCCAGCTTACTCGACTAGACGACTGTTTAAAAATGGGACCTAGAAGAAGACTCACTCGATCTTCTACAGGTTAAAAACGAAATTACTCTTCCAGATTTAATTCAGCTGTTCCTACTTAAAATTTCTTAAATAATAGAAAAAAATCCGCAGCTATTCATCACTCAGATAGCTGGGTTAAAAAAAAATCAATTAGAAATGTCCCCTCATTTAAGAGACAATCAAAAATGTTTATCTAAATGCCCCTTCATTCAAGAGACAACCACAATATTCTTTAAAAAAAATTCCGCAGCCGACATCATTCAGGCGACTGGGTACTAAAAAGCAAAAAAGAACAGCGCCTCCTCATTCCGGAAGTGGTTAAAAAAAAACTTTATCTGGTTCGCCGTATAACGACCGCCATCACCTATTAAAAAAATAGCTAAAGTTTATCTCTATCAAACCCTCTTCCAGGCTCACTTATCCCGAAAGAAGAGTTATCATTATTAACTTAAAATGAACAGTCTCTATCATTCAAGAGAGCTGCCCAAATAAAATTTAGCAAAATGTTTTAAAAATACTACATCAAAAATAAAAAGGCAGACTTCCTTATAATAGGAATCTAACTAAAAATCCTTAATTCATCCTATCTAAAAATATCCTAATTTCCTAAGATTTAAAAAGAAATGATAGGGTATATCTCAGAGCCGACTACTCATTGTGTAAGTCCGGTTGAGCGGTAGAAAACTTCATCCCTGCGTCCCTTCACTATTGGAGGCGCAGAGGGGTAAGGATCTCTGTGAGATGTGAAGAAGTTAGTGGTTGAGAAGAGAGTGCCTCCCCCACAAACATGAACCGTATTTATACGTTCAGCCTCCCAACTCACCAAGCATCCATATGTTTCAAAAAAAATTCCCACGGCTACTTCTTCTAAGGAGAACAGCAACTAAAGCGCAAAATGCTGTATGTGAAAAAACTTAAAAAACGATTTTAAAAAATCCGTGACAATTAATAAAATCAATATACTATAATTATTTATGTAAATTATACAAAAAATAATGTGTAGATTTTTAAATCAACACAAACTTTAAAAAGTCTCAAGACAAAAGTGTAGCAAATAGAATTTTGTTCAATGGTACCACCATTACAGGGACAAAGCAAATTGCTGAAGTTTTTAAAGATGTATTTTACAATAATTTTAATTTAAAAGTTAATACCCTAGACTGTGCTGTAGTTAGTAATCTGAACAGCAATAATATAATGATTCCAGTAATATGTGAAAATGATGTTACTGAAGTAATAAGTAAACTTCGGCCATTAGCATCTTCAGGACCTGGGAGCTTTCCAAATTTCATACTTAAAGCATGTTCGAAAGAAATAGCTCCAGTCTTGTCAAAAATATACAATACCTCATTAAGAACAGGGTCATTCCCATCTAAATGGAAACATGTGCATGTAGCACCGGTTTACAAGAATAATGACAAGTTAAATCGGAACAACTACAGGCCGATAACCTTATTGAACATATTTTCTAAAATTTTTGAAACCATCATTCACAAACACTTGTTTTTTAATGTAAAAAATATATTGCAAAAATCACAGCATGGCTTTTATAAAGGGAAATCAGTTGTAACCAATCTCTGTGAAATAACGGATTTTATCTACTATGCAATGAAAAGTAGATCACAAACTGATGTCATATACATTGACATGAGTAAAGCTTTTGATTCAGTTGACCATAGATTACTGTTAAAAAAACTGTCAAATACAGGTGTAACACCCTTGTACCTAAAATTTTTTGAAAGCTATTTGACTGGTAGAACATACCAAATTAAAATTGGAAATGCCATGTCAGATTCAGCCAGCATTAGTAACGGTGTTCCTCAAGGTTCTCCTCTGGGCCCATCACTTTTCTCTATTTTTATTAATGACTTACCATCAGTCTTAAATCATTCAAATGTTTTACTTTATGCTGATGACATTAAGCTTTTTAGTGTAGTAAATAATATTGAGGACAACGATAGGTTACAAGATGACTTAAATAGAATCATTATGTGGTGCAAGGATAACGGAATGAGTATCAATTGTCTGAAAACTAAGTGCATGACCTACAGTAACAAATCGCAATACTATGTAAGTCAATACGAAATACAAGGTACTGTAATACAGAAAGTTGACACAATAAAAAATTTAGGTGTAACATTTGACAGGTCACTACGCTTTGGTGATCATATACAAAATGTATGTAATGAAGCAAGAAAAATAATTGGTTACCTGTTTAATCAATGGCCTGCTTTCTGTCAATCAAATACATATGTACTCTTATATAAATTACTGGTAAGGTCGAAACTAGGATATGCATCAGTGACTTGGAACAGCCTAACAAAAACTCTCGTAAACAAACTCGAGATGGTGCAAAAGTGTTTTATTAGAATACTTTGTTTTAAGTTAGGACTTGACTATTATTCTAGCACGTATGAATATTGGATAACGTATTTTAATTTGGAACGACTGGCTGACAGGAGAAAGTTGATTGAATCTGTATTTGTAGGAAAGTTACTTGACAACCAATATACCTCAGACTATATTTTTAAAAGTGTTGATTTTAAAGTTCCAACATATGGTACAAGGGCAAAAATTTTATTGCAACCGCATAATAGAAAACATATTTTAATCTGTAGAATTTTAGAAAGCTATAATGAATGCATATTTTAAAATATGACTTTATTTTAGAATTTTAAATATAACTTAGTAGTTTTTATTTTTATTTTTATTTATTTTTTACTTTTAATTATTGACACTTCTTTGTTTTAATAATTGACGTACACTACACTGTCAATGTTTTTATTATTAATAATTTATGATATAGATGTAAACATAATTTTATCACTAGTACTATATATTCATTGCTAAAATAATGTAGAATAAGACAAAGTGCTGTATTTTTGCTGTATTTTAGCTGTTCTCAGCACGTAAAATACTGTTCTCAGCACGTCAAGTTTATTATTATTATTATTATTATTATTATTATTATTATTATTATTATTATTATTATTATTATTATTATTATTATTATTATTATTTCAGGTTCTATTGTTATTATCTTAACGCACTAATAATTTACCCATACATATTGTACTTGGTTTCCGATTTTATATTATGAAATTAATGTATCAAAGCAGTAAATACCAATTCAATTACCAACCCTGACATCCCTTGCCATTCCAACACTATGTCACAACCCCAACTGCCAAAAAAGAAGGAAAATAAACAATACAGCTGTTCAATAAAATTTTCATTAAAATGGCACATGTGCTACTTACTCACTAATGCAGGTAAATGTAATTAAGTGTTTTAAAATACGCAGTGTTATTATGAAAGTTGTAATTTATTGTTTAGGCCTAGACATATTTAGATACACTCTATACCTCCGTGTGCGGGGGCTGATGTTGGAAGACGGAACACCAACATTCACCTGTCCTTGAGCGTGGTGGGGGAAAAACTTCTTCTTTTTCTATCCCCTTATGTGGAACAGAGAATAGTGAGTTGGGGAAGCGTACGAGACGAGTCGAGACAGGATTTTCCTGACAAAATTCGAGTCGAGACACGGCTCTTCCAATAGAGAAATATACATTTTTCGAGTCGAGACAACACTTTTACAGCACATTTTCGAGACGAGACAGCCACAAATCTTGTCTCGTGCGCATCCCTACTAGTGAGAACATCGTAGATAGCCACTTATAAAAGGTATAATCAGCTTGTAATCGTTATCGACTACAGACAAAATGAAATGATGACGAGACGATCACTAACCTTAAGGGACTGATTGGAGATGAATGACATATTTTCCATTGGATTATTCGAGTTAGAAGAGAAACCTTCATAAACAGTAATCTATTCAGTACGCACTAGTATACATTCCGTTTTCCTGACTTGATTTTTTTTTAGACAAACAATATTATGTATCCACGTGATTTTCCGCGGGAGAGTGCAAAGTTTGTCCTCCGGTTTTGTATTTTTAATATAGATATAATAAGAGGAAGAATATGGAAAGAAGTTGCACTGAGGCTGATTTATTTTATATCATCTTGATATTCACAGTACTCGTAGTATTACATGGTATAATTAGTAAGAACGCCAGGAACTTTTACTTTGTGGGGTATTCAAAATAAAAGAGAATCTACACCCTGAATAATGTTATACATCTTTACACAAACTCAAAGAAAACCATATTTTTATGCCCAGGGGTGTGTTTAAGGAAATTTGGGGGATTATTAGGGATGTTGGGGGTGTGAAGAATACTCCCTGGTCATAATATCTATTTTTACAACAGAAATTGTAAACGTATAAAAATAAAGAAACTACTGCATCATTAAATTCAGAAAATATATGCTTATGCCCGAAAACTTAATACAAACTATTCATTTACTTGTTAGGAAGAAGCCATACCCTCTTTTGTAGTCCATGGATGTACCTGTTTGCAATATGTTATTGTATGTACTTGAAAACCGAGAGTAGCAGAGCCATCGTAACGGTACCATAGTCACTTAGTCGGGAGCCCGCATGCATTGGGGGTCCCGCGAGCAGAATGGTATGTATTAATTACAGGACTTAAGAGCAAATTTAATCATAGTGACCACAACACAACTTGTTTGTTCTGTAGCCTCATATGCTCTTTAAACGGCACAGGAGAGTAGAATAGAGTGGAAAGTAGAATACGGGTACTAGCGCAGGGCCCCCTTAGGTGCGGGAGCAATCGGCCCAATCTGCTTAAGGCCGACCCTGAATTCTTGGGTTGCCTAATTGACTGCAGAAGACAACTTCTTGCTATGTATTATAGTTTTTCTCTGTAGTGACCAACGTCGAAACCTGAAGTGAATGTTTTTCAGAGATTAAGTCCAAAAAAGTTGAAAATGAATATATATATATATATATATATATATATATATATATATATATATATATATATATATATATATATATATATATATATATATATATATATATATATTAGTTTAACGTCCCACGTTTATTGCTTTGAGGTTAGGGAAAAGGTATGATTAGGGCAAGTGAATGATGATGGAATAATTGGTGGAATGAGAAAGTGGAAGAAGATGGGAGTACCCATGAAAAACCCACGGACACGATGTTGTCTATCACAAACATACCTGGCTGACAATCGAACCAGAGACCCCACGCTCCAGAAGTAAGCCCAAAAAGTTGAACCTAGTTCCTTACGTCTCTCGGTTCTCCTTACAAGGGAAATTATTTTCCCTCCATTCTGTTACAGACCAATGTGCGTATTCTCTAATAGAAATAGACCATCTGCATATCGCCTCCAAGTAAATATTCAGGTGGTATGCAGAAAACAATCATAAAAAATATAAAAAAAAATGAAGATAAAAATAAAAAAAAAACTCTGGCATACTACCTGATACGAGATTGAAGACTATGCAAAGTACAGGGTGGCCCAAAAATAGGTATGCAGACCCGTACTGATCAACTCATTGCTTTTTATACCATTTCTTACTGTTATTCAACAGGTAGACTTAGTTTATTTATTATTTGTTCTTTTGTTTTACTTATACCTTAGCAAATAAATCTATAAACTAGAATGTTATACCTGATCAATTCAGAGATGTGTACTTACTTTTCGGTCACCCTATATATTATGAGAACAGTAACAGAACAAACGGAAGAGGCTAATAGTTTTGCGCTCCTTGTCTAGTGAATAATTTAATGGCTTTGCGTGCTAATATTTATTTTTAACATGGGTTAGAATCCTGGCTAGGCAAGTTTTTGTTTTGTAAATAAAGAATTTGCATTTTACTGACAGTGAGCATTCATGTTTGAATGCAAGAAATTTATAAATATATATAACAGATATGTAATATAGAACGTTAGAACAACATACAGTATTCTTCTGTTGCCTCTAATGTTTAGTCTGGTGTGGGAGATCCATACTCGAACCCGGTGGAGGTTATGTGGTTCGGATTCCACGTTAAAAATATGTCTAATTCTTATCTAACCTCGGTGGTTGTCTGTGGATTTTCTCGTGGTACTTCCAATTCCTCCTACATTCCCATTTCATCAATTTTCCATCATCATTCTCTTGCTTTAAGCATCCGTCTCCCTTAGCCTAAGGGACATAATGGTTGGACGTTAAACTGAAAGATTTCATTTCGTTTCTTTATGAGAAAAAAGTAATAACAAAAACACCAAGTTTGTAGCCATGTATGTGCTGGGAATATTCAGTATGGACCAATTTTTGATCAATGAATAAGCGTTATTTTGCTTAAAATGATTGATACATGTCATCATTTATCTGTCACGACTGAATGAAATATTTGGTTCCAGTATAAATGACGATTAGGAGAAACGATGCGACACGGTTAAAACTAGATGATAAGGTGTCCTGTTCCGATCTTCTTTACCCCAGGTATACAGATCCCTAGCGTCATCATAAAAACCATACTAAAACACTGTTTGAATGCACTAGTAGCAAGATCAATACGGATTTTCTTTACGAAAAATTGATTTATACGTGGTGTGTTCAAAATGTATCGAATCTTTGGTTGGCAAAAATACATTTATTGATTTGAAAGTCCGAAACACTAATCTCCTTCAAAGTAGTCTCCTTGGTAATGCACACACTTGTCCCGACGTTTCCACCGTTCTTGGAAACACTTTTGGAACGCAGTTTTTGGAATGGTGAGCAACCGTGCTGTCGCGTTCCGCATGGTGTCTTCTCTTGACTCAAATCGGATCCCTTTTAGTGGCATTTTCAGTTTGGAAAATAATCAAACTTCACACGGAGCCATGTCTTGTGAGTAAGGAGACTGACGACAGACAAGAATGTTGTGTTTTGATGAAGGGCTGAATCAAAAGTTTGCTGACACTCTCCTCATTCCCAAATTCTTCTTCAAAATTGAATGTACCGCTCAGATTGAATGATTTCCGCTTGGGCAAAATTTGATGCAATATCGCTGCTCAAGTTTTTTTCATTTTACAAAAAAAAAAAAAAAAAAAAAAAAACGAACCGCTCACTACACATTTTCATTCGTTTGCCGACTGGTAGCGACTGACGCTGTCTCCGGGCGGGAAAAAAATTCGCGACTGCGCATGAGTGTCCTCTTTACAACTACAGTGAAGAAAGTTTCTCGCGCTTCATTGGTTTACGGTTGGAAATAATAATGTTTGATACTTTTTCAACACACCTTGTACATTTATCTGTTCGTGTCTACGTCCGGGAGAAATAAACTCTCAAGAATTGTTTGATGAAATTTAGCCTAAATGTAGAGAAAGAAAAGTTATGAATTGTTTATGGAGGTGATTTTCTCACCGGAAGTAGTAGAAATCAACCATATTCGCTTTTAACGTTGATCATTATAGATTAAAAAACGGTAATAGATAGCGAGACGTGAGTTTCTCTAATCGATTAAGTGTCCCAAGAGTACACTTTATCTCCGAGATTACACTCTCTAACAAAAAAGGAAGTGACATAAATCTGCTACAATTTCCGGTTTCAATATTAATCCACATAGAATAGAAATGATAAGAGGAAGCGAAAAAGAGATTTATTGGAAACAAGAGCGATAAAGTCACAAAGAAATTTTTATTTGTTTCAATATATCTCCCCTACGTTGCACCTCAAAGTTAAATGACAAGAATTATCCCAAGCCCGAATGTCATCTATGTTGAAAGTTTGATCGAGATCGATTGGGTGGTTCAAGAGTTGTTAAGTTTTATTCATTTTCATATGTTTCCCCTCCTCTCTTCTCCGCCCCTAAGATCTACTGTCAAAATGAAATGATAAGAAAGTTACCGTGTTCGAACTTCATATATGTTGAAGATTTGATTGAGATCGATTGTGTGGTTCAAGAGTTATTAATTCGTGAACATAGTCACTTTAATTTTTATATTTATTGATTTTTCTCTTTCTCCCCCCTCCTCCCTCTCCCCTAAGTTGGTCAGTCAAAGTGAAATGATAAAGCACATCCCAGTCCCAAACCTCATCTATGTTGAAATTTTGATCAAGATCGGTCTGATGGTTTCAAGAGTTATTAAGTTTTATTTATTGTTTCTCTCTCCCCCTTCTCCCCCTCCCCTAAGTTCTACTGTCAAAGTAAATAGCTGAAAACACTCCCAAGCCCGAGCCGCATCTACACTGAGAATTTAAGTGAGGTCAGTCGGGCGGTTCAAGAGATTAAGAGTCACAAACATAGTCACTTACAATTTTATAATATAGATTGATTTAACGTTCGTACAATAGGTAATATCATCTCTTTTAACCCTTTATTGAAACCAAAAGTGGTACAAATTAACTACATCCGGTTTATCACAATAGGGTAAAAGCAGTAATAGATAGTTAGAATCGTTATATATATATATATATATATATATATATATATATATATATATATATATATATATATATATATATATTTGCAATTAAGCAATAGTTCCAAGAACATATTCCATCCCTACTCTATTCTCTCTATTAGATCTGAAGATTGTAGAGATCCGCTACTGCTTCCAGTTTTAATATTAATTGAGAAAATATTACGCAATACAAATCAAACTTCTTCACGGGGTGTACTTGTGACTAACTAACGATTCTATCGCCTATGGAATCTGGAGATTCAGTGCCGCATTCATAAAAGCTCCCCATTGACTTCTGCCCTTAGCCAAGTGGATCCAGTTTCTACTTGCTATTCCTATTTCTGCAATCCCGGCGGGGGTTCATGTGGTTCGGATTCCACGTTAATCAGTTTTGCGATTGGCTTTCCAGTTAAAACTTTAAAAGTGTTCCTACTTTCTTCCATTCTGGGTACATGACCTGCCCATCTGAGTCTCCTGGACTTGATGATCCTAGCAATGTTTGGTAAACGGTATAAATTATGCAGTTCCTTGTTGTGAAATTTCCGCCATTCCCGTTCCTCTTGGGTCAAAATATTCGTCTTAGGATCTTGTTCTCAAATACTTTCAGTCTACGTTCTTCCCTTAGAGTAAGCGACCATATTTCTGAACCATACAATACAACAGGCATGATTTTCGTATGATATATATAAAGCGTCAAAATTCCTTGACAGAATTCGCAGCGACAAAAGACTTTGAACTGAATAATAACACGTATTTCCCGCTTTCAGTCGACATTTAATTTCTTAGTGAATATGATTTTGATCTGTTAACATTGATGTTAGTATTTGAAAGTATCCATTTTGTCTCGTGGAATTGCTACTTATTTTAACTTTGTTGCGTAAAGTTCTGGAAAAAAAAAAAAAAAAAAAAAAAACTCGCTGTGCATGATGTAGGTAGGAAACGCAGTAGAAAGCTGTATGAAGGAGGGACTGCATTCAGCGCGTTACGAGAACGTTCTTTTCCCAGTTCTTAGTAAACTGTAGTATGTAACATGCACAAGAATAAAGAAGGAGAAGGAGAAAACGGGAAAAAACGATGTTACATGGCAAGGAATTGCGCATAAAATACTTCCGTCTGGAGCAAAAATTTAATAAAACTTTTACAACTTCTCAGTGTTGCCATCTTACAATATAATATCTAAAATATACAATGCTGTTTCCTAAACTTAATCCCTAGCTGAAGTTTAAATATTGACTGCGTTTAAATAATTGATCGCTAACACAATTTGCACGTTTACGTACAAAGATTAACTAAGCAAATGGTATAAATATTTTATTATAAGAAGCAGCATTGTCACGTGTATACCACATGAATAAGTTTGGTTTCTATAGCGTGATGTTTTCTCAATTACTATTAAAACCGGAAGTGGCACTATAATCCACTTGCGGTTTTAGTAGGTAGATTAGAATAGAGATGGAATTTATACTTGGAACGGTTAATTCATTGCAGAAAACTGCATTAGGACATTAGATACTTTCCTCTTAGTTTGAACCAAAAAAACTTTAACTTGTACCAATTTCAATTCCTTCACGAGCCGTCCTTGCCGCTCATAAAGTCTCGATGCTGAAAGGGGAGGCGAAATTCTAACAAATAAACCTAACAGTGACTCACATACTACTTCTAACGGTCAATGTTCTCAGTAGCTGCAAGGTATGATCAAAAAGTAAGGTGAATATAGTCGCACAGTGCCATCTATCGACGTTGTAGAAATTTAAACTAGTAAGCCCGGTAGCCTAAACCTTTGGTACAGTCAGTGTCGACTGTGAACGAGTTGTGCCATGTTAGTTGGCTTCCAGAGGCAGAAGAGTGAGGACGTGTTAAGAGTGTCTGTCGCGCTCGAACATTAATTTTTGTTCTAAGCTGCCAAAAGTGCCAAAGAAACTCACAACATGTCTAAATCAGTGTATGGCGATGAAGCAATAGCATTGAAGACTCTTTGCAAGTAGCATGAACAATTCAGAAGCAGCAAGGAGTCTGTTGGAAGCGAGCAACGATCGAGACGTCCTTCAGCGTCAAAAACAGTTGAAAATGTGTAAAAAGTGACACAAATGATATGTTCAAACAGGCGAGTGACTATTCGAAATCTTTCTGAAGAACTAAACATCTCGTATGGCTCAGTTAAAAACATTTTAGCCGTTGATTAAATGGACAAATAGCTTCCTTCTTCACCATGGAAATGCGCAGTGCCACATCTTGATTTTGGTCCTCGAGGTTTTGACCGAAAAAAATATTCGTGTGTGTCCACATTCACTATGCTCTCCAGATATAGCACCATGCAACTTCTGTCTCTTCCCAAAAATTAAAAGCTTCATTAAAGGAAAAGGTTTTGACACCATTCCTGACATTGAGAGGGTCACGACAGAGCAGTTGAACGCCCTTCCAGAAAAAAAAAAAACCTTCTGTAAATGCTTCCAGCCATGGATTCAACGTTGGGATAAGTGCATTGCTAGCCAAGGACAGTACTTTGAAGGAAATTAAATCAAATTCCATGTAAGCTTATTACTTCGTCTCTAATAAAATTCTAGACCTCGGCTGTAAAAGGCGATAACCCACACATTACAAAAATGTTAGTTCTGTGAATGAACAAGGCAGCAAGCCTTTTGTCCATTTGTTTAAGGTGAAATGTTTTTTATTTTCATATATAGATGTCAAGGAAAGGCACGGTGACGCCATTCTGGCGAATTTTACGCATGTATAAGGTGACAGCCTGTAGTTTATTCACAGAACTAAAATTTTTGTGATGTGTGGGCTATCAATCTTTTACAGCCGAGGTCTAGAATTATTCACAGTATTTTTGACCACACCTCGTATAAGCAAGAAATTTTGTAAAAAAAAAATATGTCATTGGGAAAATTAACAAATAACTAACCTTGTAGTAGAAAAAAATAAGGTTGTTCAAAACAAATTTTCAGTTGATAAAAATATTAGCGCTTTAGTTAAAAACATTTGAATTTTAGATAGAAAAGACGATAAATCATCAGTAAAAACCTTGGAAAGAACAATAACAGATTTTCTGAAGCGGAACATTACAGACGAAAAATAAGCAATTAGTGAAAGTTAAGCCATTTCTTTTAGGATAAACACTGAGGTCAAATAACACTCAGGATTCACTTCTTCCTCCAACTGCAATGATATACCAGTAAACCATGGACTCCAAATTGAACAATATCGCCATCTCAAGATAATATATGAAATCTAATGATATTGTCAGATACCAGAATTTTGAGCAAATCCCATCCATTTTAAACATTTAACTAATTAGCTTTCTTGTTTTGTGGGTATTAATTATCATTGATTGAAATTCACTAGCTCAGTCACTTTCGTGTATCTTTCTTAAATACTAGGGTATCGGTAAAATTATGAAGTATTTTCCTGTTTTTCAAAGATCATTTATTTATATAATGAATAAAAATAAATCAATTGTTTATTACCCATTTCCTTCGATATTATTTTGTCAACTTTCAGGGAACTTCTTAATTCCTCGATCACAGAATGATCTCTCTATATTGGGAAAAGGTGAACCAGGTGTTGATTTACAGCCTTATCTGCTTTGAATGATTTATTACAACACGAAATTTCAAGAGTCAGAAACAAGTGAAAGTCTGACGGCTCAAGATCAGTGAAGTATGATGGATATATCAACGAATCCCATCCAGGTTCCAACAATTTTTGACGAGTGGCCAGGACCGCATTTAGGCACGGGCCACATGGGCCCGGAACCAGGGCGGCAAACTTTGAGGGTGGCAATTTAAAAAAAAATATTTAAAAAACAATAAAAGTAT
Organism: Thermobia domestica; assembly: GCF_964235325.1. Lineage (NCBI taxonomy): Eukaryota > Metazoa > Arthropoda > Insecta > Zygentoma > Lepismatidae > Thermobia > Thermobia domestica. Next base: position 10,136,097 of record NC_137470.1, read on the forward strand.
TCAATGTTCAATGTTCAAGCCAATGTTCAAGCAAGACGTTTTAAATACACAAAAGTTTCAGAAACGTCATTTTGTAGATTTTAGGTACAATAATATAATTGTATCACTTAATATTGTTTTATATTTTGCAGTCTTTTACACCATGTAATGTTGACTAGGTAGGGCACAAGCCAGGTAAGCTTTAATGAATCTATTACAAATGCTGGGCAGATATAGAAATTAAAATATATTAAATAAAATGAGTAATAAGAAAAGTAATAACTAGTATCTAGTAGTAATAATTATAATTTAGAAGCAAACGTAAAAGTTATATTTTAAAGAAGTGGACCCAGGAGAATGGAAGTTTTGGAGAGCAATGCGATTGATGTGGTTAGGGACGGCAATTTCGCTAGGGCTCATGGGCGCAAAACATGGAAATCCGGCCCTGCGAGTGGCGCTATTTAACGTAGTAGCTAATGCTCTCGCCTTTGGTGCGAGCGGTTTCAGGTTCGATTTCTGGTGGGGTACACTCGGTCGAAAGGGTGCAATAGCTTTTTCAGACCAGCCATCCTGTGTGACATTTTCCTGGGTTTCCCTCATTCACATCAGCCAAATGTCAGGATGGTACCTAACATAAGAGTCCCAGGCAGGTTCCTTCCTTCCCCATTCCTTTTCTTTGGATAGTGTGATCTGCGAGGAAGATCATCCCTTATATGTGAGACAGGTCAATATGGTCATAGATGTAGAAAGTTCAAAAATCTAATTCCTAATGCTAACAATTTTTGATGCATGATCAAACTTGGTGTAGTTTTGCATTGTGGCGATGAAACACAAGTCAGTTACGGTTAATGAGCTCTAGACTTTTCTGGGTGTTGGAGTCGTTCAAACTGTCCAATTGCCGACACTATACATTCAAACTGATTGCTTGGATTTTCGGCAGGTGCTCAAAAATCACGACAACTTTAAAATCCCCTCATACTGAGGGCCTAACGTTCCTATGATGAATGTCTGTCTACTTTCGATGCTTAAGACGAATAATCACATCTGGACCAGGACCGTTTGCTCCCAACACTGGTGTGAAAAAGTCCAACCCTTACCTTCAATTATCAGTCGCGTCAAAGAAGGGTCATTTTCCACAGGTTTAGTAAGTATATCGTACACGTTTATATGCGCCATCAAGTATATATATGTATTTTTTGAGTTCATCTAGCACCCAAACATCGAATTGGTTTACGTATTCCAGCTTCTTCAGATGATCTTGAACAGTTGAATAAATAATATTTTTGCAGTTTCCCCTGTCCCGCGAATTTGGCACGGTCAATGCTTTTATTTTGGTTTTCATCAAGCACGGCGTGCCTCCCGGACCAAAGAGCGTAGTTGAAATCAAGATTACCTGTACGGAATTTTGTGAACCACCATTGGCACTGATGTTCTTGTACAGTATTGTCGCCGTAATCTTTACACAACTTTTCAGAACTTGACGCACTTCCTCACTTTACAGAGATAAAATAATGAAATAGTGTCAAAAATTCACAGTTTGGTTTCTAGTCTTCAACTTCTAAAATCTGCAAAACTCAAACAAATTTCACTATTTTCTTTTATATTAAAGATTAAAATGGACAATCGCCAAGTTACATTGCACTAACGTAAGTGCTAATGACACTAGTGCTTCCAGATATGAACTGCACTACCTGTTGCAAAAACGTATCATGGTTTTCCCGACAACTCAACACATTAAAAGCTAAATTCTTCACAAGTGAGAGCTCTAGCAATGTTTTACAGGCTACAGATACTGAAAATTCAATTGCCTTCAGAATATATTGTAAGGTTCCACGTGTTATCACAGCACGTCCTACATGTAACCATGTGTTTGTACATCTCGTGCTTGATGTAAACACTCTTCAGACGACCGCTATGAAGAAGACGTCATCCAGCATCGACAACAATCGGCAAGTGACGCACATAGAAGCAGTCAGCAACATTTCTACATAAAAGAAGATTGGACACCACAGAAGACATCAATCTTGTCCAGTTGATCAAACCACCAACTCTCTTAGACCACGTTTCCATTTTACATGAATCTTGTAGCTGTCATAAAAAAAAAACAAAAAAACCTTGCAACCCGATCGTTCAACTTACTGTTTACATGTTACAACTTCGTGAAAGCAAGAAAGATATCTCTACCCATGCAGCACTGCACTCCAGTGGCCAAATAGTGAACCTCCTCATTAAAAACGTGTATTTTGGCGCACTTCCTCTCCCTGTCCAAGAGAATCTGTTGTTTCAAAAGCGGCGAAACTGTTTTTTTTTCCTTTATGTCAGCGGGAGCGGGAGGGCGATAGCAGGTAGCAAGCAAGATGACCCAGAAAGTTGCACTGAACTCCTTACAAGATGGAAAAAATGTTGTATGTCCCTTTCAAGACTATGTTTACATGGTGAAATATGGCAGGGTTTCAAGATTTTTTTATGACAGCTACAAGATTCACGTAACGTGGCAATGCGGTCTAAGACGCCTGGTCAGTGGGAGGTACCTTTCCTCTACTCTCTATAAGATGCATCGTCATTGAGAGGGACCTAATTACCAAACTCTCTAAGAGGCACGGCCATTGACAAGCACCTATCCAACACGCCTAAGACGCACAGTCATTGGGCTCCTTTTAACTTCACGAGCAAGCCTCCAAATAATTATTAGAACTTGTGCTTATTTGTAATATTTTGTATTCAAGAGGAAAGTTTTATAATAAAAGGTGATGAGAAGGTTTATACTCCTGTGTACCATCTTATAGCTCTACCGTAAAAGATAGAAAATTTTACAATATGTTCCTATACGTTTTATTTCTGCACACCAATCTGATCCATGGCTTACGACTCTAATACTCAACAATTTAGACGAAGTGACGAACTTCTTTCTTTATATTGGACATCGTAGAATCCCTTCACTAAATAGCCATTCAATCATCCATGTAATGAAATTCTTTAATTTTTTGGCTATTTGCACAAGAAGAAAAAATCTCGACCTTAAGGTCTTACATGAAATTGAGCAGTTACAGTATTACCCAAATGAATTCTTTTATTGTTTCAGATTAGAATTTTCAAAGTAAAAGCTTGTTGTAATGATCTATTTTACAATCCTTTGTCAATGTTAAATCTATAGTGACCGCAACGATCTGTAAAGCCTGGGCTCTATATAAATCCTAGAACTGCTTTTCCTCACTTGTGATACATCGGAAGAATTCGGGACGATTCGTGGAGATGCCTTCCGAACGCACACTTTAGAAACGTGAAACAGTAGAATACACCAACAACGTTGTCAAACTTAGAGGACATGGCAAGCGAGCGAAGAAAGAAACAACATTTAAAGAACTATAATATGAACACTGACAATTATTCGAACTAAACGATAACAAGAATAAAACAACGACCACAACAATAACAACAAAATGAAGTTTAGCTGGAATCCGACAACACTGCACTCTCACTTCGTATAGCGCGTAAGATGACACTGGTGAAATTTCATGGGAGGGGTTTGACAACCGGGACACACCCTCGCGTTCTATTTGGTGATGAAATTCGTAAATCTAGGTCAAGCTTCACGACTCGTCGCGATTACTATAGTAAAACGATACTTTCGATATAGAATTAGTTCATTGAACAAATCCTTACCAAATGTACTAAAAGTTTCAGTTTCCATATCAAGCTCTGTAAAATGATGCAAAAGTCAACTATCAAACGAATAGTTTTCTTGTAGAATTGCTTCATCTTTCTTTCCTATACTGATCCAAATCAATACATACTACAGTTTTAGCGATAACGTGTGGACCAGTGTCAAGGGGATAGGAGGGTATTGTGGAGTGCAGGGGAGGAAAAGAGAAATCTCTGTATGAAACTCATATGTAAATCTCTCTCTTACTACCCCTTTACCTACAGGAATGTTGTATCATTCAAATTTAAAGAAAATCAAAAGATATGCCAAATAAAATAATAGAAAATACTGAAATTTAGATAAAAGTCGGTAGAGCTAAGATTAAAAAAAAAATAATAATAAAATTATATATATAATTTCTATAATGCCATTCCTGTAAGTGTGAGTTCCTTATTTAAAGTCCTGTAGCCCCTTTCGGACTTTCTTTGATATGTGGACTTACGCATGAGTTATCTGCCACCTTGGTTTATCAAAGAATAGGTGTGTGATTACCTTACTAGTTTCGAACATCTGATATTAAAGAGCATGGAATCCAGCAAACCTGCAAGAAACAAACAAATTATTCTGGTACTTACCATACCAGCCGAAATTCCGTTAGGGAAGTTGATAACTCCATGTAGTTTAATAAACACTTTTATTATAAACACAGCACTTAATCACTTAAACCACAACACTTAATTGATATCGATATAAGATATGCTCACAGTTGAACTAAAATAATTAAAGAAAAAACTCTTGTGATTTTTTTATCACTAGTTCATAGTTAATAATATGTATTTGTATCTATTGCACAGTTCATCTTCTTTAATTTCCAGGTAGGTGTGTCCGTTACTTCACAGCATTAATCACAATTTTAGTGTCTATTCTTTCATGTTGATAGTATTCTTTTAAAACGGTTTCCGTAGCATCCTAAGGTAGATTAAGTCCTTGGTACCTAATTATAACTGAGTCCACCACTGTGTAACCACTTCAAACTTGGCTATAGTTGCACTTCTATCTCTCTCTATCTATATATTTTAATCGTTTGTTGCTGCATACGTAAGATATATGTATTCGTTTCCAGTGTTGTCCGATTGGATCTAAAAATGCATATAGTCTAGAAAACTGACAAAGTTTATTTAACTTATTTTGAACACCAATGGTGCAACTTATCGCACTTAATTAAGTTCACTTTTAAAATAAATATATGCACCTATCTTCCATTGCAACTAACACCGTTGAATATATAGTGTTCAGGAAAATAACTATTTTCACACGAGCAGCAACTTCACAGACTCGATCTAAACGCCAACTGCCTTGTTCTTCTCCAGAATTTCGGTTTTGTAAAAGGGCTTTGACGCCCAAGAGTCGTGCTTCGCCTCAAAGCTACTGGCTTTTCAATAGAGATAACCTTTTCTATTGTCTATCTACCTGCTAACGGAACTTTGCAAGGAAGTATTCTTATTTTTATTTACATTGACTTTATACGCAAATAATTCACTTCTTATAGATTGTCACCTAATTTCGAATCAAGCACTAAAATCTGCATTCTTTGGCCTTACATTAGATACCAAATATGTTATAGTCCCCTTCTGATATAACCTTAAAATTTTGCATTTAAAATAGGCCGGTTAATATGTTTTCCACCACCTGACATGTTCTTTTCTTATGTGTGTCTAGTCACTGGAGCCCTCTAGCGGAAAGAATTCATAATGTCGCGGACAACCATAATAGTTCGGAGTTTTCTGCTTCCGCGTGACAATTTTACAAATTATTGATTATAGAATGAAATTAAACATACATCTACTTTACTTACAAGTATATACATATCTTTGCTACCATATACATATGTGGTATGGAGTTGTCATCCTCTCTTAACTTTATTTGAAACAATTTCTTAGGGTAAGGATTCCCAGTTCCGTCTGTCCCCAGCAGAAAGCCAAAACTCCACCCTCTAATACCAGATAGCACTTGTTTTTTTTTTCTCACGGCTAAAAGAAAGTTTTATGATACGATATACGGAAGGACGGAAAAGGTAAAACAAACAATAAGGGTACGCGTAGCTTTCCAATACATAATTGACTCTTAAACACACTAATTCTTACATATTTTAATTATTATTATTATTTGATATTACAAACTGCTTCATCTGGTAAGCCTGGACCGAATTCACAGCCTGTTTTGATAGATTCACTACACCAGCTCGAATTCTTGTGAAATCGGCGGTCAACCCAAGATTTTAACACATTATTGTCCTTCTGTTTTTATATCTATGTGTTAAATTTTGACAATAGACAAATATCCGTCTTTCTGTCGCCTTTTCGGTAGTGTTACAACTCAGGGTGTTTTATGGTTTTTTAGCTCTATACAGTATTCTTATAGCTGCTTAACAGAAATAAAACAGTAATTTTTAGTTTCAACTCACAATATAGTTGGCTAGGCTGACCAAGCATAGGTGACTGACCTTTTGGAGCTTCGTTGTCTTCTACAAGTTTGCCTTAAGAAAAATCTAACTCACTAGAGTCTATCTTTCTATATATGAAATCCAATATTTATAGTCACATTCTCGATATAAACTATAATATTACCAATACTTAGGAAATAAAAATAAATATGATTCTAAGTTAATTAATAATATAAATAATATATGAAAATAAAGAAAAAAAAACATTTCCATTTTGATATGCAAATTAATGATAACATTTAAATATACTACTATATAAACTTTATTAATAAAACTAATGTGAGGCTGCGTCGTACATGTCCCCCCTTTGAGTTATATATTAATGGAAAGGACAATTAATATATTACTCACATATACAATACTTAAGAACTATAATAACTATGTAATGACTACTTGACAAATTAATATTCGTAACTTATTTTCAATAATAACATTGACAATACATACATATATAGCATACTGACGATACAGAATTCTGATACATATGATAGTTTTAAGATATGTGCCGGTACATAGACATTGTTATTTCTCTCTTTTTTTATTTTTTATTTTTTTTATACGAGGCAAGACTATCTCATGTCTGTTGCTCGGATGTGTTATCTTCCTTTTCTTTTTCTTTTCTCAGATGGTATTTCTTTAAGAGAAATGTATTTCTGGATGTAGTACCCTTTGAATGTGTGTGACGCAAATATCTTTATAACCCTGAATGTCTAATTGTTTGTCTCCGCTCTGTTACGTTATGTGTGCTCGCATTTTTTTATTTATTCTGATTCTCTTACACACTTGTATCATTCACGAAAACCTCAATTATATCAAATTTAGAAAATAAAGGTTTATCACTTAGAGACTGTAAAACTTCCAGTGTGGTAGAGGCTTGTTTCTTTGACTTTCATTTATTCCATCTATGCTCAACTGAATCTTCCTATTTGGTTACTCAACGACCACAAACAGATGATTTTACTCACTAGGTGCTTTGTTGATAATATTAAAAGGTAACCACCGATGAATTTCATTTTGTATCTGATTTTTGTACTTAAGAGGAAATTGATACATTTTTGATTTTATTGGTGTAGGATCTGTAAGTTCTATCTTATGTTCATAATTTTTAATTGTTCCTGGCTTTTCGTCAAAAATGTCTATGTGTTTTATTAACACAGACGCTAATTTACCCCTTTGTTCATCAGTGAGATCTTTATAGTTATTTACATGTTCATAAATATCTTTCTCAGTGGCCTTTGTGTTGATTTTCTCCCATTCTTCAGGAGACAACACTCTTTCTTTCAGTTCTGTGGGAGTTGGGAATACTCTTTTACCCAACTGCAGTGTGGGGTCACTATCAAATAGCCTCGCCTTTGAATTCCCCAATCCTACCTTAGGAAACTGTATACTTTCTACATTCTCTCCTATCTCGCTTTTCTCACTTAACTCACTAATAATGCCACTTTGCAATGATTCCACTAATTGTCTAAGAACTAAATCATCACTCGATATTTCTTGATCTCTAAAGTTAACTTCAATATAGTGGGGTCTTTGTAATATCAACAGCGCTCTTGAATAATCTAGAATAGCAGCGGATTCTACGAAAAATTGGGATCCTAATATCACATCTTTATTTAATCCTTCTACAATGATGCCAACTGTATAATAAGTTTTCCCCTGTACAATAACCTCAAGAAGAGTTTGACCTTTGACCGTGGCTATCTTCTTACCAAATGCTGATGTAACTTTTATGTTATTTGCTTTTAAAAATGGTGGTTGTGTTTGGCTACCTAGTATTGTTTCAAATAAGTTGTTATTTATCGCGGATATACTTGCTCCAGAATCTAACAATGCATTTACAGATTGAGCATAAATATTTACATTTATCTCTGGTAAAACTACTACATTGTTTCTCACAACTGGGTCGTCTTTTGTATCTAACAGATTATCAAAAATTCCATTTGCCTCATTAAATGTTTCTCTCTCTAATTCTACCTTTCTACCATCTTTCAATAACAATGAAATAGTGTCTTTAGTATTACTTTCAAAATTTTGAGTACTATTTATTTCTTCGCATTTTACACATTTATTTTCATTCTCCTCAATACTTTTAACATATGTTTCATTATCGTCTGCCAAGTCAGAACTATTGTTTGCGAGCACACACAGGGCTTTATTAGTCTGTTGGATATCAGATGTTCTATTCACAAGTACTACATCCAACTTTCCCGCTGTATGTGCTGGAAAGCATCAGTTATTATAATGAGGACCCCCTGTCACACTGGGTGCATTTTGGTTAGTTTGGTAACCTTGTCCTTCGCTATTATGATAGGTTTCTAGCAGTTGTATTTGTTGCTCCGGAATGTAGTTGTTTTGATTTCTACTTCCATTCCGTGTACTGTTATTTCCCCTTCTCGAACCTCGCTGTCCCCTGTGGTTTTGTCTATTTTCAGGTGAAGGGTAGCGCTCATTACGGGGTGATTGACCTCCTTCCCTTCTCCCGTTATGACCTGAATTTGGGCTCTCATTACTATTGCCTCTATTGTCTCTCTGTTGCTGTCCTCGTGTGTAAGGGACATTCCTTCTATTATTCCTACGAGGATGTGTGTCTACCCTCTCAGAGGACACTTGCAACATATTCATATTTCTACGAGGAGGAAATCTATCTCGGTCGTAATGAGTTGCCTGTACTTCGTTCACAATCGCGAGTAAATCTGTCAGAGATTGTGGTTTCGAAGCCACTAAGGTCCTAAATATATATACTGGAAGTTTTCTCGGTAAGAGTTTCAATAAGCAAGATTCGTCTACAGGAGGATCCAATATTGAATTTTGATGTAGGATGTTCAACAGAAAATCAGAAGGATTTTTATGAACCTTATTGTCGAATTGAACTGTTAACAAATTAGCTCTTAGTGTAGCCAATCGTTCCTGACTTAAGTAGGTTTCTCTAAATTTAAACACAAACTCTTCATACGTAACAATTTTCTGACGCATGACTTTGAACCACGAAAGTGCTGGCCCTTTTAACGTTCTACTAATGAATGACAAACGTGCTTCATTAGGTACACCTGTTAATGCGAAGTAATTGTCTAAGTCTAGCAAAAAGTTATAAGTTTGTGGTTCGTCCTCTGTACCCTGATAATTTGGTAGATTTAGATCACGATGAATAAACGGGTTCATGAATGTCGACAACTGTGCTGTCTGATTATCGAGTGGTGAAACAGAGGATGCAGGTGGTGCTATGCTCGGCGAAGTTGTTTCATTAGGAATAGTACGCGAACATGAGGGCACAGCCTGTTCTGGTGGAATGCTAGTGTGTGAGGAGACTTCTACGCGATTTGACTCAATGATATTTAGTCTGGCAGAAATCATTTCTTCTATGGCCTCTACTTTTCCCGTTATTCTCGAATCTACACTCTCGATAGTGTTTCTTAATTCATCAGTTACATTCGCGTGTACAGAAATTATATCACTTAATTTTGTCTCTACTTCTGCCCGATTTCTTTCAACATGACCAATAATATTATCACCTTGCTCTTCTAAAGATCCTATCTTATTTCCTAAATCATTTCTAACTTCTTCTAAATTTCTAGCTGTCTGGTCTAAATTTTCAGAAACTTGATTTACTGTTACATTTAATTGTTGTACGGTGCTCTCTATATCGTTATGTAGTTGTTGCTCTGTATTTTGTAGTGACCTACTCAGCCTAGATTCAAGCTCTTTCTGTGAATGTTCTAAATCCCTTCTTGTATTTCTCAGCTCTTCATTTGTATCTTCTAGCTTACTAGACAATGCACTAATTTTACTATCTAACTCCTGGTGAGTTTGTGCTAGTTTAGAGCCTAACTCTTGCACCTCTTTCCTAATTTCGGTTTTCAGTTCACGCTGTAACTCTTATTGGGATCTATCTATCCTACTATTTAATTCTTGCTGAGATTTATCAATTTTGTTATTTAATTCTTGCTGCATTTGCATCAAGAATTGCAACACTGGGTCTGATGAACTAGTTGTGTTTCCTATCCCATCTGTCTCATTACCTACTTCCATGTTTTCGTCTCTCATTTGAATTTCATCTCCCTGATCTACTTCTGTAGATGACATACTTTGCGCTTGTTTTAAATCTCTAAGTTCTTCATTCATCTTTCTGCTTTTCAGCCTAGTCAACACCATCAATTCTAATTAATCTAATGAATTCACTAATAAAAAGGAAAGAATCTCTATTTTATCTAAATGTTATCTCTATAAAATTATCTCCCCCTTCAAGTTTACAACTTCTCAAGTATTATATATAAACACATTTCTACACACATTTTACTTTTATATCAATTATGTTTTGGAAAGCATTTGGGACAAAATAAATACATTACACGAGAATTTTACTAATCTTTAAGTAATCACACACTCGGTTATATGCTAGGATGTGAACAACAGTGCGTAACCTGCACACTTCTTGCCAAACACGTAGGGTGTTAAAACATTTAAGTAAAGAAATGATCAACGTGGTTAAGCTCTCACACATGGACGCCAAAATTATGTGATTGTACTGCGCCTTTGCCTGTAATCCTAGCATATAATATTGCTATAAGCTAGGTGCCAAACTAATGTGTAAAATAACTATGCACACAAGCGTAGTAATTGCCCCACGCTGGGCGCCAAAATTATGTGGAGTGCAGGGGAGGAAAAGAGAAATCTCTGTATGAAACTCATATGTAAATCTCTCTCTTACTACCCCTTTACTTACAGGAACGTTGTATCATTCAAATTTAAAGAAAATCAAAAGATATGCCAAATAAAATAATAGAAAATACTGAAATTTAGATAAAAGTCGGTAGAGCTAAGATTAAAACAAATAATAATAAAATTATATATATAATTTCTATAATGCCATTCCTGTAAGTGTGAGTTCCTTATTTAAAGTCCTGTAGCCCCTTTCGGACTTTCTTTGATATGTGGACTTACGCATGAGTTATCTGCCACCTTGGTTTATCAAAGAATAGGTGTGTGATTACCTTACTAGTTTCGAACATCTGATATTAAAGAGCATGGAATCCAGCAAACCTGCAAGAAACAAACAAATTATTCTGGTACTTACCATACCAGCCGAAATTCCGTTAGGGAAGTTGATAACTCCATGTAGTTTAATAAACACTTTTATTATAAACACAGCACTTAATCACTTAAACCACAACACTTAATTGATATCGATATAAGATATGCTCACAGTTGAACTAAAATAATTAAAGAAAAAACTCTTGTGATTTTTTTATCACTAGTTCATAGTTAATAATATGTATTTGTATCTATTGCACAGTTCATCTTCTTTAATTTCCAGGTAGGTGTGTCCGTTACTTCACAGCATTAATCACAATTTTAGTGTCTATTCTTTCATGTTGATAGTATTCTTTTAAAACGGTTTCCGTAGCATCCTAAGGTAGATTAAGTCCTTGGTATCTGATTATAACTGTGTCCACCACTGTGTAACCACTTCAAACTTGGTTATAGTTGCACTTCTATCTCTCTCTATCTATATATTTTAATGGTTTGTTGCTGCATACATAAGATATATGTATTCGTTTCCAGTGTTGTCCGATTGGATCTAAAAATGCATATAGTCTAGAAAACTGACAAAGTTTATTTAACTTATTTTGAACACCAATGGTGCAACTTATCGCACTTAATTAAGTTCACTTTTAAAATAAATATATCACCTATCTTCCATTGCAACTAACACCGTTGAATATATAGTGTTCAGGAAAATAACTATTTTCACACGAGCAGCAACTTCACAGACTCGATCTAAATGCCAACTGCCTTGTTCTTCTCCAGAATTTCGGTTTTGTAAAAGGGCTTTGACGCCCAAGAGTCGTGCTTCGCCTCAAAGCTACTGGCTTTTCAATAGAGATAACCTTTTCTATTGTCTATCTACCTGCTAACGGAACTTTGCAAGGAAGTATTCTTATTTTTATTTACATTGACTTTATACGCAAATAATTCACTTCTTATAGATTGTCACCTAATTTCGAATCAAGCACTAAAATCTGCATTCTTTGGCCTTACATTAGATACCAAATATGTTATAGTCCCCTTCTGATATAACCTTAAAATTTTGCATTTAAAATAGGCCGGTTAATATGTTTTCCACCACCTGACATGTTCTTTTCTTATGTGTGTCTAGTCACTGGAGCCCTCTAGCGGAAAGAATTCATAATGTCGCGGACAACCATAATAGTTCGGAGTTTTCTGCTTCCGCGTGACAATTTTACAAATTATTGATTATAGAATGAAATTAAACATACATCTACTTTACTTACAAGTATATACATATCTTTGCTACCATATACATATGTGGTATGGAGTTGTCATCCTCTCTTAACTTTATTTAAAACAATTTCTTAGGGTAAGGATTCCCAGTTCCGTCTGTCCCCAGCAGAAAGCCAAAACTCCACCCTCTAATACCAGATAGCACTTGTTTTTTTTTTTTTTCTCACGGCTAAAAGAAAGTTTTATGATACGATATACGGAAGGACGGAAAAGGTAAAACAAACAATAAGGGTACGCGTAGCTTTCCAATACATAATTGACTCTTAAACACACTAATTCTTACATATTTTAATTATTATTATTATTTGATATTACAAACTGCTTCATCTGGTAAGCCTGGACCGAATTCACAGCCTGTTTTGATAGATTCACTACACCAGCTCGAATTCTTGTGAAATCGGCGGTCAACCCAAGATTTTAACACATTATTGTCCTTCTGTTTTTATATCTATGTGTTAAATTTTGACAATAGACAAATATCCGTCTTTCTGTCGCCTTTTCGGTAGTGTTACAACTCAGGGTGTTTTATGGTTTTTTAGCTCTATACAGTATTCTTATAGCTGCTTAACAGAAATAAAACAGTAATTTTTAGTTTCAACTCACAATATAGTTGGCTAGGCTGACCAAGCATAGGTGACTGACCTTTTGGAGCTTCGTTGTCTTCTACAAGTTTGCCTTAAGAAAAATCTAACTCACTAGAGTCTATCTTTCTATATATGAAATCCAATATTTATAGTCACATTCTCGATATAAACTATAATATTACCAATACTTAGGAAATAAAAATAAATATGATTCTAAGTTAATTAATAATATAAATAATATATGAAAATAAAGAAAAAAAAAACATTTCCATTTTGATATGCAAATTAATGATAACATTTAAATATACTACTATATAAACTTTATTAATAAAACTAATGTGAGGCTGCGTCGTACAGTAGTTTGATGTCAACGCTTCGTAATCCACGTGTTCAGGGTATAGATAGGTGGCCAATTAGACTGATCGTGATGCTATGCTAGAAGAGTGTTTACGTCTCTGACATATATATAAGGTTCAGTCAAATGAAAAGGTCCAATTACAAATATCCAGACATGTTGCACGTTTATATCCACATATGTGTAGGTCATAATAAGTGCTACATTTGTTGCGCACGGGCGAAGTGTGGCACATTGGCAGAGGTTGGTTACTTATCTATGTTCCTTTCTCTTCCTCAGGTATGACGTGTCTCCGTGTGACACACCAATGGAGGTGCCAGTGACCAAGGTACCAAGGAAGAACAGCGGGGTGTGATACGCTTTCTTTTTGCGGGAAGTGTCCATCCAACCTACATACACAGGAGAATGCAGGGTCTGTATGATGCGAAGTGTGTTTCAGACAAAACACTGCGAAAGTGGTGTCGGCGTTTTCGTGATGGCAGGGAGACACTGAATGATGATGGGACAGGTGACAAATCGTATTCCTGATGAAACAGTTGCTGCTATCGACAATTGCATTCATACTAATAGACGGGTCTCCTTGGATATCATTAGTGCTTAAGTACAGGTGTCCCATGGCATGTTCATGATATTGTGCGCAATAAACTTGGTTACCGGGAGGTTTGTTTTCAATGGGTCCCCAAGTGTTTGTACGAGGAACAGATACACAACAAAATGGGGATATCACTGAACCATTTGACGCGATACCAGCACGAAGGTGACGATTTTCTTGGAAAGATCATTGCCGAAGATGAATCCATATGTCCACTTTTTCAACCGGAATCCAAACTTGAAAGAATGTACTGGAAACATGCAGGGTCGCCTTAACCAAAGAAAATCCGTTTCACATCAACTGCTAAGCTCATGTTGACTGTGTTCTTCGACGACCAGGGATCTCTGCTAGTGGAGTTCCTTCCTAAAGGAGAAACAATAAACGCCAACAAATACTGGACATTCTCCGTCGACTGCGGCTTGCAATCAATAATAAACGCCAGGGTAACCTCACAAAAAACATCATTTTATTACACGACAATGCCCGGCTTCATGTTGCCAAAGAAACACAGGATACTTCGGCGCCTTGGAATTGGGAAGTGCTAGACCACCCCAAGTATAACCCTGACTTGAGTTCTTGTGATTTCCATGTTTTTGGGCCACTCAAGAAACGCTTCCGGGATTACCGCTATGGGTCAGATGACGAAGTTCAGCAAGCTGTGACAGAGTGGTTCCATACTCAATCTAAGGATTTCTTCTTCCAGGGCATTCATAATCTCGTGTCAAGATGGGATAAGTGCTTCAACAGCAATGGTCATTATCTATTATTCTAGCCAGTAACAAAGTCTGTACATGGAAACGGACCTTTTCATTTTACTGCACCTTATAGTATGAGTTCAACACCTTACAGAGCATGTATCCATGGAACAGACAGTCGACCAAACCGATTGACCGAGCAAGCTGAGCTCAGGCAATGCTTATCCTAGACATACGCAGGTCGAGTTTAAGAGTACGACTCTCCGAAATTTATCTATTTTATCCTTCTCTTTACATTTTTCTGTCTTCGCTTCGTTTTCCACAGGACATTGTGTTGATGCCAAGTTTATTGACCAATTTTCCTCACTCTGAGGCAAATCGGAGTTGATAGCAAGAACGTTTAAAGAGTCTCTCTGTATCTGCCAGCAACACCACATTTAGAGTACAGAGAACACCTGGAATTCTGTTTTGAGTGCCACTGAGCAAACAGAAGTGATGTGTGTGTGAGTAGCTAATTAGCACGCTCTTACTTAATCGTCCACTGCAAAAAGAAAAAAAGTTTTTTTTTTGAAAAGAAGAAAATATATAAGAAGCTTGGTTCAGCATGTGGTACCACTAGATTGTATTTGAAGCAATACGTTTGTTTTTCTTTTTCCATCCCGTTGAAGGAGAAAAAGAGGAGGATGAAATAGGAAAATTTCGGTATAACTGTACATTAACGCTCAGTGAGCCAACTATCCAGGGAACAGGAAACTGACCAATCAGATTTCCTGTGAATGTTGCGCTGGAGGAATATTTATGTCTGACAGACGTAATTTGAGGACAACGCTTCGTGAGACAGGTGACCAGGGAACAGACAAGCGACCAACTTGATTGCCCGAGTATGCTACACTGAGGGAGTGTTTATCTATGATAAATGTAATTTGAAGTTAACGTTCCATGAGCCAGGTACGTTTTGCGCTTCGAATTCAAATGTGAGCATATAGTTATTGTCAAAAGAGACAAATTATGACTAAATTACACCAGGGGAGAAGCCATTAGATTAAATATTTCGTTACTAAAGTCTTGTGTTACTAAAGTCGTAATTTAAACAAATATCGCAAAGAGACTGGCGGATGATTTATTGTACTCTCAAGGATATTTCAAATGAATGACTTCAGATTTTGATTGAAAGGGAAGATTTAAACTGCGGCACAACAATTACATCTACTGTCATAATTAGACATCAAATTTTTATGCGCTTAAAATTCATGAAATATACATTCAACTATGTTGTTAAATACAGATTATTAAAATATGCACTTAATATGCACTGATAATACAATAAAACATAAAATCTTTAAACATGCAGCATAGTTGTGACAAAGTTTTGCAGGTGAAATATAATATGGAAAGTGTACGTTACATTTCAGGGGCATCTCTTCAGAATTTATTTTTATAGTATTTATGGTTTATATACTTCTAACTTTTTAAAAGATACAAAAATTATGAGATTAAACTGAACACAGCGAAATGAGAACACAATCTCTTGTTTTTTCTCCACAGTTCTATTTTAGAGTGTATTTACTTTACTTGAAATAATACTAACCTCGCTTTTGTACATGTTTTCACTGTACAAAAAAAAAAAAAAAAAAAAAAATCGTTTTCAGGGATTTATTTTTTTTTCCGTAATTAGTTTTACACTATATCACCAGATGCTTCTCTATATTTTTTAAGTGTCAATTTGTGACAATTGTAGCCAAAAAATGGCCTCTCAACATTGAGAGACGTTACTGGACAATATATTTATAGACAGAAGCAAGTGAAGTATCTATATTTTCTGGCAAGTAAAAATCTAACCTTTAAAGGTATTCTCCCATTGCTTCAATTATTTTGTAGTCGGAGTTTCTAGCAAGAACATCCATCAATTTCGTTTGCAAAGAGCGCCCGAATTTACCAGAAATTGACTGGAGCTTGTGCTGGACTTAAGAGTCTTCATCACGGTGAAATTAAAATACCGCTAATTTTACAGTAATTCTGTGATATTTTCAAACAGATAAAAGATAATCGAAATGTGGAACAAGAGCGCCCTAGACAATATTATTTTGCATGAGGTACCGTTATCACGAGTCACCTAGTAGCTTTCTGTTTAAAGCCATTTAGAAACACGAAAATAAATGCTGGGTTTCTAAATGGCTTGAAATCGAAAGTAGATAAGTCAGTGGTGATAACGATATCTCATGTAAAATAATATTGTCTAGGGAGGTCTTGTTCCACTTTTTGATTATCTTTTATCTGTTTGAAGATATCACAGAATTACTGTAAAATTAGCGGTATTTTAATTTCACCGTGATGCGGCCTCTTAATCAATTTAGAGCTAAGCTTTACCAATCACCATTTCTCTCGTCTCTTGTTTCTGAATTGACTTTGACGTGATATTACAGTGAGTCATTATCGTCAGACTTGTTTTAACGTCTTACTAATTGTAGGTGTCTTTGCTCTGTTGATAGGTTGCTAATAAGATTGGTTCTCAATAAACTAGGCACTCTTCCATCCTCCCACACAGAAACCCATCCTGCTGCATAGACATTTAAATGCATTGATAATACAAACCAAAACTGGATTTATTGTATGTTATAAGCGTATCTCCGAAATAAAACTTATTGAATATGCTCTTAAGCATTAATATATCCTCTAAGATTAAATTCTACCGAGTTTGAGATGCATATAAGCAAACAAAATATGTATTTGCATAAAAATCCGATGTCTAGTCATAACATATCTCCAGCATATAGTGCGTTGAATGTACCCTCCGCCTGCTTAAGAGTAAGAATAACTACTGAATTATCAATTTATTGCTAGATGAAGATCTCGAAGTGTTTATGTCTATCTATCTCAAGTATTTTTAGATTACTCCGCTTAGGTACAGGTATTAAATTAACGCATCTTAATACAGTACATGGTGTCTTGGAGCGTTATTTTTTATTTTTTTTAACCTCCTCAGTGGATTTATACAGTATACTGTACACCGAACTTAGGTATGCTTTAGGGACACTTATTGATTTAGTTGAGATAAAATTATAATTATTCGTCTTAACATTTATTTTGGACCCTTAAGTTACTTTATAATGAAAAATTTAAAAATATATAAATCTACTAAAGTAATTTATCGCCAGGAGACGCTAGAGCAACATCTTTTCTACTACAACGCATCAGTATGGCAGTACAAAGAGGGAACGTTGCATCAGTTTTGAGAACGCTACCCTCTGGTAAGGAACTGGAGGAGATCTTTTTTCTGTAATCTCGGTGACAGTTTGAAAGTGCTGTTGCAAAGCTTATCACAATAATGTATTTTATTTGATAATTATATTTTTGTTGAAGTAAATCTACATATATTTCTCAAAATGTACGCTAGAATGTATATTTTCCTTGTAGCATTTGTATATAGTACACATTAAATGACCAATCTCAGAACACTGCGCTAGATTTTCGAGTATGAAAAAGTACTATAGAAAGGTCTCTTTTGTGATTACGCACCATAAGAAATCACTTTTGGTGGAATTCATAGAAACATTTTTTTTTGGGGGGGGGGGTTAGACACAATGTACTTGGTATTTTCGACAAAAAAAGTGAAACCTGTACTTTCCGTATGTCTGATAATTGCGACGAGTTGGTTCATCCCGACCATCATGAATAGGAAGATGGTCTATTTTGCCACTTTTACACTTCGCCAGGGCCGGCGAGAGCGGTCGCGGGCCCCGGGGCTGAGCAATCCCGGGCCCCTTACACGTTCCCTTATAACCTTTTACGTACTTTCCACTTTGGACGGAGGTAAACTAAAATGAACATTAAGGCTTAGTTTGAACTCTTTATTAGACCATTAATGCGTTTAATTTACATGCTATATCTGCAAATAAGTGAATAATAAGAACTCTGAACCTAGCCTATGTTCACTGTTCGCTGAAAACAAAACAACAACAGCAACAAACAACTCATTAATTTACTATTTATGATTTTGTTTAGACCCTATAGTTGTTGGTTATAAGATTTTTGAAGGCTTCAAAACTAAAATGAATACAAAAAATAATATATTTAATACAACGGTATCAAAATACAGAAAAAAAAGTAACTTATCTATTTGTAATAGCAAAAGTTCTCCCCCAGTGCTCAATCAAATGCTCAAAACAAACTACCTCCTATTTGTGAAGGAAATAGAAAAAGCACGTATTAAATAGTTAATAAAAGTTGAGAAAGTAAATGTTCTCAACCATCCAACCTACCCTGTACTATGAATATCTTTGCACAAATTGTTGCTAGAAATAATTAGATAGAAGTAAGCTATGCAGTTAGTCTTCCTTAATTAGAGACATGAGGCATTAGGTTTATTTAGTTATTTCAATGAAATATTGCTCAAATTAACTATAGTGTGATTAATAATGTGATATTAATAGTAATTGTCTGTAGGAGAAATTTATTGTATGTGTTAATACTAGACAACTGTTACAGTTACAATGTAGGGCCTATCCTTTTCTACGTATAGTTACAACAAAATTCCCTTTCTGGCCTTTTCAGGGCGAATTCATCAATTGAAGCTTCCAGTTTGGTACACTTGACAAGTTCTGTCTCCATTGCCAACAAGCCTAAGCTTGATAATCTGTCTTGACATACTGTAGGGCGTAAAACATTTTTTTACTCTATTTAACAGAGAGAAAGAACGCTCTGCACTAGCAACGGTAGCAGGGATTGTGGGGAGTATACGAAGGGCCACTGTCAGATTTGGAAATAAAGTTTCTAGATTCAAAATTTTGATGTTATTTAGGAGCGTTTTCTCACCAAAATTGGCTGAATATATCAGTTTCAGGCTATGCAGTTCATCAGAAAGATCATCTCCTAAATCTTTTGGGTATCGCTGGACTAGTGCAGCTGCTTGTTCTTGGATCTGGTCACCTGTCATTTCTTTGCAAGACCATAGTACACAAAAATTGTAACACAAAGAGCGCACTGATTGGAAGCGAACTGAGCAAGAATATACAACATTTAGTAATTATTTATCCTCGGCCGCCGGGCCCCCTTTGGGGCCCCGGGCCCCAGGGCTCTGGCCCCTCCTGCCCTCCCCTCTCGCCGGCCCTGCACTTCGCCAATAATTTTGTGGTGAACAGCGTGTGCGTGGGTTTTGTTGGGGTTCTCCCGTTTACTTCACTTTTCCATTCGACCATTTCCTCCATTTCTCATATTTACCGTCTCCTTTACCCTAGCCGGCATAATCCTGGGACGTAAAACTGAAAGATTTATTTATTTATTTATTTTTCATTTTCATCTGCGTTGCAACCAGAATTCAATCAGAAATACTGGGGTCCCGGGTTCGATCCCAGCCCCCGCCAAGTGAACTTTGTGGTGGACAAACACCGTGTGCGTGGGTTTTCTCGGGGTTCTCCCGTTTCCTCCCACTTTCTTCATTCCACCATTTCATTCATTACTCATCATCACCGTCTCCTTTAGCCTCATCGGCATAACTGTGGGACGTAAAACTCAAAGATTTCATTTCAATCAGAAATACACTGCACGGAGTAGAACTTCCCCACGGGACTAAGGTAAAATGTGCAGTATAATATACATGCTTTCTTTTCTCAAATACGTTTTAACGCAAATAAAAATAATATTCAAAATTACTCTTCTGCAATACATAAACGAGCAATTGTTTATTTTGATCAGCCCTGTTTACTCAATAGAAACAGTTTTAAAACACGAGGAAATCACAGTTTTCACCAAGCACAGACAGTGCCACATCAGTAGTTCAATGATTGTCCAACACGTAGCAACACTGTCTATGCGTAATCTTCAATGAATACCAAATATTGCAATTCAATGTGCACAAATGCATTTGAGTGACTGTTGTTCAGTTGTCATTGTTAAAAGAAATAGTTGCAAACTATGTACAGTATACTGTACATTTTCCTTCAATGAGTGTAAAAAGAAAACGTAAATTTGCCTCGGAGTAGGTTAAAGTGGAAAATCTTGCTCTAGAGGTAAAGGATAAAAGAAAGTCAAAGGGTTTGCAACACTTTCTGGTTACTGTCATTTCTTTCAGAGACGACCATGAGTTTGTGGATTACTATATGCGGATTAAAGCACACGACATGTGAATCTTTTACGAAGTATTTCGATACAATCTTTGTTCTCACATATGCGAATTTTTCTCTTCTATTTCTTTCTTTCTCTTCCATGAGGACTCTACCTCATCCTTTCTCGCTTTTTTCTTTCTTTTTTCATCAAGAATATTTCTCTATTTACTTCAAAAGCGACCTCAACATACTCATATTGCTCCCTAGAATTTGCATGTTTTACCCATTGTATCTTTATAGTTCAGTGGCTTGGCCTGGCATCTGGCGGAGGGAGACGGCAATAATAAAGGGCAAAATACTTGGAAGTAGTACTGTCTTTGAAAACGGAGCCCACGGGGGAAATTTTGACGGGAAGTTACGAGTCCCCAGCGCACAGGCAGAATTCAAAAAGAGAATGGAAACGTAAAAATAATTTAGCCTTTCTTCAATTTAATTACTTCTTCAGTGAAATAAAGAAGTATAAAAATAGTTCAAAAAGTCGACAGTTTCGTCTCTATATGAATATCTCTTTTATTCTACAACGGGCCGTATGTGATGGGACGTTCAAGGAAATTTACTTTCATTAAAAAATAAACTTGATGGTTTCTTGGCTTCATCTATTCACCAACACGTACTAAACTTTTCTTTAAGGCAAGAAATTACTTGAAGAGCCGAGAGGTTCATTTGTTTACTTAGTATAGTTTGAAACTATATTTTGGTAATCATGTTACTGAAACTTTATCTGGCATGCAGAACAAGGGTAACTTATGTTACAAGGACAATAAAGGAAAGTTCATTCTTTCTGGAGTACTACCTATCGCATGTGCTTTTGAAACATGAGTTTTAGGATTTGATACCCAGTAAACAAGGACGGGATCTACTATATGTGCAACACGTGCATTTGTACGGGGCGAAAAGTTTCGAGGGGCGGCAAAATCTGTCATAACTCTACTATCTAAAATAAATATTTCTTGTTAGCAACAGACTTCATGATGGAAGTTAGGTTTACTAAGCTGATCTTCTGTTGTATACTACGTTCATAAATCATGTTTAGTCTCACAAGGTCACATGAACAATAGTAAAGCGAATGGTCAAACAAATCCCAGCATGGACTGTTTGATTGTTATCAAATACAAGGACTCAATTTTCGAACAGTAACGAACACCTGTTCCATTTAGTTAGTTATCACAGTTTTGATATGAAACTACTAGTCTTGTTTTTGTCACAAACAAGTTCCTTGTCATTGAAGATGGAAAGAAGCTTTGTCTTTAAGTAACAGATGTCTAAGGAAAATCAAGAAATAAAGATAAAAGAGCTAGTTGCACTTGAATTGCAAACAGATATGTATTGAAATTGAAGCTCAATATTGAATTCTATAAAAAGGATTAGCATCTTTCCTCTGCAGGTGTGTTTGCTTTATCTTTCACTAACATAATATAATATTATTTAGGAAAAAAGTAGACACAACGAGATTGCATTTGTAGCGTTTAGACCTTTCAGCGTGAGAGTAAATTTTCCCTCCCCTTCG
Source organism: Thermobia domestica (assembly GCF_964235325.1). Lineage (NCBI taxonomy): Eukaryota > Metazoa > Arthropoda > Insecta > Zygentoma > Lepismatidae > Thermobia > Thermobia domestica. Next base: position 10,158,356 of record NC_137470.1, read on the forward strand.
TTGTTCATGATCAGGTAGCACCATAGTATACTTAAAATTGTGGATTTTAAGATTTGTTCTTTTTAGAAAAAAAGGGGCGGCAAATGATGCTATTGCAAGGAGCAGCAAATTGCCTGGTGACGGCCCTAGCACCAAATGAGCAAGGGAGCACCAATGGAGAACCCAGTTTGAACTGTAGGTCTCATCCTATATAGCCGTGCTGCTGGAAAACAACAGATATACAAATCAACCAATTAGTGATGACTTAGTGGATCGGTGGAAGGAACTGACTAGTCAGCTACACTAGGCTAACATCGCAAAGGTAAACCGTGGTTGGTTCCAATAGATTGGAAAGGAGAACTCTGGCTTAGTGGTAGAGCGCATACTCCTGGTGTGTAGATTCCGTGGTTCGATCTCCGGTCAAGTAAGTTTGTGATGGACAACATCGTGTTCGTGGTTTACTCGGGGTACTCCCCTTTCCTCCTACAATTTCATTCCACCAATTCTTCCATCATCATTCACTTGCTTTAATCATCCGTCTCTCTTATTCTAAAGGGCATAATCGCAGGACGTTAAACTGAAAGAAAAATTTTAGTTTTATTTATTTTCGTTTTTCGTATCATATCTGCAATCTTCATTGATTTTGTCTCCAAGTTAGCAAAACAAAGTCGGCAGCAATTTAGTAAGATTTTGTAGCTTGTTTTCGAAATTTATCTAGACTTAAATCATGTTTTCTTAAGGTCACAACTTCCTTACAGATTGAGTTTAAAACTTTAGATTTTATATTTTTTTTCCATTTATTAATTACTAACAAAAATTTGTACCGAATAGATCCTTTCCTATTTTTTGTGTATTAATTACAGTATTTGATTTAAATCGGTGTCAAGTTCTTGACAATAACCTTGATCCTTATTATCCCAAAAGATGTAGTATTACGTTAGATTTTAAGGCGTACATATCAATCAAAAATTGTCTCCATTCAAAAGTAATGTTCTATTTTTTCCCTCTTTTATGTTGAAGCAGAAGGAAACATTTGTAACATAAAACAATATATTTCTTGATTAGACAAAACTTCTACATAAGGTTGTTCTCTGTTCATCCGACCATTTTAAATTCGGTGCTGCTACCTCGCGTATCATGCTGGAACTATGAGCTTGCTGGCGGGAGCAGTGTTTTGTCTGACCTTGTGGGTGCGTGAATGTTGGTAGTAAGTGTTGTCAAATGGCGCCGAAAATCAACCAGTATTTGCAGGGTTACCTAATGGCCCTTTTTCATGCTAAATTTTCATAAGTACGCATTGTGAAACAGTGTTGGGAGAATGGGTTAACACTCGAGGTGACTACTACAAAAACTGTTCTAGCCAGTTACATATAACAGGCTACCCTTGCAAAACGTTTACCCAAAAAAACCATCAGAAGGGCTTCAAGTGACACCCGTAGTGCTAAGGGGGGTCCGTCAATTTTCGTGCCAAGAAAATCCTCATACGCAACGTGATATGACACACAGATTTCACCTTGTACCGTCAACTATAAACAAAACAATTCGTAATTGCTTCGGATTGAACTATATGCGGAAGGCCTCTGTACACCACATGCTACCGTGGCATATTAAGACGAACTGCAGGAAACTGTATGAGAAGCACCTGGCGAGTTCGAAATGGAAGAAAGTTGTCACTATGGATGAATCATATGTTCATCTCACTGCTGGTCGTCACATTCGGGAGATTACATACCGTGACATTGACGGCAAGGGATGCAGGAACTTTGTTCCTCAGTGCAGAGAAATTTCCATCGAGGCTTTGTGGTTGTTACGAGATTCGGTTATGAGCGTAAGTTGATGATACGCAAGGTGAACAAAAACGTGAAGATGAATGCAAGATACTTCCAAGAATGAATTGTGATACCTATATATCGAACAGAAATCCCACAATTGTATATAATGGACGCGAATCAGGCGGAATGATCCATATGGACAAGGCTTCGAGTCATACCGCCAGAACACCACTACGTTTTTATTAGAAAATGGCAGCGGAATTAGGAATTCGTGCCATTCCGTTTAAAGACATTCTTGTGAAAAGATCAGATGCCAGCCCAATAGACTTTTGCGCATTTGGACTGTTAAAATGATGTCTTCAACATAGCCGACCAAGCACCCTGGATGGTCTGTGGAGAGCTTCCAGGAAGGTGTGAGACAGAATTGCTCTGCCTGTCCTGCGCCGGAGCTTGCTACAATGGAAACTCCGATGCCGTGTGATAGTTCACAATGCTGGAGCCAAAGAGAACATGAAAAGTAGTGGCGGTGCGGTATGCTCTGAGGTGAGTACCTGTCAAAAATGGACGGTTATAAAGCGAACAATCTTCTGTATATAAGAAACAGTTATACAGAGTAGAATTTTACTTCACTAATTGTTACGTATTTACTTCAGTCTTTTAGGTAAAAGGTTGGTACCGTAAATTCTCAAAAGTGACATTGATTTCTTTTTGAAAACTGCATTTTTAAATATATTTCGTTATGTTAAAATTATTAATCAACATTTTGTTTCAATTTAAAGCTAATGTTATTTTCCGTTTTTTTTTTTTACGTATATAATACAAACATTTGTAACATTTAAAAAGATTTAATTTCAAAATGTAAATTATTTCAAATAGCCTAGGCTACTTTAGTTCATTATTTTAAAGATGTACAACTTCTTGCATCTGTTCTTTATTATTTTGTTTTCAGTTTTATAAGAGCTGGTATTTATTGCTAGTAGATATTAACGCTCATTGTTGATAGTAAAACATTATTGAAAAATAATAGTGAACAATACAAAATCAACAAAATGGTATATTCTTTGTTGTATTTCGAATTTCTAAGTCAGAATTACATTGAATTGAATTCGACGGGAATGCTCTCAAGAACCTTAGGTTTGCTCCTTTTCCTAAGGACCAGGCTGATCCTGTCTTCATGCATTACCAGACAGAAAATTTAAATTGGTTTTAGAACAAAATATTCATCTATGTTTGTCAGCGAAATATCGCAAAAAAAAAAAAAAAAAAAAAAAAAAAAAAAAAGATAACAGCTTTTCAGCATACAAAAACGTTACACTTTTATCGTTGAATGTCAAGCAAGTAATACTTTCTGTTAGGTGTGAGACAGAAAAAGTTTTCTACACAATCAAGAAGCGACCACCACACGTGGAAGTTATCTGAATGTCCAAGCTAAATTCGGAATCCGTCCGGTTACTGGGAGTTCATCTTGGGCGTAGAATTGTAAGTAAAGTATTAAGTTTGTATAAAATTACAATTGAAATTTGTATATACTAGGAGAAATCTTTCAGTTTTATGACCCACAGATATGCTGTGTAGGCTAAATGAAACAGTGATGATGAGAAATGAATGAAATTATGGAATGAAGAAAGTGGGATGAATCAGGAGAACACACTGAGAAAAAAATGTAGGTGGCGCACTTAAAAAGATAGGTTACATGCGTAATTGCTGCAATTTTTGGACAACGTACAGCAGACGTATAACTGAAAACGCATGTCTTATAATACTTTCTGTATAAGTATTCCATCTATACGTACTTTCCGTATGAAACAATATAAGCGGCCAGGATATCACATACAAATGGACTTATATTATAGCTGAGGAATGTAGCATAAGTATATGCATGTGATATACGAAAAACTGTTAGATGTCAGACATCCTGCAACGGCATGATGTAACATCGAAGGGCAGTGCCTATATAGCATACGGATAACGTATGCTCCGTACTAATTTCTGTAGTAAGCAAGAAGATACCGTATATTTGTACAATATACCGCTGTCCAGAGAACGGATTTTTCTCTGTGCACCAATAAAGCCCATGCACACGGTGTTTGTCCACCACAAAGCTTGCTTGGAGCGAAATGGTATCGAATCAGGAACCCCACTCACCAGAGGTGAGCGCTCTACCACTGAGCTTTGTACATACTTGGAGCTGTGCGAGCGATAGCGATCGGAGCTGCATTCTTCTACAAAATATTCGTTTCTGTTTTGAATTTTCTTCTTTTTAAACTGTTTGACTGACCTGATCATCATCATCATCATAGGTATTCTTCCACTATTGGTAGGTCACTTGCTGCAACTGAGAATCTTACTTCTACGTTTCACGGTTTTCTGCTAACCTCTTTGTTTTCTCGTACGATATTTTATACGACTGACCTGAAACAAATTTAGGTAGCTATCTAGGTTATCAGTAGCCAGATTTAGAGAGAAGAAAAATTCTCGCACGTGCGATAGTAGAAAAACCATGAGAAAAGTGTGGATGCCTATGAATGCATTCATTTATCCATGAATATTGTTAATGTTGTGTAAGCTACAGGATATTCCATAAGATGTCCATTTTTTTCGGAATATTTAACGTTTTTAGCACATCGGTATATACATAGTCAATTTTACATTGCTAGATAGCATGCAATTTCTTCCATTGCAAATACACAAAAATTGTCTAAACGAAATTTAGCTTCGACCCGCCTTAGAATTTGAAAAAATGAAATGAAATATTGAGTTTTACGTCCCACGGTTATGCCGGTTAGGCTAAAGGAGACGCTGATAATGAGTAATGAATGAAATGGTGGAATGAAGAAAGTGGGAGGAAACGGGAGAACCCCGAGAAAACCCACGCACACGGTGTTTGTCCACCACAAAGTTCACTTGGCGGGAGCAGGGTTTGAACCCGAAACCCCTAGCATCAGAGGTGAACGCTCTACCACTGAGCCACCGCGGCCCCACCTTAGAATTTGAAACCCTGCTATATTACCCAATTTGAAGCAGTGTTGCCAGATCTGAAAATTAACATGTAGCGAGATTGAAGTCCAAGAGCAGCGGATTTGAACTACTGGTAGCCCAAATATAAAAATTATTTTGCAAGTATTCACTTATAGTTAGAGCTATTTATTGATTTAGTGGAAACACCTATAGTTGAAGGTACATTTGATGTCTGGGTTAGCAACAGTCAGCTAGTGTTGAAGCAAATTTAGGAGCAGCGCAATGAAGTAGGTCAAGACAATGATCATATAAAATGGGCATCCTTTTTTATTTCTAAGGAAGCATGTTTGCGTAAGTTAGTTTTGTGGGCACTAAAATACACTTTACAACAATGTTCGAATTAAAAAAAAAAAAAAGCAGAGGTGGTACGTTTTATTATGATTTTGACTCGACATACCAGCTATCCAAATGTTGAAATGCAGTGAGTGTATATTGCCTTAAAAATTCCATATTTATTTGCATAATGGTTAAAAAACCATTGAAGCGCTTCTCTGTAGTATCTTTTTGGGGATATGGAGGAACTTTGATCCCCGCCAACAACTTTCTGAAAAAAAATTTAAAAATATCCCCTTATGTTGTATTATAGAGAATTATATATGAACATGTTTAAAAAACGGAGGAGGATATCAAACATTTCCTGCAGGAAAACTCGCGGTCCCCCCACTCAACTGTGGGGTATTCCAAACACCCGGAAGGTCCGCCCCCACAGCAGACAACCCCTAAATCCGCCCATTCTCAAAACCCGGCATTTATATGCTCTAAGGCAAGAAGATACACACACACATACATAACAAAGAAACAATTCCATATGGCACATCAAAATATAAGGTGAACTTCTTTGAAGACGCCTCGTTTTAAAACAAGAGGTTGGAAAAAGATAAAAATTTCGGTGTTGTCAACTTAGAAATTATTTCTACGTAAGAAATACAATCTTTTTATGTGCAAAACTATTCGTCAATTACTGTGTATAAAAATGGATTTATCTATTAAAGGTGTTTAGCATCTACTTTCCAGTGACGGTATGTTTTAATCACGGGAAAACTAGGGACAGTTTTTTTTAATCACTGAAAAATCAGATGCGGTATGGTATACCACCACATACCGTCTCACTCCGACCACTGCTTTACAACGTTTACAGTAGACTTTTTCACTGTTATTCCTCACTTCCTTAATTTATTTGCTATTTTTTTAAAATTTGTGAACCATGAATTTTTAGAAGTTTGTTTTTATTGTAACTGCACTTATTCACTATGGATAATACAGTCATCATCATCGTACGTATTCTGTCCTTATTGGCAGGTCACTTGCCACAGCTGAGCAGCGTCCATGCTCCACGGTCCTCCGCTAACCTCTTCGTCTTCACGTATGATCTTTCTATTTTTATATCATTCATTAATTGTAGTCTCCTTCGCCCTCTTCCTCTCTTTCCCGCCACCATACCATCTATGACGTCCCTCATGATACAATTTCTTCCTAAGCAATGTCCCAACCAGTTTCTCTTCCTCTTCTTAATAATATCTAAAAGTGTTCTTTTCTCTCCCACCATTTCTAACACTCTCTCCTTCGTTTTCCACTCGACCCAACTAATTCTTTCATTCTTCTCCATACTCACATTTCGAAGGCTTCCAGTCGTTTTTCATCACTTTTACGTAATGTCCACGTTTCCGCCCCATTTTATGAGTTTTTTTTTTCATTTTCACTCCACACGAAGCATTTTATGAGTCTTTTTCTCAACTCTTTATTGAAGGCTCCACAAAACAGACTTTTCTTCTTCGTAAAGGCTTCATTCGCCATTCCTATCCTTGCTTTTATTTCACGTTCACACTTCATGTCATTACTAAGAATAATGCTGAGATATCGAAAACTATTCAGATAATACAGAAATACAGTTAAATTTTCAGTGTTTACGATTACACAAATCCGTACAATTATTAGACCTATGCGTTAACTGACACACCAATACGGTCTCAACGCAAGCTACAGCGCAAGCTCAACAAAAGTCTACTCTTGTCAGATCTGGAGATTAAAAGTATTAAAACAGGGATTGAACTAGTAGCGAAAACGTTAGTTTTACTAAAACTGAGCCGATCGCAGCGCTGCAAGTGGACGAATTTCAAAACGCTACTTACTTAAGAAACACGCCTCGTATTTAAGGAAATGTTGCCGGCTGAAGGGATTATTTGCAAAATCTAACCCAACAAAGAAGTCAAACAGGAAAAAAAGTTAAAATAGAAGTATTCTAAATCAGTAGCTCCCAATCGGTGTGTTACATAAATTTTTAGTCTTACATCATTATCAGTGGTATACGCAAGGGGGATTTCGGGGTTTTAACCAGCTTGAGCAAGATATTATTTTTTAAGAAAACATTTATTACATTAAGATATATATACACAAACAACATGCGGGTTTTTAAAGGATGTGAGACTGAGTATTTGAACCCCTCTGACAAAACTCTGTGTACGCCGCTGACTATTATAATTTATATTATTTTAATAAAATTCGAACAAGTGTCTCGTGATGTTATACGTGTACAGAAAATTATACCATCACTCTAAGAAGATTGGGAACCATAAGTCTAGAATAAAATAGCTCTTATTCAACTAGGTATAGCAGGGGCGAATCCAGGACGGACTTCTGGGGGGGGGGGCGGTGGGTTGTAATACTGTTACTTAGCACTACTTTCAAGAGCTCCAAATTCTGGGATGGGTTTTATTTATATATAAAATAAGAAAGTTTTCACTTCTGGAGGGGGGCAATCGTCCCGATCGCTCCCCCTGAATCCGCTTCTGCTAGGTAGGCATCGTGTTGTAAATTGTAGACCTCGTTTCAAGCATACAAACATAACTTCCCAAAAGGAAAAAAAATAAATGAAATCTTTGAGTTTTACGTCCCACGGTTATGACGGTTACGCTAAACGGCACAGTTCCCAAAAGGAATTTAAATTTTAGAAGTTTTAATTTTTTTCTGATATATCTGGCATATTAACACTAGTAAGAGGTCAAGGTATCACATATCAGATAAACTCGTGTTTCTGGCATTTCCTCCTACATGACCATTTCACCAATTATTTTATATTCATTACAGGGTATAATCGTGGGATGTGAAACTAAAAATTTCATTTCGTTTCATTCAGTAATCAGCTAATTGGAAGTAGTTTATCATTACTAATTTGCTACGTCTGTTGATTTAAATGTTAACTTATGTGTTAAAACACTTCAGTCGATCTCTAAATTTTCACAGGTACCACTACATACCAAACTTTAACAATTAGATCAATTACATACATTTAATTGACTAATATAATCAATTAGCAGAATATCCGTTCTTCGTATGGGGAGAAAACGTACCATTTTCAACATAAAGTACTGAATTTGGATTTAACCGGCATCGGAAGTGTCACTATTTGTCTCAGCATCCCCGAAAACAATGGATTCGACACTAACATCAGTCATTTTGATCATTTTAAAATATCTCCCTCTCCCATAAGTTGCACCGTCAAAGTGAAATGATGAAAACTATTCCAGGCCCAAATCTTATCTATGTTAAAAATTTGATCGAGATCGGTCAGGTGGTTCAAGAGTTATTAAGTCACAAACGTATTCACTTTCATTTTTATGTATTTTGCGTCTCTCTCCTTTCCCCTGCCCTAGGTTTCATCGTCGAAGTGAAAGACAGAAACCATCCCAGGCTCAATTTGATCGAGATCCGTCTCGTGGTTGAAAAGATATGAAGTCCCAAAGATAGTCACTTTCATTTTTATATATATATATATATATATATATATATATATATATATATATATATATATATAGGCTACAGATACACATTTCGTTTACTAATATAATCAATTTATGACTATGTTCCATTGACTAAAGAAAATTACTGTGAAATAATATTGTTAATGTGTAACGTAGTTCGACAACAGTGCTAGAGAATTCCCAGACAGTTTGTAGACATGATCGTCATCTTAAGTTTATGCATACTACAGGGTGTTCAATATACAGGGTGTCAAAAGTCATACACCCCCTTCCCATTTAAAAAAAAATGACTTGAATCCAAAATGGCGATTTTCAAGATGGCGGCCATGACATACACTCCAAAAGTTGCGGCCCCTCATCAAACCTCTGTTCCCATCATCACTTTTTACTTTTCCCGTCGATTTTCAAAGTTATGCAGGTGTCCAAGGACTTTTGACTCACCCTGTACAATGCAACCCGGAGATTGGGATAGCAGAACTTTTGAACCTGAAGTGATACACGAATAATTGTTATACCAAAATGAAGCCTTGTTCATGCATATATTTTTAAGCTAGGAAACAACGATTGAAATACACTAGGAACCACACAGTGTTGCCAGATGTAACCGAAAGCGTTTTTTCTTTTCTTTCTTTCTTTCTTTTTCTTTTTCTTTTTTCTTTTTTTTTTTTTTTTTTTTTTTTTTTTTGCGAAACGTAAATTGACTCATAATTCATACGTATGGATGTTCTGTCGTTAATTTTCAGTTTGTTTAGTTGGAGTAGCTTGGAAACTATGGAGCAGAAAAAAATTTCATTTCCACCGATAACTAATCGGATGAGGCCTCTGTAAGGGGGAACTAGGAAAATCGTAGTTTTCATAAATTAACACTCTGACTTGGCAATTTTGCTGATGTATCACTGCATCAAAAGGTTTGTTAAGGATCTGTCTACATTACGTAATTCCTGAAAATAATGAAAAACAAACTTTGAAATTATCATGATAAAATTTTTACTTACATGCCTCGGCAACTCTGCTATTCATTTCTATGGGGCTATTTAAAGCAAGAGGTATACAAGAACAATTCTCGAACTATTCAAGACCTGGAAACGAACATTCGCAGTGCCATTGAGAACATTAACACTTCTAATCTTCCTAAAGTTGCTGCCAACCTGGTGAAACGTGTGAACCAGGGTTTGAATCAAAACAGGGGATACTCGCAGCATCCGCTGTAGAGCTGGTAACTCATTTCTGATAGTAGCAGTGTTGCCAGGTGCATGTAAGTAAACGTTGTTGCTGAATATGTTACAACGTGTCCACAAAACACTCTGTGATTTCGATTAATTATAAAATGAAAACTTTTTGAATATTTTTGTAAATAATGTGTCAAGAAATGTATTAACTCGAAACATGTTTCTTTCTTCCCTACAGCAACGGAACTGATGTGTTTTGGAATTTCACTTAACGAAGAGTGTTGGGTCTGTGCAACTTGCGTCCAAGCGCAAATTTGATGTGAAACCACCTTTGGACAAGTTAATTTTGAAGTGGTACACCGATTTCGTAGAAGAAGGGTACATCTGTGACAAGCGAAAAGGGCAATCCGGTCGACCACCAGTGCCGCAACAAGTTGTTGATAGCATGAGAGAAATCTTTGTGCGGAGCCCAAAGAAATCTGTGAGCAGAGTTAGCCAAGAATTAACACTGTTTACAAATCACAAGAAGCACAGTTAGCAAGGTGTTAAGCAAACGCTTCCAATTCCATCAGTATAAACTGCAATTGATGCGAAAGCAGTGGCGGATTTAGGCCAGGGCCGGGGGGGGGGGAAGTTTTTTTCAGTGACAAAATAATTTAAGCTATTATTTATATATTTTGAAAGTTTATATATATCTATCATAGTCTGGGTACTGGCTGGCCCCCCAGTTTTTATCTTCTAGATCCGCCACTGTGCGAAATTTGAAACTTGAAAATCATCCAAAGAGACTGCAGTTCTTTTCGATTCTCCAGTAATTACTCAAAAATGATGATAAACCGATGTCCAAGATCATTTTTGCTGATGAAGCAAACTTCCACCTGCGTGGAAAGGTCAACAGACACAATGTGCGAATATGGGGATCGGAGAATCCACACACCCCGATGGGGGTGGAACATGATTCACCCAAGTGTATTTTTTTTTGTGCATCATATTAGAACGGATAATTTATGGACCATTTTTCTGTTTTTTTTTTTTTTTTTTTTTTTTTTTTAATGTTCTAACTGTGTCTGGCGAAAGTTACCTAGATAGGTTACCAAACTCATTGATGCCACAACTTACGAGGTAGGTGACTATCTTCTTCGATAAGATGGAGCACCACCAGAATGGCATCGCAATGTCCGTAAGTTTCTCAATGAGCTCCTGTCAAACAGGTGGATTGGTTGTGCTGGGCGCAATGACCAAGTGTTTCTCCAGTGGCCTCCTAGGTTACCGAGTGATTTCTTCCTGTGGGGGTATGTCAAAGACATAATGTAGGGGTCTACGTACCTCTACTATCCCCAAATATGGAAATTCTGAAAAAATGAATCACGGAAGCTATCAACATAATCACGCGAGATACGCTTCGAAGAGTGTGGAGTGAACTTGATTATCAAATAGATGTTTGCGGCGTAACACGTGGGGCCACATCCAGTGCCTGTAATGAGCATACACCACATGAAACTTTAAATGTTGATGTACTGTATCTTTATGCAAAAAAATAAACACACAATTTCAAAAGGTTTTCATATTATAAACAATTAAAATCGCGTAGTGTTTTTGTACACATGCTGTATGTTAAATACTTGGTTGTATAATTTTGTAAATTAGTACACTACAACATCCTAGATATTAAAGTACCGTAAACTGGGGCTACTTGGAAAGTTTTCTTTTCTTTTTCACAGTAAACTTGTTATTTATTGCAAATAATTTTTCTTCTTCTTGTGATGTTTCTAGAGCTTAGTCCATGTTACTTTTTACTGCAATCATAACAAAATTTTACTGATACTGAAGCCTCCCAGAAGCAAAAGTGTGCTGTTTACAAGTAGCCACGCTTTTGAAGCTACTTGGAAAATATATGTTTTTTCATAGTCGTAAGAGCTATGTGAAAGATGGGGCTGTTTGGAAAGAACCACTTGCAAGATCACGCTTTCCTGAGAAGATTTATATGCAATATGCCTATGTTTCTTTCATAGAAATGTGTTCCTAGGCTGTTTTAAACAAAAAAATAAAAATAAAAATAAAAAATAAAAATAAAAATAAAAAAATAAAATAATAATAATAATAATAATAATAATAATATTTTGCACAACCTTTTAGTTTAAACACAATAAATTGTTAAACCAATCAAAACTAACTACAGTGATAAACTTATCTTCCTGAAGGCCTACAGAACCAGTAAAAAAATGTTTCTGCAATATGCTTTTATAAACGGTAGTTTCTCAAACAATGCAAGGGAAATCTTGGCAAATTTCAATACATGCATAAGTTTTTGAAACTTTTTTAAGACACTAAGACATGCTCTACATATTTTTAAGAAATTTATGTATGTATTAGATCAGTAATTGCCTTACATTGCTTTACAAAATTAGTTGGTACCATTTTTACAAGTGTACATTTACGTTAACTCTTTGCAAAAATATCAGATGGTACTGTTATAATAATAATAATGTAACATAGTACGATAAGGGCAGAAATTCACATATTAAAATTCTTTGCTGCAAAGTCATATGGAAAAAACAACTTGTTCTCTGCGGTTATAGGTAGGTTCAGGCAAAACTTCAATAATGTCATCCTTGTCTATATACTGATCTATATCATCATTTTTAGTAGGAAAACTAAAGGAAATAAAAGAAAAATGGCCACAGATTGTCTCAGAAAGGAAGTGGAAATGTAAAACTAATTCGCCTCATTAGAAAATTGAAAAAAAAAAGTATCGATAGCTGTGAGAATTTTTATACCAGTCTATAAATAAGACATAACACTTAAGACCATCCATATTCTTTCTTTCAGATGCCTACTTTTCATTGGTCTGGAAGAAAACAACGTATCTGTCTATTTAGATATTGATATTTATAATGTCAATAGAACTGACTACTTGGCTTTCGAAACAAGCGAATTTCACACTGTTTTCCTTTACGTTGGTCTACTTTACCTTGACTTGAGACTTTCAAATTTCATCCTATTTTTCACTGAAAAGAATACGCAATTCAACAAGGAAATAATTATATATGATAATTAAATTGAAGTCCATCATAATATGACCTATGATAAATACTTTACCACTTTATATCGTAAAAGTCAGATCCACAGGCGCTTGAGTCATTGACCATAGAAATTCAAACTTCGATTAGGTAATTCCACAGTGTTGTTTTATTACAAGTGTAAACTCTTTAATCAGTAGAGAAGAGGACGTGGATCATGAATCAGAGTTCATGACGATGGGTGTTGGTGGGTCGGAGTGGGTCAGTGGGTGATAGGTCATGGGTCAAGTTTTCATCTCTGCTTAGTGGTCGTCCCACTGTAGTTCGAATTCCACTTTATATAGCAGACCCTGTATTACATACACTCAATGTGTAAATGGGACAGTAGAATTTAATCAATCAACGTGTTTTGAAATCTATGTATAAGGCAAAAACCGTGTCTATGTATTCCACCAACGAAGGTTTTTCCATATTCTTTGTTGCTTTGTTTTGTACTCATTTTGTGGTTGAATAGGAAACGATATTGGTTGTTTGTTATGCAGACTGGTGCATCTTCTTTAGACGAACGATTGCCCCAGAAAAATAAAACGTAGAAAGAGGGATAAAAAAAAGAAAACAATACAGAAAGAAACCGTCAACACAATAGATTTAAATTTACGATCTCTGTGATTCTTTGTGAACTGTTCTGGAGTGTCGGGGTCTAATTTTATCTCTTTAGCTGCCCATGGAGAGTTGCACACACATCTGACAGCATCCAGGGGAATCTTCGGGAGGTGGGCTTCCCTTTCTACACAAGATCATTTTGTGAGTACGGGAATTCGACACCCTGCCAGCCATGTAAAGGTTTAAATTCCTAATGAAGTAGCCATAACGGTATAAATCAGCTGTACCGGTGGTATTTCCCAAGAACACAGGTTCTGGGTAGGCAGATCACGTATTCGTTCCCCGACTGGCACTGCCCTCGAAGGAGTCATGAATATCCCTGCCTCCGAGCATATAAGGTCTCTACGTATATGTTGGTGTCTTCATTGCGTTTGCGGTTTCCACCTCCCCCTCTCTCCGTCCCAATATGTTCTCTACTCCCCTCTAGTGGTTTCGAGACGAACTATTTCTCCAACCGCATTAAACAACCGCATACGATGTTACCCGCAGTAGGTTTAATCATTTTGAGGCAAATAAGAGCCCAGGTGGGGGGAAGGGGGAGTCACTGGCTGCTGAGAGAAGATGATAATAAACCTAGTGGAAAAGAGAGAGAACAGAGAAGAATAAATATTTGACCATTCTTGGTTATTATTATTGTTGTAGAGGTATATGCACGAGGACGAGGACACACACGTACGGAGGTAGTTCAACTTTGAAGAATTCCACAATTTTCCATCTTGTAGCAATTATACTCCAAAAATTTAAATAAATAAACAAATAAAAGGTAGACACGCATTCGCGTTTGTGATCTTAGATCGATGTTTCTTTATTTCTTTTCTCTTTTTAAAAGTAAGATGGAAATCAAAATTTACTTCATTGTTTACAAAATTTAGACAGTTACACATAGTTGTAAACATGTAGGAATGCCACGTACAGGTTTGTCCCTAGGTAATTTGCCACCCCGTGTAATGGCATCATTTGCCCTCTCCCCTTTCTCCAGAAAGAATAAATCTTAAAAGCCACGATCTTATGTATGCTACTCCATAATGAACAACGAAGAGAGGCACTCAGAAAGGCCTAAATATTACAAATACAATTTCGTTATATCTGTTTTGATTTCTTTAAATAATAATCTATTATGTTGGTGAAAGATAAAGCAAACATACCTGCAGAGGAAAGATGGTAATTCGTTTTATAAAATTCAATATCAAGCTTCAATCTCAATATATCAGTTTGCAATTCTAGTGCAATCAGCTCTTTTATCTTTATTTCTTGATTTTTTCTACATCTGTTAGAAAATTAAAAAAGAAAAAACTTGTTTCTGCATTCAATGATAAGGAACTTGTTTGTGACAAAGACAAGACTAGTTTTCATATCAAAACTCTGATAACTAACTAAATGGAACAGGTGTTCGCTACTCTTCGAAAATTTAGTTCTTGTATTTGATAACAATCAAGCAATTCATGATGGGATTTGTTTGACCATTTGCTTTAGCACTGTCCATGTGATCTTAAACTAAAGCGACCTAAACATGATTTATGCAGGTAGTGTTCAAAATAGGTCACCTTAGTAAATTTAACTACCATCATAATGAAGGCTGTTTCCAACAAGAACTGATTATTTTAAACTAGTATATATTGCCCGCTTCGCTGGGTTGAAATGAAAATTTAAATCCGGAACTCCGCATCTCATGTGTTTAGTACCCGTGATATATGCTGTTTTCGTTTTTAATGGCATCGATTTAAACGGCAACGGAGAGATCATTGATAATCTCGGCAACCCCGAAAACCATAGATTCGACACTAATATACGAGGACTATCCAGAAAGTAGATTACGTTTTGGAATAAAAAATCAACAAAGTATAGGAAACAAATTTTATTATATACAGATGAAAGCCACACACAAATACTACTTT
This sequence comes from Thermobia domestica, assembly GCF_964235325.1. Lineage (NCBI taxonomy): Eukaryota > Metazoa > Arthropoda > Insecta > Zygentoma > Lepismatidae > Thermobia > Thermobia domestica. The sequence goes on from NC_137470.1 coordinate 10,173,630, forward strand.
TCGACATAGTCACCATTCAAATTAAGGCATTTATCGTAGCGATGTACGAGCTTGGAAATTCCTTCGTCGAAAAATTCGGCCGCCTGCGACTTCAACCACTTCGTTACCTCTTCTTGCAGCTGTTCGTCGTCATCAAAACGCTGCATAGCCAGCCACTTCTTCATTGCTGGGAATAGGTGGAAGTCGCTCGGTGCCAGGTCGGGACTGTACGGCGGATGAGGAAACAACTCCCACTGAAAAGATTCAAGAACTTCACGCGTGACATTTGCCGTGTGGGGCCGGGCGTTGTCGTGAATCAACAAGATCTTAGAGCTCAACATTCCTCTGCGCTTGTTTTGAATTGCTCTTCTGAGGTTTTGCAGAGTTTGGCAATACCTTTGAGCGTTTATTGTAGTGCCTCTTTCCAGGAAGTCCACCAAAATCACACCTTTTCTGTCCCAAAAAACAGTCGCCATCATCTTCCTTGCCGACATTGTTTGCATGCATTTCTTGGGTTTTTGGGGAGAACCTGTGTGCCCCCACTGCATTGATTGCAATTTCGTTTCACAGTTCACGTGTTTCACCCATGTTTCGTCACCAGTAACGATGCGATCGAGTAAAGAGTCACCATCCTTATTGTAGGCGTCCAAAAAGTGCAACGCTGCAGCCATTCGCTGATTTTTGTGGTCCTCTGTCAAGATTTTTGGAATCCATCTTGCACAAAACTTGTGGTAACCAAGCTTTTCGCTGATGATTTCGTGCAACAAACTTCGCGAAATTTGTGGAAAACTCAAAGAAAGTTCCGTTATTGTGAACTTTCGATTTTCACGGACTTTAACATCGACTTTTTCGACAAGTTCGGCAGTCACTTTGCTGGGTCTCCCACTTCGATCTTCGTCGTGAACATTGGTTCAGCCATTTTTAAATCTTATGACCCACTGTCGCACTCCACCTTCAGTGATAATGTTGTCCCCATACACTTCACACAGCTGCCGATAGATTTCTATCGGTTTACAGTTTTTTGCTGTCAGAAACCTTATTACTGCACGCACCTCGCAGCTCGCGGGATTTTCAATTAACGCAGACATTTCAAACCGTCACAGTATCTTAACGGAGCACAGCACGAACCTCTCACTAGCACGGCTAGATGCCGACTGAGCTGCGCAACGCTCTGACCCCAAGATGGCCGCGCTAGCCCCGCCCCTAGCGGACACAGACGAAAACGTAATCTACTTTCTGGATAGCCCTCATAGTTTATTTTTGATCGGTTTTGTGTATTTCCCTTTCCTCCTCCCCTAAGACGCGAGGCTGAATTTGGATTTAAACAGCATCAGAAATGTCACTGTTCATCTCGGCGACCCCAAGAATTATAGGTTCAACACTAATATCGGTCATTTTTGATCATTTATCCTTTCCACCATGTTGCGGGCCATGGCATTGGAAGTGTCACCGTTCATCTCAGTGACCCCAAAAATGTGGATTCAGTACTAATATCGGTCATTTTCGATCTTTTTTAAATATCTCTTCCTCCCCTCCCCCAAGCTGCGGGACAGAATTGGAATTTAAACGGGATTGAAAGTATCACTGTTCATCTAAGCGACCCAGAAAACCATAAATTCGACACTGATAGTGGCCATTTTCGATCATTTTTGTATATCTCTTTCTTCTCTCCCTCAAGTTGCAAGGCTGATTTTATATTTAAACTGGATCGAAAATTTCACTGTTCATATGAATGATTCCGAAATCTATGGAATAGACACTAATATATTGGTCATTTTCGATCATAATTATTATGTATAGCTCCCCTTCTCCTCCTCCGTGTTGCATCACACGGTATCAGAATTGTCATTTTTATCTCAGGTACTTTTAAAACTATGGATTCGACACTAATATTAGTCATTTTCGATCATTTTTAAATGTTTATCTCCCTCCACTTTGTACCCTCCCCCTCCCAAACTATGACTGCTGAACTTCGACTGAAACAGCATCAGAAGTGTCACTGTTTCTCTTATCGATCCCGAAAACCGGATTCAATTAATATTGGTCATTTTTGATCATTTTAAAATTTCTTTCCCCCTCCCCTACGTTGCATCGTCAAAGTGAATAGCCTAAAGTAATCCCTTCCTCTAAACTCACGTATGTTAAAAATTTGATTAAGATTGGTCGGGTGGTTCAAAAGTGATGAAGTCACAATAGCAGTCATTTTTATTTTTTTTTTACATATATCTCCCCCTCCCCCACCCCTAAGTTGGCTTGTCAAAGTGAAACGATAAAAAACACCCAAGTCTCGACCCTCATATATTTTGAACATTTGATCGAGATTGGTTGGGTGGTTCAAAAGTTATTAGGTTTTATTAGTTTTTTATTTATATGTCCCCCTCCCCTAGGATCTACCGTTAAAGCGAAATTACAAAAATGTTTCCAGATCCGAATTTAATGTATCTTGAAAATTTGATTGAGATCAGTGGTAGTTCAAGAGTTATTAAGTTACAAAAATAGGCACTTTCAGTCTTATATAAATTGATATATTCTCTCTCTCTCTCTCTCTCTCTCTCTCTCTCTATATATATATATATATATATATATATATATATATATATATATATATATATATATATATATATATATCACCCTCCTTCTCATCCCCTACGTTGCTGCGTCAAATTTAAATAACAAAAACGATCCCAGTCCTGAACCTCATCTATTTTGGAAATTTGATCAAGATCGGTCGAGTGGTTCAGAAGTTATTAAGTGTTATTTATATTTTTATACCCCTCCCCCGCCTCTCAGTTCTACCATCAAAGTGAATAGCTTAAAACCAGCCCAGCCTTGAACTTCATCGATGTTACAAATTTGATCTTGATCGGTCGGGCGGTTCGGGAGATTTAGAGTCACAAAAATAGTGATTTTCAATTTTATATATATATAGAGAGAATATAGTTATGATATATTTTCTCTCCATACATATGCACGTGTCGCACATATGGTAGAGCCCATGAAGGAATTCGCTTTGTATTGTGTGATATTCCCTCAATTACTATTCTAACCAGAAGTGGAAGGAAGATCCTATCACTTTTGATTCTAGTAAAAAGAAAATAGTTTAACGCCCCACAGTTATGCACTTTAAGGTAAGGGAGATGGATCTTAAAGCAAGTAAATGATGATGGAATAATTGGTGGAATGAGAATGTGGGAGGAAACGGGAATACCCTGAGAAAACCCACCGACACGATATTGATCACCACACACTTACTTGACTGGCAATTGAACCAAGGACCTCACGCACCAGAGGGTAAGCACTTTACCAGTGAACCACCATGCCCCACCTCTATGTTAGTAGAAGAATTAGAGTAAAATAGGATTTTTTGTACGCTTAATTGATGCAGAAAGCAGCTTCTCGCTATTTATTATCTACTCTCTAGCGTCAGTGTTAAAACCGGAAGTTTTTGATTTCAGCCACTTCCGATTTGAACAGAGAGTTAAACAGAACATATTATTTAAAACCTTAAACCGACTTAAAGAAAACATCGCTTCTCGCTATCTTCACCTTTACAAAAACACTCATGTGCGGAGTGGGGAGAACTGGAGCTACAATGAAATTTACAGCAATATTGGGGACAGTTTGTTATCAGAAAGACCACCCCTGCCGAATTAGTCTAAATAAAGTAGCCAGACGAAGAATGTTCTGGGAGAAGGCAGCAGTTATCAAGTACCCAAGTTTACGGAAATCATACCAGTACAGTATGATTGGTTCAGTAACTTGGACATTGGTCCCAGGTGTGGTCAAATTTAACGGTTGGGATACTGTAGGGTGAAGGCACTGGGAAAGCACCTATTTTTCACTAGTTTCCTGACTGCAGAAAGAGAACATATGAACAATGGTCTTTCGCAGTTCAAAATACAGTTCTGGGGTAAGATATCCCCCATTCGGATCTCCGGGAGGGGAATATGTTCGTAAGGAATATTGGACGAAAGAATAACACTGTTGGGAATAGATAGAGAAAGACATGCAAGAGCAAAAGGTTTAGGGTAAGTGAGTGTACGTATCATGTTACAGGGAGAGAAATTAGGTAATCTTAAAGAAGAAATTAAATAAAACAATTTAGATTTGATAGGAGTGTGTGAAGTTAGATAGGAAAATCATGGGAAATTAAGAAGCGAAGGATATAGGATGTTTACTCAGGTAATGGAAAGGACGGCCTTAATAGTGTGGGGATAATTCTGAGAAGCCCTTAGAAGAGAGGGCATAAACGTAGAATTTGTTGATGACAACAGTGACAGAGTTACGATGGTAAGGTATAAAGGGGAAAAGATGGATTTAGTAGTGGTGCAGACATAGGCATCAACCACTTCGTACACAGATGAAGTGGAGGAAATTTATGAGAAAATAGAAGTAATTGTAGAAAGATAAGAATTGAAGAAGAAAAGTTCATGGTAATTGTAATGAGAGATTTGAATGGAGTTGTGGTAGAAGAACAGGAATAGTGTCGTAGGCAAATGATTTAGACTAAAAATAAAAGTGAAGAGGGACAGTACAATTTCTCTAAACAGAATTCACTAGTAATTCAGAACACTTGGTTCAATCAGCACACGAAGGGAAGATACACATGTCAATTCTCAATAGACGGTCGATAAAATAGATTGTGTTATTATTTGGAACAGGTATTGGAATAGTTAGAAGACGAAGACCCTTCCCGGGGCCGTGAACACTGAACTGAAAAATGTGCCCAGAAAACAATTGGCAACGAGAAGTTGAATGCTGATAGGTTGAAAAATTAAGGGGTAAAAATTTCGAATAAAGCGTCGAAGAAAACTACTTAAACGAGGAAAGGATAGGTGCAGGTAGTAACACACTGTGGAAGCATATTGAATTTTGCATACAGTAGGTTGCAGAAGTAGTACGTTACCACGAATAAAAAAAGGCCAAGGAACCATGAGTTATATAACAGACATTGCAGATAACGAGGGAAAGAAGGGCGGGGAAACATGTTAATACAGAAGAAGGCATAAAGGTGTACAGAAAATTAAACAATGAGATCTGAAGGAAAGCAGACAGTGCAAGGGAAGAGTTTTACAAAAGAAAGTGTGAGGATAGAAAAAAATAGCAAGAGTTGGAAAACATGAGGAAATGTACAAAGAGGTGAAATCTGTAGAACTCTGGAGGAAACACGGGGCTATTATGAGGGAAATAGAAAATAAGAATGTGAAGGTAGTCATCGAGAGAAGTGAAGTCTTAGGAAGATGGAAATAATACGTATATTGAGGACTTACATGAGAGCAGGGATAGATTGTGTAATCTAGATTTTGAAGTAGATAATGAATTACGCGAGGATGGTAAACGGTTTATTGTTTCTCAGAATGAGTTTAAAAAGCTATATCGGGGATTAAAAAAAGAAAGACCCTCAGGATAGATAATATACCAATCGAATTCGTTAAGAATATGGGAGACAAAGAAAGAATTATTCTGATTTTGCAATAACACATATGAAACAAGAGAGTGGCCAAAAAACTTTCTGAAGCAGTGGTGGTTAATATAAGTGTTGCAGCGTTGTGCAACGACCAAAGTATTAGAAGAAAAATATTATCAGCAATAGTAGTAGTAAAGAATAGAAAAATTACTGATACTACCATACGTACTTTAAATAACATATCTTTTACTTCTATAACTGTTTGTTTCTTAATCCATTTTAAAAAGCGAAAAACAATCCGTCACAAAGCCTCTAATTTATATTGCGTTGCAGCGAGCATGCAACGACCAGATTTCTTCAGCACGACAATTGGAGCGAATATTAAGTCTTCTTTCCCCTATCTCAGAAGTTAAAGGCTCTGGTCGTTGCAGTGCTTCTGTAACATCGCGGCACGGTTTCGTGTGAACAAAAAGGTTTTTCGCGCTAAATAATATTTGTGAATTTTATTTCACTACCAATTAACAAATATAATTTATTTTTATGCATTCATATTTTTAAGTTAAGGGTCTATACTGAAGCAAACCAATATAATGACAATTAAGAAAAAGTGATTACAGAATTAAAAGTAGCTAAGAAAGATAATATGTAGTAGAGCAGAAAACAAATGAAAGTAAACACGCATTTACAAGTTAGTCTTTAGCTTATATAGATAATGAAGTATAGATAATATATAGATAAGGCTTCTTGTACAGTAATTTGTGAACCAAATATTAATAAGTCAATATATAGAATCCCCAATTTGTGAATAGTATTTTAGTATACATATATATTTCTTTTATAAAATAACTGTACATACAGTAAATTTAGTACATGCATATTTCTTTTATATAATGAGAAACGCCACATTGAATTTGGAACTAGCTAACAATGCTCAGGGGCGCAGCCACGAGGAGATTCACCGGGTCCGGAACTCCCAAAAATTTTGAAACTAGACTAACATTTGTAGTCTTTCTTAACAAACTTTACTTAACAGAGAAATGATTGATGTAGGCTAAATATTTTATTTGACACCTCATCATGGCGTGCGTAGTCCTGCCCCCCCCCCCACCACCATCACGCAATTCTTCGAAAACAATTTCAATCGTTTGTACTTCGTTTGCTCCTATTTGCTCCGCAGTAGCTCCGTTTGCTCCCTTACCGTTCCCGAGAAAATGGAACCTTAAAGTGTGGGGGGGGGGGAGAACAACGTCGTCCCAGCCCCCACCCAACTAAAAATAATCGCTGAAGGGAACGGATGGTGGCATTCGTTTGTACTTCGTTTGCTCCCATTTGCTCCGCAGTTTCTGCGTTTGCTCCCCTACCGTTTCCGAAAAAATAGCAATTTAATGTGGGAGGTCAGAACAACATGGTTCCAGCCCCACAATCAATAGCAGGTAGGAACGGATTGTAGCATTCGCTTGTACTTCATTTGCTCCCATTTGCTCCGCAGTTCCTAAGTTTGCATCCTTACCGTTCCTAAGAAAATGGAACTTTAAACTGTGAGGGGCCAGAAAAAAGGAGTCCAGGAACTTCGAGGGGCCAGAGAAAAGGAGCCCAGGAACTTCGAGAGGACATAAAAAAGTGATCCCAGCCCCTCGAGTTTAAAAAAAAATCACAGAGAGGAATACATGGTCATATTCATTTGTACTTCCTTTGCTCTCATTTGATCCGTAATTTGTCCGGTTGCTCCCATCCCATTCGCGAGAAAATAGAATTTTAAACTGGGGGAGCCAGAACAACATGGTTTTAGCCCCGCAAGCAGTGGTAGAGAGGAATGGACGATGGCATTAGCTTCTACTTCATTTGCTTCCATTTGATCCGCAGTTTCTCAATTTTCTCCCCTGCCGTTTTTGAGAAAATGGAACATTAAACTGGTGGCCCAGGAAAGAGTAGTCCAAGCACATCAAATTTAAAATAATTTCAATAAGGAACGGATGGCGGCATTCGTTTGTACTTTGCTTCGCGGTAGCTGCGTTTACTCCCTTACCATCCCCGAGGAAATGGAACTTTAAAGTGGAGACTAGAACAAAATTGTCCCTGCAATCCCAGGCAAATAAACATAATAACATAGGAGAGCGGATGGTGGCATTATTTTGTACTTCTTTAGCTTCGATTTGCTTCGCAGTTGCTTGGGTTGCTTCCCTAGCGTTCTCGAGTAAACAGAACTCAAACACGAGAATTCAGCCACCCTCCCAACTTATATAATCTCAGAGAGGAGTGGATGTTGGTTATATCTCGTTTATTCATATTTGCTCCACAATTGCTCTGAGCACTCGTCTACTCCGATTGTTGTTAAGAAAGAGGAATTTTGAAGCGGTTGGTCTGAAAATGTGATCCCAGTCCTCAACCTCCTAAAAATTGTTGTAAGAAATAATTGTTTGCGTGATGATTTGACCCGAATTGCTCTGGAATTGTTTCACTTTCTTCCCTACTGTTCCCCGATTTTCAGGACGGGGCATTTTGACAAGAGATCTTGAACCGAATAGTAACACGAATTCCCTGCTTTTAATCGACATTTAATTTCTCCGTGAATATGATTTCCTCTGTTAATATTGATCCTAGATATTTGAAACTATCCACTTTATCAAAAGTATTATTTAATATTTTAACGCACCCATAATTTGCTGTATTACGGTCCCGACGCACTTCCATGTATTTAGTTTTCTCTGCATTTACTTCTAAATCCATATCTCTGCAAGCGTTTAATAAGATCTCTGCATTTCTTTCTATTGTTCTCCTATCATTCCCTATTAAATTTACATCAGCATATGCCATAACCTGGTGAATACCGTTCAACTCTAGGCCCTGGTTGATATCTTTGATTTTCCTTATAGCGTATTCCAGAACGAAGTTAAATAATAATGGCGACAACGCATCTCCTTGTTTCAGTCCATTTTCGACGTGAAAGCTCGTAGACAAAAATTTTCCTACCTGGACTTTAGTTTGGGATTCATTTAAACATGTCTTAATTAATCTAATTAGCTTTCTCGGTATTCCAAGTTCTGTAAAAATGTTGTATAATGTTTCTCTCCTAACCAAGTCGTACGCCTTTCTAAAATCAATAAATAGTTGATGTATCGGGGTATTGTATTCCCACTTCTTTTCGAGTATTTGGCGAATGGTAAATATTTGGTCGATAGTTGATCGATTTCGTCTAAATCCGCACTGATAATCTCCAATAATTTCATCTTCGTATGGGGTCAGTCTTGCTAATAGAATATTTCAAAGGATTTTATAAGATGTTGACAGAAGAGAAATGCCTCGATAATTATTACAGTCAGTTTTGTCGCCTTTCTTGTGAATTGGAACAATGATTGATTCTTTCCACTCTTGTGGAAATTCTTCCTTGTTCCAGATAAGGAGAATGAGTTTGTGTATCTTGTTCCACAATTTTTCGGCTCCAGCTAAAATTAACTCAGCCGGAATTTCATCTACACCCAGAGAGTTGTGTTTCTTTAATTTCTTTATAGCGGTTTCTACGTCTATTCTGTTGGGTTCGGTTGACTCGGTTGGGTCTGGAATATACGGTTCTGCGGTGTGTATCTCCTTTTCTCCACGCACACTAGTTTTTGGTTGCGTGTTAAGCAAATCGTCAAAGAAATCTTTCCATCTGTTTAAGATGCTCTCCGTGCCAGTGAGAACTGTACCGTCAGATTTCTTTAATATATAAGCACGAGGTTGATAGCCTTTCTTAAATTTGTTGTTCCCTTATACATGTCCCGTGTGTTTTTATTTTTACTATTATTTTCGAGTTCCTTAATTTTAGCTTTCAGAAAACCGCGTTTCTTTGTTCTAAAAGTTCTGGAAGTTTCCCGCCTGATATCTGTGAAATTTTGTGTAGTCATTTCATTCGGATTTTGTAGCCAGCGTAAATTTGCCTGTTTTCTCTTCTCTGCTAGTTTTATGCATTCCTGGTCGAACCATGGTTTGTTCCTACGTATTTCCGCGTGTCCCAATTTTTCTTTTGCTGAAATTTTAATGCTATCTCTAATTTCAATCCAGGTATCCTCAACACTAGTGCACTCCGAATCTTCTAAAGCCGAGAATCTATTCGAAACTTCAATCTGGTATTTCTCTCTTACCTGGTTCTCTTCTAATTTCTTTAAATTGAATCTCTCCGTTTTCGGACAATGAATATTACCTTTATTCAACGATAACCTTTCTCGTGTTATCGCTGCTACCAGGTAGTGGTCAGTGTCACAATCAGCCCCTCTAAACGACCGGACATCAATTATGCTAGATTGCCTTCTTCTATCTACTAAAACGTGATCAATTTGATTATGTGTTTTCCCGTCTGGTGATGTCCAAGTGTATTTATGAACGTCGCGATGTGGGAATTTTGTACTCTTTACGATTATGTTTTTGGATGTTGCAAAGTTCACGAGTCTAACACCGTTGTCATTACTTTCCTTATGCAGACTTTCGTTCCCTATAATCGGTTTGAAAATATCCTCTCTTCCTACCTTCGCATTAAAATCCCCTAATAGAATTTTCATATCGTATCGCGGAAGTTAGTCAAATATTCGTTCCACTTCTTCGTAAAAACTGTCTTTTATATCGTCATCCTTATCTTCAGTTGGGGCATTCCCCAGAAAGAACACCTTAAAAGCCACGATTTTAAGTATGCTACCCCCATCATGAACAAGGAAGGGGAGGAAAAGTGCACTCGGACTCAAAAAGGACTGAACACTGGGAATACAATCTCGTTCTGGTTGTTTTTCTCTTTAAATAATAACCTGTTATGTTAGTGAAATATAAAACAAACACACCCGCAGAGGAAAGATGGTAATCCTTTTTATAGAATTCAATATCGAGTTTCAATCTCAATATATCAGTTTGCAATTCCAGTGCAACTAGCTCTTTTACCTTTATTTCTTGATTTTCCTTATACATCTCTTTAAAAATGTTAAAATAAAAAGTTTACAACTTCAATAATAAGGAACTTGTTTGTGACAAAGACTAGTTTTCATATCAAAAGTGTGATAACTAACTAAATGGAACAGGTGTTCGCTACTATTCGAGAATGGAGTTTTTTATATTTGAGAGCAATCAAGCAATTTGTGGTGGGGTTTGTTTGACCATTTTCTTTAGCACTGTCCATGTAACCTTAAACTAATGACACCTAAACATGATTTATGAATGTAGTATTCAAATAGAAAGTCAGCTTAGTAAATTTAACTATTATCATCATGAAGTCTGTATCTATCAAGAAATATTTATTTTAAACAATATAGTTATGACATATTGTGCTAACTTGTCCAAATACATGTGTTACCCATACGGTAGAGCTAGCCCTGTGCATTATAACAAACCGTAAACTACCGAGAAAAGTTCTTGAACTATTTGCAAACGGCCTATTTTGTAGTTCTGCGGAAAGTGAGACGCAAAACCATTTTCACCACTACTGTAAGAAACTCACCAGAAAACTTCGGAATGTAAACAGTCTACTGTGTTCTGTTTTATGCTTGTTGTCGAGAACAAAAACGACATACTGTTTGTATTCTGGATTGCATTACTAAAGAGTGTTATTGAATCATCGTCGGTTTCGTGTCATTAATTGTTTCTTGGGAAAAAAAAGAAAGAAAAAAGTAGGAAAAATTGTTCGTAACAACATAAAAATTGTAATTCTTATATAACTGCGATATGAGGTGAAAAGAAAACAAAAAACAAAAATGAAAATGCGTAATTCTAGAACCCATTTGGATGAGATATTTTTATTCGTTGCTTCTCTCGGTTTCTAAACAATATGCCCTGACGTCAACACAAATGCTAAACAAACAAAGTTTTAAAAAGTAATTAAACATATCTTTTGTTTGCGCACAACTTCACAGCATTTTTTTGAAACAATAATTTATCGTGTTACAAAGGAAAAAAAAAAATAAATAAGAAGGCACGGAGTTCGTTAAATTTATGAAGTGACGATGTGAAGGAAATGAAATGCTTGGTAGAATGTAAAAAAAAAAAAAAAAAAAAAAAAAAAAAACGCGTTCGTGAAATTAGTTTAAAAACACATTTAACCTTTGAGCGGGCGCGCATCATGCTATAAGGCCAGCAGGCGCGTTGAGCACTTTGTGCGATATTCGGTAATACTAACAGTATCAATTCATTGTAACAGGAAAATGTGTTTTCCTTGTTGGTTTCAATTATTTGTTTTTAACAATATTACCACAGAAACATTACATATGTTATTGAAAATTAGAACACAGAACATACTAAGTACTTGATAGACGAAAAACAGAATAACACGTGCGAGCACGCTGCGCATTTTGTGTGATACAATTCACTTCCCTCCAATAACACGTAATAAACTAAAATCGACGAGATGACAACAATGACTATTAGAATATGCAACTGAAGACCCCCGTGAGGAATAGAAAGAAGCCATGTTTCACTCAAACTGATGAAAAATCTGCATTTTTGAAAAATCACAAATTTCGCACTTTTTGCGTACACGCGCCCGCTCGTGGGTTAAACTAACTACTGTAAATAAATCGGAATAACTAAGAGCTAAAGAAAGAAGGCACTCACAGAACTAGCACGAATACAAACAAGAATATAGGTAAAAAAATAGCACCATCTAGAAGTAAGATTAAGGCCATCAGTCTGTTTCAAACGCCTTAGAGTTCTGAGTATTTAGGACATTCTCCCTGAATGTGCCGAATACTAACGAACAACGATACTTCTTCTCAATGCACGCGTTAATGTTCACACTAGATTGAAATGAGTCAGATCAGTGTCCAAAACAAGTCTGCCATGATTTCTTTATCCCTACAAGTAGTTACAAAGTCTGTGAATTACCCAATGGAAATTTTACAAAATATATTGTGTAATCGTTTACCTGGCTCCTATTCACTTACAAGTAAGATCGTATCCGTTAGCGAAACTACAAAGGCTGACAAAAGGGAAATAATTCTTTAATAAAATCTCTGTCAACGTGGGATCCTTGGCTGCTTTGTCAACATACTCATTTCCCTGAAAGACATTATGTCCCAGCACCAAGCAGGCAACGACAAAGGAGCGGTGTTGCTATAGCTGAAGGTACGTATATCTCACAAGAATGAACGCTGAATGCTTTGCCTAACTGACAGGTATTACATAGAGATATCTGACTACAATTCTATATTTTCTTACGACCTTTGTATTTTCTACAGTTACCACTACAACCAGTGGCGACGATTGGATGTTAAAAGTGAGGGGTCAAGACATGATCTGAATATTTGTATATCAAAGTTAGTCTTCCTGGTTGTTTCTAACACTTTGTTTAACGAAAGGTTATATAACTAATAGGATACTATCTTTTTCAGTTAAAATACCATATGAAGGGTAAGGGGAAAAAACAAGGAATGTCCATGTATGTGCTTTTTCGGGTGCTTTGTCCTATCTGTTGGTAACTCTTGGTACTACTTGACTGTATATGCCATGCATATGTATATGTAAAAATGTGCATGTAAAAAGGGGCAAAACATGTCACTAACACTATTTTTCTTACGCGGTTTTCAATATTAAATCGCAGTTTCCTCGAAAATGCAGTTTTGTGACATTCCTTCTTTTTCCCCCTTAACCTTCATATGTAGTATTTCATATTATATTACGTAAATTGACAAGAGCAACGGAAGTAGGTATTAGTCCTTTGTACTATTAAACAACGAAAGATAAGAAGAGATTTGATTCCTTGCTCATGAACATCTTAAAATCCTGTCTAGAAAATTGTGTGTTCAGATTATTTAATATTAAATTTACAAAACAAATAAATAGAAAGGATAATATTAATCATAGTAATGGATAATGAGGATTGTTTTATAGAAATTATATTGAAACTGGGGATTAATGAACAAGTTATATTTTTAATTCCACACATGCCATTAAATGTATGTTATTACTATTAGGAAATGAAAGACAGCAAATACTACAAGTACTGTATCTGCTACGACCTTTAAAGAAATACGCAATTCCTTATTAATTGCTTTGAATTGCAATTAAAACGCAATTCCTGTAGCTTTCTTAACTCCACAGTAAGACAAATAGCCAATACGTACTCACGCAACGGCAAATATTATATGGCACCATTCTTTTCTATTATGAACCAGTAATATATACAAAAAACTTTACATCTCAAAATGAAACTATATACCCTAAGGGGTCACTTCAAAAAGTGGGGGGAACTGCCTCCTCTTGCCTCCCTAATCGCCGCCCATGACTACAACTGATTAGAATAGTCGTTAGTTTAATAGTTTTACTGAAGTGGTTTGGGTACGTAAGTAACCTCAGTATATAATGTTCGAAAATAGCAGGAAACAACTTTGGAAATTTAATGCTCACACAAAAACATGAATATATATATACACAGTATATACTAGTATCAATTACCAGCTTCTAATATGTTCCGTTAGTCAGTCACTTTTTACTATTACTAAAGCACTCTTTCATATTGGTCATTTTCGATTATTTTTATATATTCCTCTCTTTTCCACATGTTGCAGAGCGGCATCAGAAGTGTCATTGTTCATCTCAGCGACCCCGAAAACTATGAATTCGACACTGATACTTTTCATTTCGATCATTTATATATATAAATGACCGAAAATGACTGATATTGGTGTCGAATCCAGCTTTCGGAATCGCTAAGATGAATAGTGACACTTCTGATGGTATTTATTCCAAATTCAGCCCTTCAACTTGGGGGGGAGGAGGGGTATATATACACACTATAGGAGGATATATTGGATTTAAACATCATCAGAAGTGTCACTATTCACCTTAGCGATTCCGAAAACTGGATTCGACACCAATATCAGTCATCAGTCATTTTGGATCATTTTTAAATGTCTCTCCCCTCCCCCACCTTTAAGTTACACCGTCAAAGTGATATGACAGAAACTATCTCATGTTTAAACTTCATCTAAGTTGTAAATTGGATCGAGATCATTCCGGTGGTTCAAAAGTTCTTAAGTTTATTTATTTTCATATGTCTCCCCTCCCCCTAAGCTCTACCGTCAGAGTGAAATGATAAAAAACATCCCAGACCCGAACCTCACCTATGTTGAAAATTTGATCGAGATATTTCGAGTGGTTGAAGAGTGATGCATTCATAAAGACAGTCACTTTCATTTTTACTTTTTACAAATATATATCTCCCCCTCCCCGTCCCCTACATTGCACCGTCAAAGTTAAATGACAAAAAACTATCAAAGGCCCAAACGTCATCTATGTTGAAACTTTGGTTAAGATCGGTCGAGTGATTTAGCCGTGATGAAGTCACAAAGAAAGTCATTTTTATTTTTATTTTTTTAAACATATATCTCCCCCTCCCTCATACCTGCGTTGCACCTTCAAAGGTAAATGAAGAAAATATCCCAGGCCCGAACCATAGCTATGTTGAAAGTTTGATCGAGATCGGTCATTTCGTTCAAGAGTTATTAAGTTTTATTTAGTTTCATAATTCTCCTCCTCCCCCTCCCGTAAGTTCTACCGTTAAAGAGAATAGCTAAGACTTCCAGGCCAGAACCCCATCTACATCAGACATTTGAGCGGGATCGGTCGAGCGGTTCAAGAGATTAAGAGTCACAAACATAGTCACTTTCAATTTTATAATATAGACTAGCCTTGGGCTACCTGAGGGCTCCGCCCCCAGATCCCCGAGTTTGCTCGCATCTCTTATGTTTGAGCCTTTGCATCAAGAGTAAATTTCGTGCATTTGCTGTTCCTGAAATTGCCCAGCTGGCGACTTCGCCCCCACCGTAAAGATTTTCGTTAGTGCTGCTAAATTTCACGACAACAGCAAGATCAAAATGAGGCCTGTGAACTTCATGCAGCCCGCCACTTGTCCCTAAACTTCACTAAAGTTCGTCCAACGTTAGTGCAACGTTAATACTGTTTTCTGACGTAAAGATTTTCGTTAGTGCTGCTGCTAAAGTTCACGAAATAGAGCAACTACAAAATGGCGTCAACGAAAAGTTGACCCAAACTTGTCACCAAAATTCACGGAATTTTGACCATCGTTAGTGCCACGTTAGTGCTGTTTTCGCCGTAAAAATTTCCGTTAGTTTTGCTAAATTTCGAGAATTAGAGCAACTTTTGGCATGCCGGCACTCGTCAGAGAAATTCACCAAATTTTGACTATCGTTAGTGCTACGTTAGTTCTGTTTCCTGTCGCAAAAACTTTTGTTAGTGGTGCTAAACTTCACAAAGCAGAGCAAAATTATACTGGGTCCGGCCAACTTCACGGAGCCCGTCACTTGTCACCAAACTTCACCAAATTTCGTCCATCGTTAGTGCTACGTTAGTGCTGTTTTCTGCTGTGAGAAATTTCGTTAGTGCTAGTAAACTTCACGAACTAGAGCAAAATCAAAATGGGTTTGGCCAACTTCACGCTGTGCGTCATTTGTCACCAAACCTCATTATATTTCGTCCAGTGTTAGTGCTACGTTAGTGCTATTTTCTGCCGTAAAAATTGTCATTAGTGCTGCTAAACTTCAAGAATTACAGCAACTTCAAAATGACTTCACCCTGAAGTTGGGCCGCCACTTGTTCGAAAAATTCATTAAATTCTGATTATCGTTAGTTCTACGTTAATGCTGTTTTCTGCCGTAAATATTTTCGTTAGTGCTGCTAAATTGAAATACAGAAAATTAAACTTTTAAAAGAGGTTTACTTTGGAATGGCATAAAGTGGGGAGTTCATAAGATTTGTACTGAATACTATTGTATGTAGAGTCTGCAGAAATATTCACAGCTATGATACTACTGTCACAATAGATTTATGGGGTTCCGAAAGTTGAAGTTTTTGATTTTGATGCTATTTTGGGGCATAATATCTCAGAAAGGCAAAGTGGTAAAACTTACTGGTTAGGCCACAAAGTAATTCTGTATGTGAATAAACTGTTTCAAATAAATCATGACTAATAGTACATGGAGAAAAAATGAGGACGTTTTAAAAACGTGAAGAAAGTACCTGCGTGATGGTGGCTGAAAAAATTAAATTTTTGGATATGTTTCATGCTAGATCTCAAAAACTACGCATGATTCAGCAGTTAGGCCCCCCGTTTGTTTGTGTTCAGTTGTGCGAAAGCTTGCGAGTGTCGTTTGTTCCATTTTTCTTGCTCCATGATCATTGTCACGTCTATATGGTAGTGAGGTTAGCTCCCCCTTGCACCCACGACACCCATCGCCGAACTAGACTGCGGTATTAAGGCACTTAATGTATTAGGAAAGTACGATTGAAATCCAATCTCAGTTACGGAAGTTGTGTTCACAAGGTTGCGTTACATAGGATAGATAGACGTAAAGCAACTTTGTTAACATTTTAACTTCCGTACCTGGGATTGGATTTCAATGACACTTTGCTGATACATTGAGTGATATAATACTGCGGTTCAGTTAGACGATGGGTGTCGTGGGTGCAAGGGGGAGCTAACCTCATGACCATATAGACGTGACAATGATCATGGAGCTAGAAAAACGGACCAAACGTCACTCGCAAGCTTTTGCACAACTGAACGCAGACGAAGACGGGCTTAATTGCTGAATCATGCGTAGTTCTTGAGATCTAACATGAAAAATATGAAAACACTTAAAATTTTCCGGGCTACGATCATCGTCACGTAAGTACTTTCTTCGCGCTTTTACCATGTCCTCACGTTTTTCTTCATGTAATATCAGTACTGATTTTTTTTTTTACAATAGTTTATTCACAAATAAAATTACTTAGTGGCTTAAGCAGCAATTTTTAACACTTTGCCCTCCAGAGACATTACCCCAGAAATGGTATCAAAATCACGAACTTCAACTTTCGGACCCCAAAAATCTATGGTGCCAGTAGTATCATAGCTGTGAATATTTCTGCAGACTATTTACATGCAATAGTATTCAGCACAAAACTTTGAATCCCTCTTCACTTTATGCCATTCCAAAAACTAAATAACTAAGTAACTAACTTTATGACCTATGGAACCCGGAGGTTCAATGCCACGTTCACAAAAGCTCTTCATTGACTTCTATCCTTAGCTAACTGCATCCAGTTTCTACTTTGTATTCCAATCTCTGCGAGATCCATCTTAATATTGTCCTCCCATTTGCGCCTAGGTCTTCCTAATGGTCGTTTTCCGATTGGTCTTCCAGTCAAGACTTTGAAAGCGTTTCTACTTTCTTCCATTCTAGCTACATGACCCGCCCATCTAAGCCTCCTACACTTGATGACCCTAACAATGTTGGGTAAACCGTATAAATTATGTAGTTCCTCGTTATGAAGTTTACGCCATTCCGCATTCCCGTTCCTCTTGGGTCCGAATATTCGTCTCAGGATCTTGTTCTCAATACAAATCCAAAATACAGCCCCTTTAAAAGTTTAATTTTCTGTATTTTTTCTGGTGATTTCATGTATTGATTTGCAACCCTGCATATTTATTTAGGAGCAAGAATTTATATTCTCCGTGTACCTCCGTCTCTCCTGTAAACATCTGCTTTTGTTTGGTGTTCTTCTGATTCGTATGTCCTGAGATATTGTAGTTTTTGTAAAGGTTTGCAAATGCAAAAATTGGCACTCCACCGACAACAAAGATGGCCGCCATTCAGGAACACGTGAATGATGTTATTGACCATCTCGTACACAAGGTTCGTCACATTCATTTTATATATATATATATATATATATATATATATATATATATATATATATATATATATATATATATATATATATAAAATTTTCGGAGATGTTCGAGCAACTATTTTCATCATCTTTGGACCACTTCAGATGGATTGACCCTACTGCTAAACTTAAAGAATTAAAGCAACTTCAAAATGGTGTTAGCGTGAAGTTGGCCCGCAACTATTCACCAGAATTCACAAAACTTTGTCCATCGTTATTGCTACGTTAGTGCTGTTTTCAGCTGTAAAATATTCGTTAATAAACTTCAAGAATTAGGGTAACTTCAAAATGGCGTCATCGTGACGTTGACCCGCCACTTGTCTTCAAACTTCATCAAATTTCGTCTATCGTTAGTGCTACGTAAGTGCTGTTTTGAGCTGTAAAATATTCGTTAATACTGCTAAACTTCAATAATTAGAACAATTTCTATTTCTATATGGAGAGTGAAAGTAATATTACAAAAATGCTGATAACCCACGTTGAACACGATCGGAGATTTATGTTCCGCGGGAAGGAATTTCCCACCAGGACCACCTCCTGAAATCATCACTGATTACATTTAAGTGGTGTGATCTAAAAATACAATGAATTAATTTTCTTCTTTTAGAAGCAACTGCTAGCGCTGCAAATATTTGATATAATTTGTGCGATATTCAGATTCGTTGAGACTAGAAGCGTCAAGTTGGAATGCATCCTGACTCGTCAGTCAGCATCCAGAGCCGCTAGAGTGTGACTGTATTTACCGTCTACGTCAGGCATCATTGATTTCGAACAACCTTAAGTTCTGTTTCAAGTTGCAAAAATTTGCCAAAGAAACTCCTGAAATGTTTAAATTGATGTATGGCGACAATGCTGTAACTCTGAAGACTGTTGACCAGTGGTATGAGCGATTTAAAAGCGGAAATGCATCGATAGAAGACAAGCAATGTTCGGGCGTTCAGTTACCTCAAGAACAGAAGAAAACGTGCAAAAGGTGCAAAAATTGTTCGTTCTAACAGGCGAATAATAATTCGGGAGGTTACCGAAGAACTTAGTATCTTGTACGGGTCCCTGCAAAACTTTTTAACCGATAATGTGCAAATGAGACGATCGGGTGCAGAATTTGTTTCTATTTGCCAGTTTTTGGCCGGAAAATGTGTTCCTGTCTATCCAGATCTGCCTTACTCACCAGAATTAGCACCATGATACTTCTCGCCCTTCTCAAAAATTAAAACCGTGCCTAAAGCAAAACGTTCTGACACCATACTGACATTGAGAAAGTCACGACAGAGCAGCTGAACGCCCTTCCAAAAGCCTTCCAGAAATGCTTTCAGTCATGGATTCAACGTTGGGATAAGTGTATTGCTCTCCAAGGACAGTACTTTGAAGGAGATTAAATCAAATTCCATTTAAGCTTATTATTTTGTTTCTAATACAATTATTCACAGAAATTTTTGATCACACAATGTATTTTACAGAGGGACGAAATCCGCATGCAATGCTTAAAGCATAACTACGATGGGTTGCATCAACGTGTGAACTAGTACTCTTTAGGAAATAGAAAATATTTTCAAAAGAAAGTAGGTTAAGAAAGACAGGCGTGCGACCAAAGAGTCGAGCCGTATAACATACGAGAAAAGCAAATAACCCTATTTGTGTGTTCAAGATTGTACGTCTAGCAGCACTAATTCTGCATATAACTAGCAACATCTACAGCTGAGGAAAAAATAAAACTTTCTGTACATGCCTTTGAACGTCAATCCTACTCTGTACGCTTCCCTTCTGCCACAGTTGATAAAAGTTAACTGTGACTGGATTGGATTAAATGAAAACTTGGACTGGACTGGATTAAATGGACAGACTGGATTAAATGAAAACATTGATCATATTCGAAAATCATAACTCGGAATTTTTCAATTCATCGGCCCAAAAGGATTACATCCAGATAATAGAATCCTTCTTCAGAGAAATCGGATTCGAAAATTAAGACACACGGGATCATATAACTTAAAAGAACCAAAGTGTTGGATCTGGAAAAACGAATCGTTCTTTGAATATGTTGAAAGGAACAGAAAAAGAACTAAACTGCTTATCAGTAATACGAAAAACTTTTGATTGTTGAGGGCACAAATGTTATCTGAAAGATTTTTTTCTTTGTTGAATTACATGTTGCTCTAATTCTTGATGTTTAGCAGCACTAACGAAAATCTTTACTTTAGAAAACAGCACTAACATAGCACTAACGATGGACGAAATTTGATGAAGTTTAGTGACAAGTGGCGGACTGCGAGAAGTTGGCCGGTCCCATTTTGATCTTGCTATATTTAGTGAAGTTTAGCAGCACTAACGAAAATTCTTATGGCAGAAAACAGCACCACCGTAGTACTAACGATGGTCAAAATTTGGTAAATTTCTGAGACAAGTGGCGGGCCAACTACACACTGAAGCAATTTTGAAGTTGCTTTAATTCTTGAAGTGTAGCAGCACTAACGAAAATATTATGGCAGAAAACAGCACTAACGTAGCACTAACGATGGACGAGATTTGGTGAAGTTTGGTGACAAGTAGCGGGCTGCGTGAAGTTGGCCGGACCCATTTTGAAGTTGCTCTAATTCATGATGTTTACCAATCAATGACGAAAATCTTTACGGCAGAAAACAGCACTAATGATTGTCAAAATTTGGCGAATTTCTCTGACAAGTAGCAGGCCAACTTCAGGCTGATGCCGTTTTTAAGTTGTTCTAGTTCTTGATGTTTAATATCACTAACATAAATATTAATGGCAGAGAACAGCACTAACGTAGCACTAACGATGTACGAGATTTGGTGAAGTTTGGTGATAAGTGGCGGGGTGCGTGAAGGTGGCCGGACTAATTTTGAAGTTCTCTAGTTTGTGAAGTTTAGCAGCACTAACGAAAACTTTTGCGGCAGAAAAAAGCTCTAACGTAGCACTAACGATGGACGAAATTCGGTTACTTTTGGTGACAAGTGGCGGGCCAACTTCACGCACCTCCCCACTGTTAGCATAAAACGAACATGGATACGCAAGCAGTTATGCGATTCTTTGTGTTGGTAATAGACAGCGCTATTCCAGAACGTAGCCACGTCACAAGTTTCTAAGAAAAGTGAGAGGGCTTGTGTACAAAGCTGATAACAGCTTAGTACGTACTCACGTTCGCGAAAATTATAGAGAAACTTGTACCATTAAAATGATATAATAAACTGTAAATGTATTATTTTAAATTATTATATACTTGTTATATTAATTTTCTATTTAAATGTTGCAGGGCTACCACCGGTAGCCTTAGTAGCCCATAACATACGCCACCGATAATTTATTCATGTTTTTGTACGACAATTCATCCCCCACTTGTTGTTATTTCCGAACACCCTGTATAGCAATGCTAAATGAATTCGGATATAATCAGAAAAAAGTTAATTTGCAGCGCACAAATTGGTTCCTAGCAGGAAAATCTATCAAGAGAAAGTTAATGGAGGACGTGATGAAAGTTTCTGAATGTAATTTCTGTCCACACGCATACAAACACTCACATTATCTGCAACAAAGGTGTG
This sequence comes from Thermobia domestica, assembly GCF_964235325.1. Lineage (NCBI taxonomy): Eukaryota > Metazoa > Arthropoda > Insecta > Zygentoma > Lepismatidae > Thermobia > Thermobia domestica. The sequence goes on from NC_137470.1 coordinate 10,195,252, forward strand.
GATGTGAGAAAGGTAGTGAGATGGAGATGGTAGTGGAAAGTGGTTATGGGTTCACATCTATCAATAGTAACATGAACTCTTCGCTTTTCACTCCGTTTGTTGAGAGATCCAGCATTCATACCGATCAACGTGGTGGTAAGTTCGGGTTCACATGGAATGTTTCTTTTTTATTTCACAAAAATAGCGAATTTCTTTCGTTTCACGCTGCGATGGTATGGTATATCTTAGAACTATCGGAGATTAATATTTTAACGAGAAGCTATACATTTATTAGTTCCGATTTCAATAGATGGATAAGGGGAAGAGAAGAGATGCAAGCTGCTCTTCCGACGATCAGTCTCCCTTTCTCCCACATATATATATACAGTGTGGCCCATTTTTATCTTTGCACGGAAATATCTCGAAAACGGTTGAACATATATGAACTGAACAAAAACTCAAATAGGAAATACCATAGGTCCAATCGAATAGTGATGTCGCGGTTCCCGCCAGGGCCGCTCTTCATGAGGGCCCGAGGCCCAACTTTAAAATTTTAAATAGAAACATGAAGCGAGTGACACCTCCTTCGATATATCTTTAAAAACTAGAAACCGATGTTGCAAAATATTTTTTCATATCGGTCACCGTATTCAAAATGGCCGCCAAGATATGTTACTTGTATCAGTTAAACGTCCAGCACCACTAATATGAAAACGGTTGAACATAAATGAAGCAAACAAAAACTCAAATAAGAAAGCCATGGGGGCAAATCGAATGATGTTGTCGCGGTGCTCCCCCCCCCAGGGCCGCCTTTCATGGGGGCCCAGACCCAACTTAGAAATTTTAAACAAAAATATGTATCAATTGATACGTCGTACGGTAGATCTTTGTACACTAAACAGCGTTGTGGCAAAATATTGTTCATATGAGTCACCATTTCCGAAATGGTATCCAAGACATCATGCCTGTTCCAGATAAAACGTCCAGTACCACTAATATGAAAATGGTTGGAGATAAATGAACAGGACAAAACTCGTATAGGAAATCACAGACTTCCTCAAAGGGGACTCAATTTATCAAAGGGGACTTTCTTATGTGGACAGATTGACATGCGGAAAATGGATGCAGAAAAGGAACTCCTTGTGCCGCGTCCCTACTGCCTTGCTTCTCTCACCATTATGTTATTCAGGCATTACTTTCTCTAAACTGTGTAGACCCGCTTGCTGTTGCATCTTTCCTTTGTCCGCAATGAGGTGTCACACGTCGTTTTGCCGTCATTTGCGACAGCTTGTAACTCGGAAATGATGCCGAATTTAAGAAAACGTCACATAAACTTTTTGCTTATTTTCGTGTGAGAAATCACCTCCCAAGCTTTGTAAACGACCTTTAGTTACACCCTGTATATATGAATAAGATCTGTTCGAAAAAGACGAAACTTTTGAAGTACACCGTCACAGGGAGCGCGCTGCGATTAAAAAGTGCAACTAGCGGCAGATTTAGACAACAGATTCGATTTCTCTCTTTTCGCTGTGACCATTAGTTACTGAGCTACCGTTGCTGAAGTCATCACGTATACAATTTATTCGTCTGATTAGCGACATAGTGACGATGGAATAGCTTGAAGAGCAACGTGTATGTGTATGTAAAATTTTGCTACATACTTGGCAGAAATTTTAACCATGCATACGAGAAGGACTGTATGAGGCGAACCCAGTGCTATGTGTAAGTTTAAGCTCTTTGAAAAGGGTACAATGTCAGTGAGGCTCCCAGGCCTGAACAACCTTGCAAATCAACAGATGACGACATGTTGAAAGAGTTCGTAATGCGATTCATGGAAATCGTTATTTAACTGTTCAAGAAGTTGCTAACGAAGTAGGCAGCAGCATAGGACCACGACATCAAACTTAGATTGAAAGACTTTAGATGCGTCTTGTCAGTGGAAAATTCATATCGCGTTTGTTGACTATCAGAAACAGATCCATGTTGAAGTCAGTCAGGAACTGCTTGCTACTGCAAATGGCAATGAAGACTTCCTTAAGACTTACTTTCTCCTGTTTCCCAAACCTAAAACCACCTTAAAAGGACGTACTTTTCGAGATATAGATGAGATTCAAGACAATACGTGAAGAGAGTTGCACATCATCCAAGAACGCACTTCCTAGGCTTTCCAAAAATGGAAGAAATTTTGGGAATATTGTATTACCAGTAGAGAGGACTATTTGGAGGGGGACTGCTCTTAAAAAGTTGTACAATGAACAATAAAGATTATATATATGCAAACTGACGTAGCAATTTTGGTCGCTGAGTGTTAGCAGTATGGTTTCTAATTATGAGTTTTGTGATCGTTGATTTGAGACGTCAAGTGATGTCGTTGAACCTTAATTAGAAATCCCCCCCTTTTTTTTTTTTTACTAAACTGATGAACCTTTGAACAATATTGGCTTATTTTACAACACACGACAGAAATTTGATCGTGGCGTATTTTTCGGACTACTGGACCTACCGGCGGTAGCCCAGAATATTACAGAATAAAGTTGTTATAAACTAATTTATATTAATAACTTCATAACTTAGCATATTTTTTCAGTGATAAAAAGTTTCTGAAAACTTTATGTAATTAGAAACATTCACTAGCTTGTTTGCACGTAGGGTACCTTGCTTCCTTAAGAAATCAACATGGCAACGTACCAGAAACCTCTTCCTAGCTACTCCAGCAAGAATGGTAGTTGTCAGAACATTCCCCTTGCTCCATCTCCAACCACGGCTACGAACGGGCTGCAAGATAACATCTGTTGCCTCTAGAGTAATCGGTTTCCTGGTCGTGAGGGAAGAATAAAAGGAAGTTATACGAGTAATGACAGTGTATTTGGGAGGACTCTGGGAATTTCCCGGACATCTTGAGCCTCGTTCCATAGCGGTTTGCGTCAACGCGGCTCAAATTCTTGTGTTTTACATTATTTTGTGATAGTCGGCACAGCTGTTATAAATACTTGTTTTATTATTTGCGTTATGTTGCAAGAGCTCTTGCCGACTGAGGCTCTTTCGTTGGCTAATCGCCTTTTCAACGTTCTTTATTATTCGTATAACTTACATTTATACTGACCAGGGTTACCACCTATCCAAAGCAAAATGTAGAAACACCTCACGCAGCAAATGAAGGTAGAAATGTACGATGAATTTTCAATAGTCATCATAGGATAATATGTCTTGCTAGTGAGGGGAAAACCATATTTATCTACTTGATAAAAGGGAAGTGTGTTGTAAGGTTTTCTCTTAATTTGAAGACTATATAATAACGTAAAAACAAAGCTCCAAATAATAATAATAATAATAATAATAATAATAATAATAATAATAATAATAATAATAATAATAATAATAATAATAATAATAATAATAATAATAATAATAATAATAATAATAATAATAATGTACAGGTGTTATAGAGGTAAGTCGGTAGCCCAAGTCATCAAACCAATATACGCCACTGAATTTGATGTGGTAGTTCCAATTATCTCTCGTAGCACGATAACATAACATTCATTCCGGAACATTGTTCAAACTTGGGAACAGTGTTTCTTCCAGACATGTTTCTGGGGGGTACACTACACCCCAGAAGCTCTGAGAGTGCCCCCAGAAGAGACGAAAATAACAGATTTATAATATAATAATAAATAGAATAGTACCATGTGAAAACTAAGTGTGCCCCTCTGGCATACTTTTTTCTGAAAGAGAGACTGCTTGGGACTATATTTGAGTAACGATTAGTAGTAGCAACGTATTTGATCAGGTCATAAATCAATTTCCTTTCCTGATTTTGTTTTCATTGCAACTTTTTTTCGTTTCTGTGTGTGTTACAATCCAGGTGTAGAGACTTGAGAACATAAATTTTAGATCATTAGTAATTTCCTTTTTTTAAGTGAAGCGCCTATGGTGTCTAAAAGTTTGATTTATGCATGTGTAATTGTTATAAGAGAAGATTTTGTTTTATTTTTGATGCAGCTCTTTTTCTTTTGTGTGTGTGTAAACATGGAAATGTACTGTTAAAAAATTATGGGTAAATGTTTAGTAATTTCTGAAGCATGTTCGATTTGTAATTTACATATAGGGAAACATATTTTCTTATTTGTTTGTATTAATTCGAGAGTATTTACTACGAAAAGGAAGGGAACGTAGTCGCATTGCTCTTTGCTCCAGATTAGAGTTGAACACCGATACAGAGAATTTGATTGAGCGCCATTTACATTCGTTATCCATGATTCCCAAATACATTTTTGTTTTCAGTGGTATTCTTTTCTGGAGATCTCCTTTTGATAAATACATATTTAAAGTCAATTCTGAAACTGGGCGTGTACTGAGAAACGCGATTGAAGAAACAGCTAATTATGATCTCATTAAAGTTATAATTTCAATTCGTGTCTTGAAGTTTACTTTTGGAATTGTCTTTTTTCTGGTTTTTTTTGGTGTGTTTTATGTGGATTTTACCCCTCTTCCCCGAAGGTGAGTTTTCTTTGTGTTGGGAGCTCCTTCGTGGCTAAGCGGTTAGCGTACTCGCCTTTGGCGCGGAGACCCGGTTCGATTTCCGGCGAGCGCTCATGTGGTTCGGATTCTACGTTAATCAGTAGGTCCCGTCTCATATAGCCTCGCTACTGAAAAGGACGTTAAACTCAAAATCAACTCAACTCTTGGTGTTGGGAAAGTTTCAACAACTCTGCCCTTAAGGGAGGTTTCACAATAATCTAGAGTGTATCAAAAAGCATATTGATTTATTTATTTCCCTTAAAGACATGGTTTTGGTGCCATTTTGTAGCAAAATATCAAGGTTTTTACCTTACGCCTAAAGAGGTTCAATGTTGCTTCTCTTGCTGGTCCACATCCTATCTGCAATCGATTTCTTGCCAAACCTAGCACGTCAGGCGTGACTTGTTCAATTGCGAGGTAGATCCTAACTCTGGTTCAATTGAGAGGTAGATAGTTTGAGACGAAACTGTTTTCTCAACAGACGCCAAACTGTCATGTGTAGGACGTCCAGCCGTCAGGAAGCACGTCGGGTTGATTTTGTAGGACTGTTCACAAAGCTTTGTCTCACTTGCTTTACAACGTCTTCAGACGTACAGGATCGACCTGAAGATTTGTTGTGTCTACGGAAAATCCAGCTTCAATCATTCACTTATGCCATTGATAAATAGTAGGCCTACTGGGAGGATTTTTACCATACTTTTTTAAGAAAATTACGTTGCACAGTTCTCACAGACTTAGGATTCTTTAAACCAAAACACACAGTCAGCACACTCCGGACCAGTAAAGGCAGCCATCATGGGCGCCCGCAGGATTTTTTCCAAGGAGGGGCAAGACACACACTTACACACATTCATATTACTTATACGTATTTATATCCCACTCTCACACAATCACATCAAAAGACGTATGCATGTAATCCTTCATGTTGAACTGATTATTTTAGCACATAGTATATCTTCATTAACTAGGCCTATATAGTAAACAAAGGCTATATTAAAAAATCAACAGATTAGATATTAGGATAGCATTGACACAAAAAAGACACAACACAAATAATCTACTTAGCCTACATTTCATTCCTGTTGAACAGAAATTCTATCTGACGAGGACCCTCGTTAGCGAATTTAGTAATTGCTTGCTCTATGAACATATTCTTGTTTAGAAGCACATGTTTTCGGTAGACACTATACATATATACAGTTCACTGAGTCTTTCCTACTCCATTCTTGAGCGTAACCAAGTTTTTACTCTCATTAAATACTAAATGAAGGTTCTACTGTGCAAGTAGTCGCTAGAAGCAAAATAAATATTTTTGTTACACTCCCAACAGCGACAGCCGAGGCTTCGGTAGCTGTGTAAAGTTGGTGAAAACAAATGAAATGAAATTTTTAAGTTTTATGTCCCATGATTGTGCCGGCTAGGCTAAAGGAGACGGTGATGATGAGAAATGAATGAAATGGCGGAATGAAGAAAGTGGGAGGAAACGGGAGAACCTCGATAAAACCCACGCACATGGTGTTTGTCCAAAACAAAGTTCACTTGGCGCGAGCTGGGATCGAAACGAGGACTCCATGTACCAGATGTGAAAGTTGGCGAAAGCAGTTGGTGACATCTCAGCGATGATTTTAAAACATGTCCAAAATAACTTCAATGTGTTCTTGTATCTTGGAAAGATCTATTGCCTCTTCCTGTAGAACATTTGTAGTTGGCTCTAAAATAGCACTGTATTTGGCCATGATGCACATTGATATTGTAAATGTACCAAATTACACTGAAGAATCTAAGTACGTAATGAGCACCTTGTTGCGCGCTTCTGTTTCTACCACTACAGCTGTTTTAGGCAATTCACTATTTCTGAGATTTTTCCAAAAATATTCTGATGCTTTTGTTATTTGCAGACTACCATGTTTCACAGAAGAGAGGCACATTAGGAACAAGATTTTTTCTGACAGACCTTTCACGAAAAAAAAATGATTATATTTTGCATAGTTACAACTGAATTTCGAATGTGTTTAACTTTATTAGTGTCATTAATAACAAAATTTAATTTATTGCTAGTACAGTGAAAAAAATACGCCTTAGGATATTTATTTTGTATCATTCTACTCACACTACCTTCCTCTCCTACCATTGTGGAGCATCCATCATAACCTTGTCCACATAATTTTGACATATCAAGGTCACATTTTGACAAAAAGGATAAAACTTCAGTTACAATTGCCTTTGTATTATGTTCCTGGAGAGCCACAAAACTAAGCAATTCTTCTATATTTGGTTGATTTAGAGTTGAATCTAAATATCTAATTCCTACTGACAACTGCTCTACACCAGAAATGCCCACACTTTCATCAGTAATTACTCAGAATGATTTTCTTTATTTGCTTCCTTAACTAAAACATTTTAAAATTCGTTTTCACAAACTGAAATCAATTCATTTTGAATTCATTGCGAAATATATTTCGCATTGCCGATCGTCCTTCAATGTGTTCTTTGAACACAGTGGCCCTTATGCAGTGTCTTCTGACAAGTGATTAGTGCCATACTAAAGAGTTCGACTAATATATGTTTCCTGCAGTCTCCAGTCTCGACACGAAAGTCTAACAGATCAAGGAACTTGCCCGAGTTTGATTTACCATCTCAAAGATTTATCACTTATCGGGCGGTATTCAGAGAGAATTTGTTAATCGAGGGTTAGTCTCAGACTGGTTAGTAAGCATACTAACTCTTTACTAAGGAAGGTGCATGTTATAGTATTCAGAGTCTACTTTGAGTACAACTAAAATGATGATTTGGGTATGATTAACTTATATAACCCCAATGCATCGGGCGAGAAAAATAAATGTGGCAACTACGGAAAAGTAGACGAGCGCATGCGTAGTCTGTAAAAATGAAAATATATGAAATACGAAATGTTGTGTCACACGCTAAACCGTGGGTTAAAGATTAGCCTCTGCTGTAGTTTAATTAGTCAGATGTGATTAACTTCGTAAAATACTACGTCCTAATCAGAGACTCTGAATACAATTTTGATCATCCGTTAGTCAACCAGTAGTATGCCAAAACGACTCTGCATAAGGCCCTTTACCTCTAACACCTATATCATGTGTTGTGCAGAAAAAGATGGAAGATAATATAGGAACTAGCTTTCTTTCTGTTACTTTCAACTTGGTTGATTCCGGAATTCGGGCAACGATATTCTCATCTTTTTGCCTTTTAGGAAAAAGTCATATCCATTCTGAACACTACACCATTAACAGAGATTTAAAAAAGAAAGCATCTTCGGCTTCCGAAAGCAATTAAACTCAAACTTTTGTCACCAGAAGAGCCTATAAAAGTTAACCTTTTTCGAAAAAGCAAGGGGGGCAATTGCCCCCTCTTGGCCCCCTCTGTGGGCACCCATGGCAGCCATCTTTGCTGCAATTGCAACTAGCGTTTGCTGTGGCTTATTTCTGAACTAGTGTACTACGTTTATCAAAACTTGATGCATTTTGCTACAAAATGACACCAAAACCATGTCTTTAAGATACATTAATAAATCAATATGAGTTTTTAAATTTGATTTTTTTTTTTTTTTTGGTAAAACACAACTTGTATTCGTAATAATAATTATAGTAACAAAAGGTAAATATCCCAGTTTAACAGTTTGTGCATCAAGCTAATATATGTCGAATTGTATAAAGATGGTATGGAATTTGGGGTGGTTGGTGGATATACTAAAAAAATAGTACTAATTTTGTTAAATCTAAACAATTAGAGCCTTTAATTAATGACGATTTTAACCTATATCAACAACAGATGGAAGGCTTGAGCGAACAACAACAACAACAAAAACAACAACAGATGGAAGGCTTGAGCGAACAACAACAACAACAACAAAAACAACAACAAATAATAATAATATGCATATTAAACCAATGTAAATATGTTCTTTAAAAATGTATATCAGAGATAAAAGCTGTGCCTGCTTTCCCCAGAATTTAGAATCTTGGTTAACCTTCGCATTATATAGGCTATTTTCGCAACATATTAAAGTAAATAATTATATGGGTAAACATCCAATTTATAATTAAAGGGACTTGAAAGGACAGAATGTTTATGTCGTAGGACGTTCGCTTAGTGGTAGTTAGATACCCCAAGGGCTTTCTGCATCTCATTTCGATTTCCCCCCATTCAACCAAAAAAATGAATATATATATATATACGAAATGTCGTAAAGCATAACTTGTTTAATATGAAAAAAGTATATTTTCATGTAGTTCTCAGTGCATATAATCCCGAGAGGGAGGACACAAACAGAAAAAGAAGAAAAATATATACGAAGAAGAGGAAAAGATTAAAAATGAAATTCCATAGGGAGGTGAGTGTAAGGGGGTTTTCTGGAGACTTGGCTCACTAGCGACATCTTGCGTTGGCGCAGTTTCATCTGATGAGTTCATACATAAATAAAAGCGGCCAAAACTAGTAAGGGAAAGATGCAGGACTTAGTCTTGGAGCTTATAGGAACAGAACTGGAATATGGAGACCGTGGAAAATCGATTATGAAAGTACGAGGTTGGAAGCACGTCACAATCCAAAGAAGGGACTTTGCTACAAGATTTCTACTCGAACGAAATGTATATTTGAACATTTTAAAAGCACCATTGTCTTTTAACTAAGAGTCGGAATTAGCATCAAGTTTTTAAAGTCCTAGATTAGGAAGTTTCTCTTGAATTCTTAAATTGCCCTTTCACCTCTCAAGCACAACCAGAAATAAACTTAAAACCAAAGGAAGAGGATTCTCATAAAGTAACATAAGAACAAGGTGTAAATTTTTCGAAGAAAATCCTTTTATTAATTCTAAAAATCCTAAGCTATTTTAAGTAACAGATCATCCCAAAGTGGGGGCTCCTCAAACTCACTTAGTAATTCCTTTATATAATTAAATGTAGAGGAGTTATTTTAAATTTTCTTAGCTCATAGTGTCATGGATTGTCACAAATATGTAATGAGGATTTGGGTGATGTATGTATATATAATAAGGTAACTTATCATTTTGGACTTATTAGGAAGTATATGGCGCCATCTTTTATTTTATGGAGACATACGACCTTATTCTCCCTTTGCCCTTTCCATTCTACCTTTCTGGTCTCAAACAGGTGTGTAATGAATTGAGAAAATATATTCAAAGATCTGGTACCAGCTGGTTTATTTGACCTAAAATCCGGATTGTGATTGGTTGGTTTCGAACCCGGAATGGAAGCTATGGATCAACTGACGTCGATCGTCAGTTGGTCACTGTTTAAGGTACGTAGTGTTTGTTCTTTACACTTTGTTAAATTTAATTATTGTTTTTGTGAAAAATGGTGAAAAATTTGTCAGTGGAATTTCCGTGAGTATACTCAAATGTATTTGAAAAACGATTATTTAAGGATTGACATATTTAGACACGAGCAAGTGTATGATTTTGCTAATTAAAATTTTGACTACTTAAAGATGAGAAAATTCGAGGTTGTTGTAGGTCATCTTGGAATGGCGCTTTTGAGAAAAAAATGTATTCTAGGCTGTTTTTCCATCAGGAACTGTAGGATTTTTTTATTATTATCCAATTGTTAATATTTTGTGTATTATTATTTTTTTATTTTTTTATTATTTTTTCTTTATTTATAATAAATTGTTTATCCTTGTTAATTTGAAATAGTAGGGTGGTCATTGCTAAGTAATTTCCTAAAATAACTGAAATATTTTTTTTTAATTTTGTATATTAAAAGTGAGAGTAATACATATACATTATCTGGGTGCGCTACGCGGCCTTTTAATACAGTACCGGCGAAAACTCTCACCACTTTTTTTCAGGATTATTTCCCCGGTGGGCGGGTCTGGATTTTGAAGGTTATACCCTGGCCGGCGAACGATGATTTCTGACAGCTCAGCTCGCGAGGATGACTGAGAAGTGCGGTGTTGCCATGTGCTTCTGGCGCAAGGGAAAAATCGTCTGCTTCCTCGTTGAGGGTGAGAGGGGGCGAGTGAAAGTTTGGCAATGTGCGGTGGTTACCATGGAGACGCGACAGGTTGTGAGCCTAAGGTTGGTTGACCTGCTGTCTTCTGCTCGCTTGCCGTGGCCTTGGGCAAAGCTGTCAGAAATCATCGTTCACCGGCCAGGGTATAGATATGTTGTGTTCTTTTACTCTTTCAAGTACGGATTTTTCCCTGGGGTGGTCATTCTGAGAGAAGGGGGATTAAGAGTGTTTCGTTACAATAGGCATACATCTACAGAGTCCGCCAGAAAATTGTATACACTGTTTAAAAACAAAACAAAAAAATCTATATGTCACATTTCTAAATTACATTTAATTATTATTCAAACATATGTTACAAATTATCAAGCAAGCAATGTTTACATTAGATGTTCAAAATCTTAGCCGTTGCTCGAGAACCTTCGCCAGAAGATTACAGAGGCATGTGCATCGGTCTCCATTGATACCTTGACCGCTGTAGCTGCAGCGACGGTTCGTAGTTCCATGCGCTTCAAACTTGTCAACAATGCGTTTGATTGTTAGGCGGGTTGGTGGATCAGTTCCAAATTCCACTCTCCACCGACGCTTCACTTCGATTGCATTCCCAAACCTGATAATAAAACACTTCAAAACGTACTTTCGCTGCTCGCCTCGAACGTCAAGCGTACTCTTTGTCATTTTCTTATCTCACTAACCGTGCTGACAGTACCGACATCTGTTGAGCAAAAAACCGTACTACTGAAAACAATGCCGACATCTGTTGGGCGAAAAACCATACTACAACATACCTAAGTTTCAGAATAACTGATACAAGATTACAAAGAGGGTATACATTTTTCTGGCGGATTCTGTACTTTTCATACACGAAACACGTGATTTATTTCGTTTTCTCCAAAGAAAGCTAGAGTATTCTTTGTTAACTACTATGACTCATAAAAACAGTCTCATTTGTCGCAATTAATACAAGACTGTTGCTTGTTCGCCAATATGGCCTAACAATTCTTTTTATTATTATTTAATTGGAGACATGAGAGATGAAATTGCCTTTGATATTCTAGCCAGACAATAGTCTGTTACTTAGATTAGATTTGTTTTGACATTTAAATGGAATGGTTCCAGGAAATCCCAAGAGACGGCTCATTGGATGGTACTTATAAACTATTTAAAGAAAATCGTTATGGCAAATTACTTAATTAACCGCAACTAACAAATAACTAAAGAAAAAGGAACAACTAGCTGATAACGTTTTACTGGATTTTTAAAAATAAAAACTACGTCATTGGTTCGAGGAGCCCTCCTTTGGGACTCATAAGGCTAACATCGTTTAGTGGTTTCGAACCTGAGAGCTTGAAACATTATGAAAGTAGCAGAGGATCAATCGGGTATGAGTCTCGATTCTCAGACTTGGACAGATTAAGTGACCCAGATAGATCCAGTGACCCGCACAAATCCGGCGACCAGGACAGATTAAGTGATCCGGACAGATCCAGCGGCCCACACAGATCCAATGACCCAGGCAGATCCAGTGACCAGGATATATCCATTGGCCCAGACAGATCCAGTGACCCAGACAAATTCAGTGACCCGGACAGATGCAATAGCGCAGGCAGATCCAGTGATCCAGACAGATCCAGTGACCCAGAGAGATGCAGTGAACAAGACAGATCCAGTGATCCAGACAGATCCAGTGACTCGGATAGATCCAATGACCCAGACACATCCAGTGATTCAGACAGATCCAGTAACCCATACAGGTCCAGTGACCTGGACAGATGCAGTGGCCCAGACAGATCCAGCGATCCAGACAGATCCAGTGATCCAGGCAGATCCAGTGACTCGGACAGACCCAGTGACCCAGATAGATCCGGTGACCTAGAAAAATCAAATGACCCAGACAGATCCAGTTACCTGGACAGATGGAGTGACTCAGACAGATCCAGCGATCCAGACAGATCCAGTGACTCGGACAGACCCAGTGATCCAGATAGATTCGGTGACAGAAAAATCAAATGACCCAGATACAGCAATTACCCAGACAGATCCAGTGACTTGGACAGATGCAGTGGCCCAGACAGATCTAGCGATCCAGACAGATCCAGTGACCCAGACAAATTCAGTGACCCGGACAGATGCGGTAGCGCAAGCAGATCCAATGATCCGGACAGATCCAGTGACCCAGACATATTCAGTGACCTCTACAGGTCTGGTCACCCAGAAAAATCCAGTGGCCCGGATAGATGTAGTGTCCCAGACAGACCCAGTAACCCAGACAGATGCAGTGATCCAGGCAAATCAAGTGATCCAGACAGATCCAATGACTCGGATAGATCCAATGACCCAGACACATCCAGTGATTCAGACAGATCCAGTGTCCCAGACAGATCCAGCAACCCAGACAGATCCAGTGACCTGGACAGATGCAGTGGCTCAGACAGATCCAATGATCGAGACAGATCCCGTGACTCGGACAGACCCAGTGACCCAGATAGATCCGGTGACCTAGAAAAATCCAATGACTCAGATACACCAGTGGCCCAGACATATCCAGTGACCCGAACAGATCCGGACGACAGGAAAAATAATTTAAGCGTAATTACAAAATTATATACTCTATTACTGGAGCTCATATGTTCACGTGTTCGACTCCCGATGTGACATCGTTTGTCAGTTATGATACACCTAATCTATTGATGGTTGTTCGGAGCTTGACACTTGGCAAAACTGATCTCACTGGGATGTGAAGTTATAGCTTCATGTAACACTTAGTGTTGCTCACGGAACGAAAAAATTCTCGTTTCAAAAACGAGACGAAACTACAAATTTTACGAGTGTCGTCGGTAAATCTAGTTTACCCAAGATTTAGGTCTGAACCACTGTTTTATTGTTACACGATTTATAGTGTTAATGCTATAAATTGAAAAAGTGATCTACGAACACAGTGAAGAGCATTTAAAGATAATGCATATCATTGCACAATACAACGTGTTTATAAATAAACGGTGCGATTTTAAAAAAATAATAATAAATCTACTTATTACCTTACAAGGGTAAAATGTACACCACAAGCAGTGACAACTGTCCAAGTTGCTCATGCGCTACCTGATATTTGCTTGCAGGCTACTGCTGGACGCAGCGTCAGTTTCTGTCAGCGCCGAGATAAGAGAAGGCTTTCTGTGTGCTCCATTTTGAGGTGTCCAGATCTGTGGTTACAGTGGAGAGTGAGTTTTCTACACGCTTTAGCAATGACCCGCCACACAAGAATAACATAAATAGGTGGTACCGACAGTTCTTGGAAACTGGATGTTTGTGTAAAGGCAAGAGTTCTGGTCGACCTCGTGTATCTGATGCCTATTCTTCTTCAAACAAGAAACTGTGACCGGTGACTCATTTCTAGACATGATGGAAACTTGGTTGGAAAGCGCAACACTTGCAGCATCGACATTTGCGGTACTGCGACATTTGCGGTACTTCGAGAATTGTCATTTGTGGTACTGCGACATTTGCGATACTCCAAGTATTGACATTTGTGGTACTGGGACATTTGCGGTACTGTTCGAAATAACTTATTCTCCAAGCTAAGAGAAAATACTTTCGACTGTTCAGTTAAAAATTAAGCGCCCAGTATTAACTGCTGAACAAATACCAAATTTTATAACATTGCTATAGCCCACAAGTTGTTCTAGGGAAAATTAACATGACCTTTTTCTTTTTTAGGGGCCTTTTTGCATACTAAAGGCAGACTAAAAGTCTTCTTTCAGAACATGCAACCATCATTAACTTACCACACATACATACAAACTTTTCTCAGAACACTAAGAACATGTAAACCCAAATATAAGGATCAATGATACAGAAAAGTGAAAAAAAATGTACTAGGATACACGGTAGACACAACCGAAAGATGTAAACAAACGCTTGCTTGTGATTGGCCAAAACTGGAAAATGTAAACAAATCCTTTTCTCTCATTGGCCAAAAGCCTGTCCATAATATTTAAAGGAAACTTCTAGAAATATTTATATGTTTGTTTTCTTTTATAGCTTTCATTAACAGTTTTCCAATAACTACAAATAATTATAATGGATAGATTGAGACAACTTACAATCACAATAATAAAAACAATAAACAATGTAGCTTCTCTTCTGGAACAAACAAAAATTACTCCAACTTTTGGATGTATGCCATTTTCCTCAAAAATTTCTTGACATCTTTTGAAGCTACATATTCAGTTAATGTGTTTTCTATTATTTCGTCCAATTTTATGTACTGACGTTGTCCACGTTTCCATTCAATGTTTAAAGGTCTTCTTTGATACAGGTAATCGCTGTACACAGCCTCATTTTTTTTTAGATACTTCACCAAACAGTACACGTTACGAGTTGACTTATCTATTAATGATTTGAGTCTGAAGTTCCACTTTCAACAGAATTATTGGTTCTGTGATCTTGATTCGAGCAGTTCCACATGAAGATATTAATACCAGTATTATTTAACCGGTATTATTACTTAACCACTGTTCTACAAGATAATCTAAAAGCCTCTCAAGTTTTTCGTGATGTGATGCATCTTCGATAATGGAAAGCCACCCAATATCGATATCATCTATAGGGAGAAATGCTAGGGCAAAACAGATTCTCAGGCAGAGCCTAACCTCTGGGACTGATTTGTAGTCATTTATGAGTCTAAATTTCTGAACCTTCCTCCACAAACACTGATTCAAATGAAAATTTCACCCACTAATTTACTTTTCCTGGAACAGCGTTCTTAGAGATGCTATTGCGGTTTGCTCGAAATAATTTGCTTAATTTCAGATTCCAATCATAATATCAGCCTTCACCAAACCGAAAAACTCCGATATGTCTTACTATCTGTTGCTGGTAAGAGGCTGAAGATCAAAGAGACAATATTTGTTTCCTCCAAGTTATGTTTCCGTTCTTGAAATTTCGATACTGTCTGTACTGAAAACCCTGATGAAAAGCTCATTGTTCCTTCTCAAAGGTTTCGATTACTGTGAAAATTTCCATTAGCGGGCCCGCGTGATCCCCTCTTATATATCCACAACCTACTAAAATCAGCCAATCAGAATGAATCATATATATTAGGCTGTTCCATCTGCATACCCAGCCCTTTTATTAATGTATTCATTCTAATTTAGATTAACGGGGCTGAAATGGATGATCGGTGCACGTTTCACGCTGTGTACCACAAATGTTCTACTTTCTAAGGGAAAGTGTTGAACAGTACCGCAAATGTCCCGGAAAAACTGTTTTTCTGGTTGTACCGCAAATGTCCTGATACCACCTGGTTGTTACCCCAACTAAACATCAATTATGATTATTACATTTTGCAACTGGACGGTGCTCCGCCCCATTTTCACAGTAATGTACGAGAGTTTCTTAATCGTGTTGCGCAGGATTGGACGTGCTACAACAGAAGACAACAGCGTTCTCCCCTGGCCACTCCATTCACCGGATTTAACACCATGAGATTTCTTTCTTTGCGTGTTTGTTAATGTACGCCCAAAGACAGAGTTTATGAATCACTAATGCTCTGTCCCTTGAGGAAGTTTGTGATCGGATAACGCTTATATAGGATGCACTGCAGACCATCACGGTGGACGATCTACACAGAGTATGGGAAGAATTTGATTACCGTATATATATGTGTCGTGTGACCAAGGGTGCACATATTGAAGGATTGTGATTAATGCATCAGAAACTTGGACAGTTGGCGGTGCTTAGGCTGTAAGGGTTGCCAATATAAGGTAATTTTAGATTTATTATTAATTTTTAAAACCGCACCATTCATTTATAAAGAGGCTGTATATTCCAATAATAAATATAGTTTAAATCTTCTTTTATACCATATCCTTTGTGGACCACTCGTGACGTAGAAGGATTCTAATAACGTCCAGATAAAGTTAAGAGAAAAATAGAGCATATTTTTTTTTACATAAATTTATAAAGCTATAAGAGAGAGAAGTGTTCGAGAATCGAGACGAGACGATCTTATTTCTCGTCTCGTCGGCAAAGCTAGTAACACTCCTTCAAGAAGTTGAATCCAGCTCTTCTATGCCGGAGGGAGAACAGAGAGAGAAAATACAGATCTTAACGAGAAGAAAGACAAAGCAAGAGAATTATGCTTTTTGGACCAAAAAATCCAATATATTTCAATCAAAAATTTTCTTATAGGCCTTATATCTGGAGAAGTGCATATGGTGTAGCCAAACTAAAACTATCACTTATCTCAGTATGATGTGTTTACTCAGTTAAAAATACGAAAATTTGATTTCGGGGACATTCAGAAATGGGAAAATAATCAGGCACAATTGTAGAATTTGGGGAACGAGCGTGATTCTCCAAAGGACAATGCTTTTTGTGCCACATCTAACAATACCCTTTATGGGCTTTTCTTCTTTGAAGATGAAATTGCAACTGGAAAATCCTTCCTTCAGGTGCTGCCGAAATAGTTAATGCAATTCCTGCACACTGAATCAGAGAACTGTTTTCTTTAGTTATATGCCCCGTCCCATATTTTCACCCTGATATTAGGGCATATTCAAAGATAGAGCTACCAAATCGTTCGATTCGTCGTGATGGAGCAACCGACTAATGTTATGGGGTTATGTAAAGGGCCTCGTCTATCTCGCTCCTCTTTCACATGTTGTGGAACTGAAAACGAGATTGAACAAGTAAAAAGAATTGTTGGGCCATGTGTGACAAGAGTTCAATTATTGCACCGACATTTCTTGAGTCACACATGCTTCCCACATAGAGTGTTTGTAAAGTGAGTGCTGTTGAAAAAATCCTTGTTGCTGAAAAAATCCTTATTGAAAGAATACTGTTGTAATTGAACAAAATCCTTGTTTGTAATGAGCAAATAATTCTTAAGGTTAAACAATAATATCGATTTTATTGAATAGAATATTTTTTATAATAAAAAATATAGTTTTCGATAAGTCCAATCTTATTACATTATCAAGAGGATAAAATTTCGTTCTTTTTCTCGCGTGAGTACGCATAACAAATTATGAGATGAGGTGAGGTGTAAAGATGTTTCCTTGTAACATTATATGAATGTGTTATTAGTTGGTATCACAATGTCTACAAGACTGTGTAACCTGCCAGCCCCACCAACTGTTTTGCATATCAAAATGTAAATATAGTAATTTACATATATAATTTAATTTAATTTGAAAGCCAGATTAAGTAGTAATTTTAATCATATTAGGATTAATTCAGATATAAATAAGTATAAATGGATTAATTTATATACAAAATGATATTCATATTATAGTTTAAACGTACTACTAAAAAAAAAAAATCTCTGTCTAAGAAGCACTCTTCACAAAATTTCAACTTTAGCATCACACAACAGGAAAATTCGAGAAGCCAAGAGTTCAATAACCTTTGAGCTAACATAGTTGCTAACCTAAAGTAAGGGACATGTCTAAAAAGAAGCAGGTTTATAAAGTATATTCTATAAGGAACAGAAATTGGAGAAATAAAATGAAGTTAGAAGCATTGACTAGCAACTATTGTTACTTCCAAACTCAACTCTATTGTTTGCAGGTACACACTTTAATGCTAAATTTTTGTGACAATAAGTGTGAAAAATCCAATTTGACCTGTAATTTCACACCTCTGAGGAAAACCGTTAGTCTGGTAAGCGAGCCTGACCGAAAAAAAAGGAAGAAAACATAGCATTTATGTCAGGAGTACCAGATTTAAAGAGTATATTATTAATAAGTAATATTTAATATTAAAATGTTCTTGGAAATTCCGATACCAGTTAAGAAAAATGTTTTACGCGACCCTGCATCGTATTTTGTTTCCCGCATGATTCTAATTCACTCGCAAAGATTTTTCTCAGCCACCCTTGGAGGGTGTCGAGTGGTATGTCTGGAGGGGGGAGCTAGCAGACAACTCACCACCAAGACGTTTTTTTTTTTTTTTTATCTAACCTCGAAAAAGATGACAACTCCAAGGACCTACAAAAATAAGTAAATTACTCATATACTTTATTATAGGTGTGATTATTATTTGTTGTATGTAAACATTTCATAGTCAAAAAAAAAAAAAAAAAAAAAAGTAAAAGGAAAGACAGAAGCAGACAGTCCACCATTTCCCGCCTGCAAGAAGGTAATTTTAGAACCTGCCACTAGAGTGCACTAAACACCAGAGACACCAAACGTCTGCTTGGAGATTCCTAACGGGTCTCCACGACTGGTAAATAAAATATAAAATCGTGATTTAATAAAATTGTAATAATTGTTTGGTATAAAAGACATACTGGGAGTGTGTGGATAAACTCTAAGTGTACGTATAGATACAGAAAATGGAGTGACAGTCTGTAAATTTTAAATTATTTACAAATTTGTCAAAATGTCGCCGGCTCAACGCGGGTGGCACCTCACAAAGGGGATAAGGTCAACAACCCCAAAAACAATGAAGGTAGAGAGAGTCTCTACGAGTTTTGAGAGACAACCAGCGGAAGTAAATACTGAAGCTCAAGGGGTAAACAGTTAGTTCTTAGTTAACCACCGGTCCGTTCGCCTCAAGTACCTAATGATTCTCGTGGGAAGCTGTGTTTAGTTCTGATTATAAAGTGCGGTCCAGATAGTGTATAGTTAACGCTATGATTAACACGCCGAAAACTCCCAACAAAGTGTTTCACTATTATAAACAATAATTATAGAAATAATAATAATTATCAACTACTATTGATTATCGTTACTTTTCAGAAAATTAACTTTGTTTGATAACCAATAGTGAAATTCAACCAATAAATTAACATGAAACTTGAATCAGGTGAAGTGTAATGAACAGTGTAACTACTAGCCTGTTGTTGTGTTTCATCTTGTGTTAGTTCGGCGCTATTAATTTTTGATAGACAAGACGACAAAATCTTAGGGCGAGAAGGACTTCGCTCGAAATGCCCTAAAAAAAAAAAAAAAAATCATCATGCTAACGTTGTGAATGGAAGGTGGTAACAGCAAAGATCTCGAAGAGAGAAAATCACATCGTCCAAAAAAAAAAAAAATCGAAAACAGTAGCGTCTAACTGGAGTGACGAAAACTTATTCCAGAAGAGAAGAGGACCACATACAGTGAAAGTGTAGTGACAATGACAGTGAAAATATAAATCCTTTTTTTTTTTTTTTTTTTTTTTCTTGGTTAAGCAGATTATTTTATATCTGCTAAGGGATTACAGGTGTCAATATTTCCTCCACCCATCTCTCATGTGCTGGAAATTCGAGAATATATTCTTTGTGATGACTTCAGGTGACCATGCAAACGCATTCATCCAGCTTTGAGCATGAGAGAACCCTTTACATAGGGACTATCCAGAGTGATGCCCTTAACAACTGAGTTCATGTTTTAATGCTGTCGCTTCCAGTAAAGTTATTACAGTAGTAATGAGGGATAACGTCCCTTCGTGATTACACTATCCGAGGAAAGGGAAGGAAAGAATCAGCCTGGGACCTGAATGTTCAGTACCATCACAACATTTGCCTGATGTGAATGAGTAAAACCCAGGAAACCTCACCCAGGATGACTGGCCTGAAAAAGCTTTAACACTTCTTCAACCGAGTGTCCCCAGTGGGAATCGAACCCGGAATTATTCGCCTCAAAGAAGAGAGCTTTGGCGACTACACTACACGTGATCACACTGGTAATATTTGTATTGGGAAACATAAGTTATAGTTTGTGAACGTAACTTACAATCCAAAGCCAGAGTACTTTGGCCAATCCCATTGTTGGTCATCAGGTCTGAACAATCATCACCATGCAAATTTTCTGTCGTTGGACGGAATGACCAATTTATGAACTTTTTAAAATTTTATATATGATAGCCACCAATAGACATGATGGCTTTTCTACCATTTTTCTATTATCATGATCATACAGAATATGGTTGAAGTTTGTGCTATGATTAATTAACGTAATGTCATATTTTTAGAAATGCAATTATCTGGTTAGTGTAAAGGAGTTACCAAATAAATTACCAAATAACAAGGGTTACATATTTCAGATCACCATTGCAACATTTTACTGTAGTATAAATTTATCAAATGCTCTTGTATTCGTTCTAATCATTCAGTGTTGCAAAAATATCAAATTTAAATTATTGACTGCGCATTTCATTCATAGAGAAAAATTCTCGCTTTTTGCAGAAGTATATAATTGTTGCATCTATATATTGAGCATTAGTGTTACTAATAATGTGGTGAATATGTTAACAATGTATATTAAATGGTATGATCTCCAAATTATTAAGTCGTGAATAAGAGTAGTGTTGGATGCCTAACGTGTGTTGTAATGGCAAAAATATTTAGTTTGACGTTTCTATGTCAAAACCGTAGCTTATATGGACCAAGTGATAGAACATTAATAAGTAGAATGAAATATTAAGGTATCAAATTATTAATTACTATATGACTCACATTAGATTAGATTAGTTTAGGAATCTCAGACTTAGGCATATCGTTTGAGAAAGAAATATTTAGAAAAAACAAAAATTACCAAATTACCCAGCCTAATTATATTTACTATGAAACAAATAATAATTTTTTAACGTATCTAAAAATAATTCAAATGTCGACATTCCAAGGAGTACTTGACCAAATACTCGATTAAGTTCCCTAATTATCAGCATGAATATCTCTATATCTATATCTATATCTATAACTAACTAACTCTATGGCCTATGGAACCCGGAGGTTCAGTGCCGCGTTCACAAAAGCTCTCCACTGACTTCTATCCTTAGCTAATTGGATCCAGTTTCTACTTTGTATTCCTATCTCTGCGAGATCCATCTTAATATTATCCTCCCATCTGCGCCTAGGTCTTCCTAATGGTCGTTTTCCTATGGGTCTACCAGTCAAGACTTTGAAAGCGTTTCTACTTTCTTCCATTCTAGCTACATGACCTGCCCACCTAAGCCTCCTAGACTTGACAACCCTAACAATGTTGGGTAAACCGTATAAACTATGTAGTTCTTCGTTATGAAGCTTCCGCCATTCCCCATTCTCGTTCCTCTTGGGTCCGAACAGGGACGTGTAGTGCATATTACCGCTGTTACCGGCGGTAACGGTAAACATATGACAGTTTTTCGTTGTTTTCATATGTCTCTAAATTTCATCATCAACATGGGAAGATGTTTACATATTTTCCTTTCCTTTCATTAAAAAAAAAAAAAAAAAAAAAAAAAAAGTTCGGACGGCCTATGCCGCAGTTATACTGCCAGCGCCAAATAGGAACATATTCTTGTTGATACCATAGATTTCAAAGGTAACGCGATCCCCGATAGCGGTCATTCACTTCAGAAGCACCTTTCAGCATGCCAGCCAGGGCCAGAAGCATCCTGCGCGCTCGTATTTGGACGTTCGGAATGGCCCTTATGTTACCGTTCGGCTGAGTGGAACAGGAAAAAATAGGAACGTTCCCTGTCAAAACAAGGAGAATCTAGAATATCATCAGCATATTTATTCTACTCGCTCTCCTCTCGCTATAGAGGATCGCGCTGGCAGTGTGATTCAACTATACTGTTTCGTTTGCTTCCTAATCCAAGTATGGAAACTTGGCTCTAATTTCCGTATTCGTAAAGTTATTTCATTGTCTTAACAGTATGCAATTTCATAGTAATGATAATTGGAGAGAAGTAGAGATGTTTCCCGGCGCTCCTTCTAATTCGTATATTTATTTAAGATTTATGATCATTAAGTTGAAAATATTTTGTTTTTAATTTAGTATAGAATACCTACTTTCGATTCAGCAAATTTCCAGCCCTAGCCTCTAGCCTACTAGTTGAATTTGCACTTTGATGCAGTTTGATGTGTTGAAAAAGAACTGTGCAATCGTCTTCACTATACCGTAGTTTGACTGTCCCGCATTGTGTTTGACAGTCTGACTAGTTTTCAATACGGAAAACTTGTTGCTCAAACATACGATGGAGCTTCGTTATGATTGGTGAGGTAGGAAGCAGCAGCCTCTTGTTAAACAAAATACAGAAGTCTATTTTTTTTCATTGTCATGTCCATAGGCTTCAATTATAGTGTTAGAAGAGTCCGTTGACTGTACAAAACGTAATTTTTTTCTAAAACTATATCGTGACTTGCTTCTTTATTCTCGAAGTCTTTAAAAAGAACAAATGCTTTGGACTATGTAGCTACAGGCCCGTATCCAGGGGGTTTAGGGGGGCCGGGTCCCCCTAAATTTTTGCTGCCCCCCTAATATTTTCATAGTAGGCTTGCAAATAAACTATAATGTGGTGATTAAATATAATAAGGTTGGATCGGGGCCCCTTAACTTCAGCCGTCCCTCTACATTTTTGGGCTGGCTACCGGCTTGTATAGTTAACAAAAGTATCCCAACAGCCTCAAACACAAGGTGGAACTATAGAAGTAAGATAAATGATGTGCTGTATAGCTTTAAAGATGAACTGTTAGGACTCTTTAAATCCATACCGAAAATATCGACGAATGAGATTCTCAAACCAGAGTTCGAGCTGCAGCAAAATACCTTCTACCAAACCCTCCAAAATTTTGACTTCAAATCTTTTACTTGAACTGTTTTATGTTATAAGATCAAGATAAGAAATTTTGTTCACTATCTTACAGAAGGAAATTCATGATATAAGTTTTTGCAGAACAAATAAATGACTTTGAAGAATATCTCTAAGTTCATTGAGAGACGGTTTCGATTATATTTAGTAAAAATGGAAGACCCTGAAAAACCACACTTTTCAAAAGATCAAGGGAAATGAAGTGGGATTTGACTCCCCCCTGAAAAATCATTGCCAATGCCTATAGTTTAAAACATTGATACGCTAAAAGGAAAAAAAAAGGACTAGATTTTCTGATATTGAAAAACTAGAGATACTTATAAAAACAACAACCGGTAACAACTGTGAAAATGTCACGCCACGCCACTGGGTCCGAATATTCTTCTCAGGATCCTGTTCTCAAATACTTTCAGTCTATGTTCTTCCCTCAGAGTAAGCGACCATGTTTCGCAACCATACAGAACAACAGGCATGATTATCGTTTTATATATTTTAAGCTTCAAATTCCTCGACAGAATTCGCGACGACAAGAGATTTTGAACCGAATAGTAACACGAATTCCCTGCTTTTAGTCGACATTTAATTTCTTCGTGAATATGATTTTCGTCTGTTAATATTGATCCTAAATATTTGAAAGTATCCACTTTATCAAAAGTATTATTTAATATTTTAACGCATCCACAATTTGCCGTATTACGGTCCCGACGCACTTCCATGTATTTAGTTTTCTCTGCATTTACTTGTAAACCCATGTCCCTGCAAGCGTTTAATAATATCTCTGAATTTATTTCTACTGTTCTCCTATCATCCCCTATTAAATTTACATCATCAGCATATGCCATAACCTGGTGAATGCCGTTCAACTCTAGGCCCTGGTTGCTATCTTTGATTTTCCTTATGGCGTATTCCAGCACAAAGTTAAATAATAATGGCGACAACGCATCTCCTTGTTTCAGGCCATTTTCGACGTGGAAGCTCGTGGACAAAAATTTTCCTACCCGGACTTTACTTTGGGATTCACTTAAACATATCTTAATTAATCTAATTAGCTTTCTCTGTATTCCAAGCTCTGTAAGAACGTTGTATAATGTTTCTCTCCTAACCGAGTCGTAAGCCTTTCTAAAATCAATAAATAGTTGATGTACCGGGGTATTGTATTCCCACTTCTTTTCGAGTATTTGGCGAATGGTAAATATTTGGTCGATAGTTGATCGATTTCGTCTAAATCCGCACTGATAATCTCCAATAATTTCATCTGCGTATGGGGTCAATCTTGCTAACAGAATATTTGAAAGGATTTTATAGGATGTTGACAGAAGAGAAATGCCTCGATAATTATTACAGTCAGTTTTGTCGCCTTTCTTGTGAATTGGAACAATGATTGACTCTTTCCACTCTTGTGGCAATTATTCCTTGTTCCAGATAAGGAGAATGAGTTTGTGTATCTTGTTCCACAATTTTTCGCCTCCAGCTAAAATTAACTCAGCCGGAATTTCATCTACACCCGGAGATTTGTGTTTCTTTAATTTTTTTATAGCGGCTTCCACTTCTATTCGATTGGGTTCTGGAATATACGGTTCTGCGGTGTGTATCTCCTTTTCTCCACGCACATTAGTTTTTGGCTGCGTGTTCAGCAAATCGTCAAAGAAATCTTTCCATCTATTTAAGAGGCTATCCGTATCAGTGAGAACTGTTCCGTCAGATTTCTTTAATATATAAGCACGAGGTTCATAGCCTTTCTTAAATTCGCTGATCCCCTTATACATGTCCCGAATATTTTTATTTTTACTATTATCTTCAAGTTCCTTAATTTTAGCTTTCAAAAAATCCCGTTTCTTTGTTCTAAAAGTTTTGGAAGTTTCCCGCCTGATATCTGCGAAATTTTGTGTAGTTGTTTCATTCGGATTTTGTAGCCACCGTAATTTTGCCTGTTTTCTCTTCTCTACTAGTTTAATGCATTCTTGGTCGAACCATGGTTTGTTCCTACGTATTTCCGCGTGTCCCAATTTTTCTATTGCTGAACTTTTAATGCTATCTCTAATTTCAATCCAAGTATCCTCAACACTAGTGCACTCCGAGTCTTCTAAAACCGAGAATCTATTCGAAACTTCAATCTGGTATTCCTCTCTTACCTTGCTCTCTTCTAATTTCTTTAAATTAAATCTCTCCGTTTTCGGACATTGAGGATTACATTTATTCAACGATAATCTCTCCCGTATTATCGCTGCTACCAGGTAGTGATCAGTGTCACAATCAGCCCCTCTAAACGACCGGACGTCAATCATGCTAGATTGTCTTCTTCTATCTACTAAAACGTGATCAATTTGATTATGTGTTTTTCCGTCTGGTGATGTCCAAGTGTATTTATGAATGTCGCGATGTGGGAATTTTGTACTCTTCACGATTAGGTTTTTGGATGTTGCAAAGTTCACGAGTCTAACACCGTTGTCATTACTTTCCTTATGCAAACTTTCGTTCCCTATAATCGGTTTGAAAATATCCTCTCGTCCTACCTTCGCATTGAAATCCCCTAATAGAATCTTCATATGGTATCGCGGGAGTTGGTCAAATATCCGTTCAACTTCTTCGTAAAAACTATCTTTTATATCGTCACCCTTATCTTCAGTTGGAGCATGTACATT
The DNA here is from genome assembly GCF_964235325.1 of Thermobia domestica. Taxonomy (NCBI): domain Eukaryota; kingdom Metazoa; phylum Arthropoda; class Insecta; order Zygentoma; family Lepismatidae; genus Thermobia; species Thermobia domestica. Next base: position 10,220,951 of record NC_137470.1, read on the forward strand.
TAAAACAATAATATCACACCACCGTCCCTTAAGAGTAATAAAAGAAAGTCTGTCAGTAACAAATTCAACCCGTTTAATTGCTGGTAATATTCGTTTGTGAACGAAAAACCCTGTTCCTAACTGGTGATTTTTATTTCCTTCTCCGTAAAAGAACGTAAAATTTCCGGAATTCTCAGATCCATTTCCTTCCCACCTAACTTCCTGAACTCCTACTAAGTCCATCCTGTATTTCTCTAACTCACTAGTTACAGATTTTAACGCGCCTGCCCTATAAAGACTTCTAATATTCCATGTTCCAAATCTCATGTCCATTTTCTTTTGCTGATGTCGGGCCAAGTTATCAGTCCTTGTCCGAGGCTTTTGTGAATGTTTCTGAACAAGTACCTTTTTTTTACAGGATGAGGGTGTTAGCCTTACCCAAACCCCCAAGCTGGAGGACCACTCCTAGTCGTCTGTCCGCGACTGCTTATTCAGTATATTCGCAGCTAACCTCTATATCTAGAGGCCTTCTCCTCGATCCGCAACCTGAGGACGCGCCATGCCGTGGTGACAAGAACCCACGTTACACGGATCTATATCTATATCTATATCTATATCTATATCTATATCTATATCTATATCTATCTATCTATGTATATATATATAATACAGTATACAGTATATTATTACTGTATACTACTGTACTGTATACCACCATTACTGTGTGTATATAGAATACAGTATATTATTATCATAGATATGATTGAAATTATTGAATGTTTTTTTATGTAATTGAATTTCTTTTTTTTAAATGCCGAATATGTATCGATATGTTTATTCATATAATTACCATATAGACAAATGTGTAAACATTAAGGTTTTATAAGTGCACATCTGTCCTATCTCCTTTTCTATATTTTTTTTTTTTTTTTGATCTTGCTAGTAAGTATTCTCATCTTGCTAGTAAGTCATAATTATTGTTTTTATTTTTTATTTTTAATAATTCAAAATTAATTACCTACCTTCTATCTTAGCCCCTTTCTTTTTAACCTTCTTCATGGATAACATTTGTACTTAATGAGTGTTTTACGTTTGCTTAAACGATAATTGTTCGCTACTGTGTTGTTTTAAGTTACATCAATCAGAAAAAAATCAGAGAATTAGTTTCCTGGTGTAACCAGAATCAATCTCATTTTATTTTCTTTTCAAATGTAACCGTCCTATATTTTCAAAGTAATATTTTCCTGAAAGTGCTCTGATTTTGAAGTATGTTGTAAAAAAAGAATAACATTAATAGTACTAATACAAACTGGAAGTCGAAATCCTTCAGATTTTGCGAATAGGCTCTAACTTAATATTGAAATCAAATTGTAGTCCTGTATAGTAGGATCAGGTTACTGAAATATTCCTATTGCAAGGAATGGGAAATTTGGTTTAGTTCCTAATTATTATTGAAAGACGTTTGAGTCATTCAGCAATTGATTTTCTTTTAAATAAATAAAAATTCACCTGCATGTAAGACAGTCAGCACAGCCCGTCTCATAAATAGCAGACTAATAGATAATATCTCTTTCAGCCTTGCAGCATGTGGATATTCTTTGAAATTACCCTGCTATTTCAATATTGAAAGTTCGGAATAATCACGCACCGACTTTTTCCTAGAGCTCTGGTTACACAGTTTGGGAGAAAAAGTAAAACTTTGAGATCTGAATATTATTAATAGCATTGCTTTAAAATCCTCTTTTATCTTTCGGAATAACAATACTAAATTTTAGACTTGGAGACCAGTGGCGTTAAATTCAGCTTTCCATGAGCCATCGTGCATATCGTTATGCTAATTAACACATCCATACTCAGGAATCGACATCAAATTTATCTCATCATAAATTTGAATCCCATTATCGACTATTACAAAATATGGCGCTGCGAACACACACAATCAATATTGCTATTATACGAGATTAGACGAGACCGAACTTGTCCAACAGAAACTGACATACTTTCTGATTTGAGATATCACTTTCAAGTCTCCTTTCTGAGACTTAGGAATTTAGGATTTAGGAACTAGATTTCTGGGCCTTCGGCAAATATGGCCATGTTAGCCCGTCACTAGAATTATGATTACAAATTAGATTTCTGGGCTTTCGGCATCTATGGCCATGTTAGCCCATCACTAGGATTAGGATTAGGAATTAGATTTCTGGGCTTTCGGCATCTATGGCCGTGTTAGCCTGTCACTAGGATTAGGATTAGGAATTAGATTTCTGGGCTTTCGGCATCTATGGCCGTGTTAGCCCGACACTAGGATTAGGATTAGGAATTAGATTTCTGGGCTTTCGGCATCTATGGCCGTGTTAGCCTGTCACTAGGATTAGGATTAGGAATTAGATTTCTGGGCTTTCGGCATCTATGGCCGTGTTAGCCCGTCACTAGGATTAGAATTAGGAATTAAATTTCTGGGCTTTCGGAAAATATGGCCGTGTTAGCCCGTCATGCGTGAGGAATTGCATCCCTCGCCGGTGACGCTATCCAAGGTAAGGGAAGGAAGAAAGAATTGGGGATAGAAGAAAGCGTCCTTTGATCTGTATATTAGGTACCATCCCGGCATTTGCTTACTGTGGATGAAGAAAAATACGGAAAAATCTCGCTCAGAATGGCTAGCTTCAGAAAGCTTTTACACTTTTTTGACCGAGTATCCACATCTTTCCAGAGACAATACAGTCACAACTATTGTCCTGTGATGTCAGCCTGAAACATTACAAAATCTCACTTTGACAGGCAGAGATTCCGATATTGCTCTTGAGTTTCCCACGTTACAGTAATTACAAAAAGTTTAAAAACTTATAAAGTATGAAAAATGAAGCTACTCTAGGATGCTAATTTTCTTGAATATATGAATGATTTATCAGTAAGCTTTCATCTTTTACATTTAGGAACAAGAATTTTCCTCGCTTGAAAGAAAGGGATTGAAAATGCTGACAAAAAGAAGTACATTTTGTTGTCACAAATCTGTTGCTGTCATGTCTTTGAGCCATTAGTTTCTACTCAACGTAATTATAATAGAAATAACCTTAATTTCCCTTTGAAGAATCTTCAATCATTACATGTAGGAAGTTTCCGAAGTTGGTTCTTTCTCGTTCACGTTTTTGCCGTACTAGCATGCATTTTTTGGGTAGCAATTAAGACTGATTCCAAGTGTATTGAAGACTCAGTTATTTCCCAACTACAGAGCATCTTTTTTTTTTTGGGGGGGGGGATTCGTGAAGTATGAAGTATATGCTGCCAATTTCGAGGAAAATTTATTCTCTCTTTTTCAGAAATTAACGTCAAAAATTCTCACAAAATCGGATTTTTGCCACAGGTTGACATCTTGCTTGAGCCTCAATTCAAACTACATTATGGGCCTTATTTTGTAACGGTTTGAATCATTGCAATGAAAAGTCTGCGTTTTAGTTTCCAATAATGAGATAACAGTTATAATTAATTTTTGGAAGTTTGCATTGCTTTATGCTCCGTAATTTTTGCGAAAGCTGCTACGGAATAATGTCCAATACGCTCATCACTAGTCTAGTGATTAGTTGCTCTGGTGTAATCGAGTGGTCTGAGGCATTAGGCTGACAATCCAATGTAGATAATTTGTGAAACTTGTATATAAAGGGTGGCTCAAAAGCTTTTATACACCCCTGTATTGATCAAGTATAACATTCTAGCTTACAGGTTTATTTGTTTCGGCTACTCCGAGCTTAATATATAAGTAAAACACATTAAGAACAAATAATAAATAAACTAAGTCTACCTGATAAAAAATTATATAAAAAGCAATGAGTTGATCAGTACGGGACTGTATACCTATTTTTGGGCCACCCTGTATTTATCTTTCTCAACAAATAAATATTTTTCTTTCTCTGTTTGACACAAGCAGGGGGAGCCCCCCATCTAATACCGTGATTGTTTCAATCGAACAAATTTCAAAGATTTTGTCTCCCTGTCCTGTTTGTATATGTAAATATATAACTTTATTATTATTATTATTATTATTATTATTATTATTATTATTATTATTATTATTATTATTTAATTGTAGAACGAATAACTATGAGACCTGCAAGTTGGTTCCAGAGATCCCACTCATTCTATGCTAGGCCTAAGAACTGAACCATGGAATTACATGGAGGAATACGCCTCCTTGGAAAATCTTTTGAGTGATTTCTACAGATTTCGAGATTGTAATGCAGAATCTGAAAACCATTTTGCTCCATCACCCATCAATTTCGAGAGGGAAACGTTTACTTTTCGCCAATCATCCATGAAATTTAAATAGTTCAATAAATATTCCTGTATCAGAACTAGGAAAAAAGCAAAGAAAATTTAGAAGCCTGTTTCTTTGTGAAAGTTAAACTTTAATAAGTCTACACCTCTAGATGGAAATAGGATACTTTTAAAGATGAAATTCATAAGTAATTCTACATCATCTGGTATCATATGGATCAATTGTAATGCAGAGGTTCAATAAGCATATCCGAAGGCTTCAAAAGTAATACTTAGTTCTTATCTTGTTGTCTTCTGTCTCTTTTATTTCTGGGGAAGTGTATCACGGAGGTTAGACCAACAGTAGTCAGCTAACATATTGTGTGTATATTTACTGTTGTATCGCTTCTCCATTTGGACTATATCTTGATGAAACTTCTCACCACGTTCTTCAGATACCCACGTTCCTTTAAAAAATCCAAATGGAAGTGCAGGAAATGAAGCTTGAATGACATGTTGCACCTCAAAATCCTGTAAAAGGAAAGAAGTTTTTCCACTGTTTCTACGAAGTTTTCCGATTTCTTGTCTTCCAGAAAATTCTTGCTTACATTTCCGAACGCAATCCATGGTCTTCGCTCCACACCATTTAATATCTGCTTGAAATTAGGAACTTTACACAGCTGCCTTATTTGAGAACCAACGAAGATGTCTTCCTTTATTTTTGCGTCACTAATGCTTGGAAACTTTTCTTTCAGGTAAACAAATCCCTGTCCTTCTTCATCGATTGCCTTGACAAACAATTTCATCAGGCCAATTTTGATATGTGGAGGAGGTAATACAAGCTTACTACGTATTACTTTAGATTTCTCAACTAAAGCTGGTTATGCTACATTCTTCTGTCCAGGATTGTTTAATTCACGAACTGACCATTCTTGTACGACGTAGTGCTTGTCTTTTGCTTGATTATCCTATTTACAATTTGGCTGTCATATTTGAATTTGGCATCTTCGAAAATATAGAAAACTACAATTTTTATCACAGGGAGGAATTCCGTGCAGAAAAGTGTAATCACTCACTTAAGAATTGGGCTCCATTAGTTCCTTCGTGGCTATATGGTTAGCGTATTCGCCTTCGATACAGGAGGCCCGGGTTTGATTACCATCGAGGGATCATGTGGTTCGAATCCCATGTTAAGCATAGGTCCAAGTCATAAATAGTCTTGATAATTAAAAAGGTGTTTAGTTCTAACTTAGTCAACCATTCGCCTCCATTAGAACATGAACGTGGTACACAAAACTAAATAATAATAATAATAATAATAATAATAATAATAATAATAAATAAAATAAAGCATTTGTTTCATTTTTATTAGTTTAATAGCAGAAACAAGATTTGATCTCAATTATTTTAATTGTAGTGCTTTAATGGCACGGTCTTTCTAGGTGCATCATGGCATACATAGAAGATTTTTAAAAAATCGGTACTTTTATTGTCATGGGAACCGTAGAATAGATAAAGCACTTGTGTTGAATGTCTGTTATATCAGGTTCAAGTCTTATTAAAAGTAGGAATGAGCAAGACCGGTTTGTATAAAAACCTTATTTTATCTTATAAAAACCTGAAACCGGTTTCTATTAATACAAACACCGAAATCCGAAAAAGAGACATTTCGGTTTGGTAAAAACAGTTCGATGTTTCACCGAAACTGTTTTTTCTTAAAATGTGGTTCGATTTTTCACCAAAACTGGTTTCGGTCTTCTTAAAAAGTGGTTTGATTTTTCACTCAAACTGGTTTCCGTTTTTATTTTTCCAAAGTTATGAGTTTTTACTGAAACTAGCGTGATTTTTTTCGAATCCATAATTGTCTTTTTCTTGTAGCACCTATATCTGAACAAAAACGAAGAAGCAAGAAAGTATTTGAAGAAAACCATACCTGCTTTAAAAGCGAAAGAGTTTTTCTTTGGAAAAAGAAACCAGTTTTAAACCCGAAACAGACTTGTTAGAAAAAACTGGATTTAAAACTGAAACAGATTTGTTAGAGAACGAGACCGGTTTTAAAACCGAAACAGGTTTGTTAGAAAATTGAATCGCTTTTAAATCCGAAACAGATTTATTAGAAACACAAAATGGTTTCGAAACCAAAACACGTTTAATAGAAAACCGAAACTTATTTGATAAAAACCAGAACACGTTTTTGAAAGTTTTCTAAAACCCGTTTCTTTTTCAAAAAAAAAAAAAAAAAAGAAAAATAAAAATAAAAATAAAAAAAAACACTTCTTGCGGTAACTTCTGATTGAAAGCTCAGTATTTATAACTTTTTATGGGACTTCCGAGGAGACAGAGAAGAAAATAACTGACGTTATAATGATTTCTTTTTGAAATGTTTTGTGAAGAATACATTTAAGAATTAGTACTTACCCAGACAGCCTGATGTCGTTTGTGACACTTTCTTCCGTAGGCACATGGAGTTCTTCTGTTGTATATGAAGCATCAATAACTTCTCTTTTTACTCCCGAAATGCTCATCGCGGCCAAAGGTTGGAGTACCTTCTGACCTGATGGTATACTTAAATCATTTTGGAATTTTTCAAGGGAAGAGGAATTGTCACAAACTGCGGACGCATCCATTACTTCTAGAATATTTTTTTTTTTTCAGAAATCAATCACACATACACTATAACACAACTGGTGTAAATTTCACAACACAAGCAATAAACGTGGAATGATTAATTTTGTTGCTAATTACTGGACACAAACATAAACTTAAAGCAGACACAAACAAGAAACAACTGAGAACCCTTTTACACTTTCAAACAATACGCGATTTTATCCTAAGACCGACTTACGAGGTTGCCAGTGCATGCCTGATTCTTCCTACTGTTGGATTCCCAAATCAAACAAAGAACTAACATCTCATTAATTCTCGCCGTAGCGTTTACATTAAAAGAAATTTAATTCAGGGCAAGTACTAAGAGAGCTTATTAAAGTAAGGAGGTTCATGATTGGTTCTAAAGATTTGTTTCATTTAAGTTTTTTTTTTTTGAGTTGTTTCCTCTCCTGTGAAAGATTTTTTTTTTCTCTGTTGTGATGAACGAGGGGACAGTAGTAACAGAAGGAATGATAAATGACTTCAGAAAATACTGTCTTATTTTAAAAAGATTGACTACACACTTCTATTCAACAGACCATAACAACCGTCCCTAGTAAGATTTAATAATTTTTCTTGAAATCTAGATTTAGTTTCTTTCTTTCTTTTCTTTTCTTTCTTTCTTTTTCTTTTTTTTTTGTTGAGATTTAGGCTCTGTTCTCAGCATTGTGGCTATATGAAACGTGAAACACTTATAAGATGCAGTCCGAACCACCGTAAAGTGTTCAAATTGCAAAGATACGCCACCAGAAATCGACCCCGGGATTCTGTGCACCAAAGGCGCGTGCTAGACACTAGAACAACAAGGAGGGAAGACGTCTGTTCGAATTTGTTTTGTGATAGATCACTTCCTGTCTGTGGATTTTCTCGGTATACTCCCGTTTCCTCCCACACTTCTCATTCCACTGACTTTTCTATCATCATTCATTTGCCTTATTTACCCGTCTCCCTTAACCTAAAGAGCATAATCATGGGACGTTAAACTGAAGTAGAGTATTATTCTGTACGGGACAGAAACATAGACATTAGGCAAAAATGATGAAAAATGTGGCTATGGAGAGGAATGAAGAGAATTCATTAGGTCAAGCGGAAAACGAAATGAAATGAAATGAAATTTTTAAGTTTTACGTCCCACGGTTATGCCGGTTAGGCTAAAGGAGACGGTGATAATGAGAGATGAATGAAATGGTGGAATGAAGAAAGTGGGAGGAAACGGGAGAACCCCGAGAAAACCCACGCACACGGTGTTTGTCCACCACAAAGTTCACTTGGCGGGAGCAGGGTTTGAACCCGGGACCCCAAAGCGGAAAACGAATGAGAGGGTATTAGGAATGGTGGGAAAAAAGAACAATGTTAGATAGAATCTATTATTAAGAAGAGGAAAAGAATCTGGTTGGGTCATTGACTAAGAGGGAACTGTGAGGGACGTGCTAAAGGGTATGCTGGCAAGAAAGAAAGGGAGAGGACGAAGGAGACTACAATTAATGGACGATATCAAAACAGAGAAATGAACACGAAGAGGTTAGTGGATGGAAGGTTCTCAGATGCGGCAAGTGACCTGCCAATAAGGGCAGAATGCCTATGATGATGATGAGATTAGAATACGTATATGTTAGAATTTATTTAATCTTTTCCTTATTTAATCGTCTAACTCAACGTTTCGAATCCGGTGTGCCGCGAGAAAATCGAAGCAAAATTATTTATTCTATAGCAATCAAATTATAAACCGTAGGGAAAAAATGTATATTTCTATTTTACATTACTATGAACCTCTACTATGAACCTACAATTTTAAGTTTCATACCGTGTTACTTTTTGTACATTTTTAATGTTGAAAAATAATATTTTTCATTGTTATGACCATTATTGTATCTTCATTGTTGCAGACTATTTCGTAACTTGAAAACCTTAAAATATCATTCAATCACTTCGACAAAGCAAACATGCGTACAAATTACTTACATTTGTGTTTTAAAAGTAAAAGAGATTTGTTTGTTCGTTCGTTATTTAGTAATCTTCTTTCTTAGTGAAAGGTTGGATATAGTTTTCGAAAAAGAAAGCGTATTTTTAAAAACCCGAGTCCATCATTTTATTGCAATCGTTTTCTATTTTTAAATTAGAACGAAGAATAAGCATGATTTACCATGGGAGAAACCAGTGATTGAGCTTTCTTCTCAGTGAGAAGGAGACCAGTAATCACAGAAAGAAAAATAACATTGTGTTTTATATTTACAAATAATACTATCTATAAGTGTTCCGCGAGAATTCAAGTTAGACCTGTAGTGTGCCGCAAGTTGAAAAAAGCTGGGAAATGCTGGTCTAACTACTTATTTATATACATATACATATTTGAGATTACTATAAAGGCATTCCAGACCTTTAATAGCAACACTCAAGTTTGCATTTACACGGCTGCAGATCTAACCAAGCCTGTAGCAAACTTGCTAGTTTCTTGATTACAAACTTGCTGCAAACTTGCTAATAATACGTACTTGAAGGCTGGCCTTAAAATTCCTTTAAATTGGCATACATGTCAAGCATGCCTTTATCTTGTTCGATCGTATAATCTATCTCTGTTTCATATTTTGAACTAGGAGTGCCAGAAGAACGTGCATCGAACATCAGTTGTAGCCCGCAGACCACAGGTTGAGAAAGTTTGTTATAGGAAATAACCTTAACTTAAAGTAAAATTATCATTTCATATCAAACTCGGAAGGGGGCGCGGTGGCTCAGTGGTAGAGCGTTCACTTTCGGTGCTTGGGGTTCTATCCCAACTCTCGCCCTGTAGACTTTGTGGTGAACAAACACCGTGCTTGTGGGTTTTCTCGGGGTTCTCCCGTTTCCTCCCACTTAGCTCATTCCACTATTTCATTCATTTTTCATAATCATCGGTTCCTTTAGCCTAACTGGCGTGGGACGTAAACTTGAAGATTCCATTTCATTTCATTTTCAAACTCGGAAATTTATGCTCTATCTTCATCATTTAATTATTATTTTTAAGTATCATTAAATGTGGTAGGCCGGTTATTTAATTTGAGACACAATTTTTTTTCCGTTTAACGATTCACCATTATGCCCTTTAGGATGCGGAATGTGAATGTGGGAGAAAAGGGGATACCCCGAAAAAAACACAGTCACGATGTTTACACCACAAATTTACTTGGCACGGATCGAATCGAATCACGGATCACATGCAGCAGAGGTGAGCACTCTACCACTGAGCCACATTGCCTTTAGTTCCCTGGAAAGACACGAGAATGCAACAAATGAACCTCAGTTTAATATGGCACAGTTTATGCGTTTGTTTATGCCTTGTATGCTTAACGAGATGAGAAAGTATTACTACTACTACTACTACTACTACTACTACTACTACTAATAATAATAATAATAATAATAATAATAATAATAATAATAATAATAAAGAAATAAGTAGTAGAATAAAGAAAATGAGAAGAACTGGGGAAGAGCTTTGATCTGACCCATTTCCCCTTGCCTATGCCACTGAGCTAACCATAGCCTCTTCCAGTGGTTCCCAACCCTTTTCCACTGACGACATACTTTACTCAATCTCCAGGCTTTTTTTTATTAACATGAGTTTCTATAAATTGTGACTCTGTGTAATACTGAGATTATTTGTTGTTGCTATTGGAGGCCCTGTCTAAAAATTAATTTTACCTGATTATTAAAAAACGTCATGATTTTTAAGTTCTAGAATTACGTGGCATATCCTGTGGAACTGTGCGACACCTCAATGTGTCGCGGCACACTGGTTGGGAACCTCTGGTCTCTTGTAATCTTCATATTTCTTTTAAAATTTCATATGAAACAATACAATACTGATACTTACTGGTACCTAGCAACCCTGTTTTTAACAAGTACAATCTATAGTTACGTAAAAATAAAATTACAAGCTATTCGTGACATATTAGTAGTGTCCCAGAACCTTTTCACCCCCTCCCCCACTTTCTTCTTTGTTTTGTGTTGATAACTTCCTTGGCATGCCCTTCCAACGTAATGTGCACCTTCCTAAGAATAGTTTCGTAACTACGGAATATCTTTTTTTTTCCTTAGTTTGTTGTCACTTCCATCCTGGTAGTGGTGATATACAATGCTGATAGCGGAGTATGTACACAGGCACATTTGGAAAGAACTTTCTGATAAAAGACTACATGTATTACTATCATATAGCCAATTAGCAGAATCACATGGCATTGAAAGAAAATTCTTCGCTTATTACGCTTTTCTTCACAATAATGTTTCGTGTTTACTTTCAGAAAGTAGTGCCTATTGAATAAGCTCCTAAAACACGTTATTCAGAAGGTTGCTAATTTCAATGGAATTAATATGCTTAACAATTCTGTAAGGAAGAAATCGAATATCAACTGAAAGCAAGATATTCGTGGTATTATTCAATTCAAAATCTTTTGTCGTTGCGAATTCTGTCGAGGAATTTGAAGTTTAAAATATATAAAACGATAATCATGCCTGTTGCCCTGTATGGTTGCAAAAAATGGTCTCTTACTGTAAGGGAAGAACGGAGACTGAAAGTATTTGAGAATAAGATCCTGAGACGAATATTCAGACCCAAGAGCAATGGGTATGGTGAATGCGAGAAACTTCGTAACGAAGAGCTATATAATTTATATCATTTACCAAATATTGTTGGGGGTCATCAAGTCTAGAAAACTCAGGTGGGTAGGTATGTAGCCAGAATAGAAGAAAGTTTTCAAAGTTTTAATTGAATATCCAATTAGAAAACTATCATTACAAAGACCTATTCCCAAATAGAAAGACAATATTAAGATGGATCTCGCAGAAATAAGAATACAAAGTAGAAACTGGGTGCAGTTGGCTAGGGACAAGAAAATGGAGAGCGTTTATGAACGTGGTTTTGAACATCCGGGTTCCATAGGCCGTAGGGAAGTGAATACTGATGGAAATATTGGTGGAATGTAAATGTGGGAGGAAACGGAAGTATCCAGAGAAAACTCAGGATTTAATGTTTCTGCAAATACGTTACTCGTTGATCCTTAAATACTTGTACACTGCCAACATTTTTTTGTTTCATCTTCATACGTCGTCTCTGCGCCCCTGTTGCTCTATATGTTTCTCTCTGTCGTTTCTCCAATCACACAAAAACTTGCTACAACGTCCTCCATTCGATTGTGTGTTGTTACCTACGAGACGACACGAGAAATAAAGTTTTTGATTAGTCTTGACTCGTAAACTTTTGTAGAAGTCTCGTCTCGATTTTCGAAAAATTCATTCTGGCCTCGTCTCAATTCTCGGAAAGCTCTTTCCGTCTAGTCTCGAAATTCTTCTCGTGTCGTTTTATAATATTTTCTACAGATTCTATGACTTGATTTGTCTTCTTAATTTTCTCTAGAATTTACCGGAATCTTTCCGCGTCGCGAGAGGCCTTTGAAGAGTTTGACATAATTACAGGTAAACCATACATATTATTGGGGTATATTGTTAATGGAGTCCATCCGTTAACATCTTAATGGATAACAGTGACTAACAGTGGCTATCCACTTCCTATTTAGAACAAACATTTCCTAGCATCTATGCGACCTGCACAATAACAAAGAAATGATGGCTGCCTATAACAAAAGGGTATGTACTTTTATTTCTTTATTATCTCGGTAGAGTTTGTTAATGCAGTCAATCCGTTAATATCTTCAAGAGTAACAGTGAATTTAAAGCGTGGTTTATTCATATCCCATTTAAAATATAAATATTCCCTATCTTCTATGCAACCTGAACAATAACAAATAAATTATGGTTGCCTATAACAAAAGGGTATGTACTTTTATTTCTTTATTATCTCGGTAGAGTTTGTTATTGCAGTCAATCCGTTAATATCTTCACGAGTAACAGTGAATTTAAAGCGTGGTTTATTCATATCCCATTTAAAATATAAATATTCCCTAGCTTCTATGCAACTTGAACAATAACAAATAAATTATGGTTGCCTATAACAAAAGGGTATGTACTTTTATTTCTTTATTATCTCGGTAGAGTTTGTTAATGCAGTCAATCCTTTAACATCTCTACGGGCAACAGTGAATAATGCTGGGAGCTCCTTCGTGGCTAAGCGGTTAGCGTACGCGCCTTTGGCGTAGGAGACCCGGGTTCGATTCCCGGCGGGAGCTCATGTGGTACGGATTCCACGTTAATCAGTAGGTTCACGTCTCATATAGCCTCGCTGCTGAATGGGACGCTAAGCTAAAATCAACAACAGCAACAACAACAATAATGCTGGCTAACTATATCCCATTTAAAATATAAATATTCCCTATCTTCTATGCAACCTGAACAATAACAAATAAATTATGGTTGCCTATAACAAAAGGGTATGTACTTTTATTTCTTTATTATCTCGGTAGAGTTTGTTAATGCAGTCAATCCGTTAATATCTTCACGAGTAACAGTGAATTTAAAGCGTGGTTTATTCATATCCCATTTAAAATATAAATATTCCCTATCTTCTATGCAACCTGAACAATAACAAATAAATTATGGTTGCCTATAACAAAAGGGTATGTACTTTTATTTCTTTATTATCTCGGTAGAGTTTGTTAATGCAGTCAATCCGTTAATATCTTCACGAGTAACAGTGAATTTAAAGCGTGGTTTATTCATATCCCATTTAAAATATAAATATTCCCTATCTTCTATGCAACCTGAACAATAACAAATAAATTATGGTTGCCTATAACAAAAGGGTATGTACTTTTATTTCTTTATTATCTCGGTAGAGTTTGTTAATGCAGTCAATCCGTTAATATCTTCACGAGTAACAGTGAATTTAAAGCGTGGTTTATTCATATCCCATTTAAAATATAAATATTCCCTATCTTCTATGCAACCTGAACAATAACAAATAAATTATGGTTGCCTATAACAAAAGAATATGAACTTTTGTTTCAGCAGTTATCTGGGCCAAGTTCGTTAATGAAGTTAATTCATTAATATATTCACGGGTAACTGTGTCTTTAACGGTAGTTTTTCAGACCCCGTTTTAGATATAAACTAATCTTTAGCTAGCTGGGAAATCCATTCCCAGACCCTTACGTTTGCCCGCCCCATGGCCTCGCATCTATTATACATCCCCTAACAGCACAATTACATAGCAGGCATATGCCTATCATGTTCCCTCAGGTAAATGGGAATGTGTCCAGTATGTGCCTTATGTACCTCTGAGTTAGAAATCACATGGATGGCAAGTGATAGTCACAGTCTATGTCCGCCCCTAGGTACATACCTGATATGTATCTGGGGAACATACCTAGTATGTTCTAGGTATGTTCCCCATGCCGTAAGCTTCAATGAACCACAACATTACTCCCCCAAAATATGTAAATCGCATATATGCGTAATGTGTTTACATTAAGGTGAGTCTAAAAACACTTCAAACAAGTAAAAAAAATGTAACCAACGGTGGGCACGAACCACCAACCTTTGGATTAATTTTTTTTACTTGGCCCCGATTTGGCCACGCAGGCGATGAGGAGAACGTCGCTTGTAGAGGGATAAATTGTTATCAGAGTGCTCCTTTATCCGCGTATATTCGACGATAACCGTTTGGGATCAGATAAAATCTTCTCGCCATGTAATTTTATATAAAAAATGACGAGTGTCTATTTACTTTATTTCATGGTTCTTCCATATTCACTTTGAAATGATCGGCGACAGTTGCCATCTAATAAAGTTGATGCGTTTATTGCTTTTAGTACACAATCGCTTAGAAAAAGAAGCAACAAATGCATAAAATGTGGGAGATGAATTCAGAATACCTAAATGGCGAATACCTAGCACATCTTGTGCTGTTAGGATGTCTGAAACAGTAGGTACCAAAAGGGCGTACCTAGAACATAACAGATATACAGGGTGTTTCAAAACAACTAGGGATGCATTCGAGTCGAGTCGAGTCGAGATTTAAGCCTGTCTCGACTCGACTCGAGAAAATGTTGTCTCGACTCGTGTCTCGACTCGAAAATATGTTTCTGTCTCGACTCGTGTCTCGACTCGACAGTCTCTGTCTCGACTCGACTCGAATTCGAGTCGAGACGTCTCGAAATTCGAGTCGAGACAAAATATACGAGTTAAAATATACGCACACATCAGCCAGACCATCATGACTACCTACCTAATTGTCAGTATGTCGACTTTTGGCATGGTTAAAAACGGCGACACGTCTTGGCATACACGCAATGATCCTTGATAGGTCGCTGGAGAGAGCTGTCACCACATGTGCTCACTCAGCTCACCTAATTCCCGTAAATTCCGGGAAGGGGGACGATGTGTTCTGACGTGACGTTCAATCACATCCCACAAGGGACATCACTTAAATGTCCGGCTCCAGTTTCAATGAAACTTTTTTTGCTGATAGAAGGCATGTATGCATCATTACTTGTGATGACAAATTTTTGCCATGGTGCATGTTTTCTTTTTTTTTTTTAAATAACTTTTAAGAGTTGTGATGTGGTTATTAGAGATTACTACAGAAGTCCCTTACTACCCTTTGTAAACGGAGCGTTAATGAAGAAAAGTGAAGAAAAACCATGTGGATACATATAAGTCCTGGGGGGAAGTCGTATGGTAGATATGACCTTGATGGCAGCCATCTTGAAATCCGCCATTTTGAATTAAGGTCAAGTTTTCAAAATGGGAATAGGGTAATATGATACATAATTTCGGGCTAGAATTTAATTAGAAAAGTAATGGTGAGGTTAGTTTTAAGACACACCCATTTGGGGGAAAGTTACAGGCATATTAATTGTTTTTACTTACTGTGTGCGTAAGTCCCTTCTTACTTTCGTCTCAAGACCTGTAAATCGATCGCAACGGCAGAGCCCGGTTTCGCACTAGTGTTTAGAAATCTTTAAACTCACTTGAGGCAATATTTGAGGATTATTGTATTGTATTTTGCCTTTAATTAAATTTGAACCCACTTCATGATCTTGTGTAAAGTATCACTAAAAGAGAATTTCTGTTTTTATGGAGAACGTAAGCATAGCAATTATAAAAGGTGAGTAAGGTGCTTATGTATTTATAAGAAAGTTTATTTTACGAGTCTTTTGTGGTTCCGCCAACCTATTCTTTAGTTGTTTTTTTTTTCAAAATACTCATATCTCATAAATAAAAGAGCTATTATAAAATCTCTTACCACTATTCTTTAATACTTATAAAATTTTATTTATTGTAAAAGCACTGGCGAGATATTTCTTATCGCCCACTAAAATTATGGTGGAGCTCCATTGTGGCTAACGGTTAGCATACTTGCCTTTATCGTGGGAAACCTGGGCTTGATTCCCGGTGGGAGTTCATGTGGTTCGGATTCCACGTTAATCAGTAGGTCCACGTCTCACATAGCCTCGGTGCTGAACGGGACGTTAAACTCAGAATCAATTCAACTCAAAATTATGGTTTTGACTTTATAATGATGTCATTAGTTTAAACGCCCAACTGCCCAGTAATTATAAACATTGACTACATTATAAAATTGTAATTTGTGACGACTAAAATATCAGAAATTAAAGATTATTCTTTGGGTTTTGGAACATTTTGAAAAACGTGAAAAACTGGTACTGCACCGATACAACACACCTTTTGGATTTGTCATTGTGTAAAGTGATACAAACTAAAGAAGAATTACAACTTTATGAAGTTGTATTAGGACTTATTATTTAGAAATAAACACCAAATAAGTGTAATAGTTCATATCCGTATCAAATACCAAGTTTATGATGAATCAACTACACAAAGTAGGATCCAAAAACGCTCATTGCAATTTGTTCCATCCTTCAGTCGAACCAGGAACTGAAACATAAAGAGTGACATTTTCTTTTTAAAGATACTTTGTCCAGCTAAGTATTGTGAAGGTTTATGTCAGTAAAAGGAATTGCATTCCATTATACAAGCTCAATTTCACAACTTTATGTACACATTACTAAATATCGAACACCCTTGTCCATATGATTAGCGTACGCGTCTTTGGTGCGGGAGACCTAGGTTCGATTTCCGATGGGAACTCCTGTGGTTCTGAACCCACGTTAATTTGTAAGTTCACGTCTCATATAGCCTTGATGCTGAAAGGGACACTAAACTCTAATCTAATACTAAATACAAATATTTAAAGAAAAATGATGACGCACCAAGATGACGTGAATTTGGCTATCAAATCCATTTTGTGTTTTCAGTTATTTTCTAGTAGTATTTTTTCTAGGCATCCTTTCAAAAGACAGTGATGCAAATTTCGTAACTGCGAATTCCTGTTAGAAGCCATGAAATTATCCGATTAGATGCAAAATTTCCCGTCCACTAAAATAGATACCGTAATTTTACAATATCTAACAATAAATAATTTTGAAACATATCGCTTTCGAGGGAAAAAATGAAGTGAAATCTTTGAGTTTTACGTCCCACGGTTATGCCGGTTAGGCTAAAGGAGAGGGGTGATGATGAGAAATTAGTGAAATCGTGGAATGAAGAAAGTGGGAGGAACGGAAGAACCCCGAGGAAACCCACGCACACGGTGTTTGTCCACCACAAAGTTCACTTGGTGCGAGCTGGGATCGAACCACGGTCCCCAAGCACCAGAGGTGAACGATCTACCACTGAGCCACCGTGGCCCCGCTTTAGAGGGGCCATGACGTATAGTTGAACTCATTCTCGTAGTATGAAAGGCATTATTTATAATTATGCATGATAGGATCACAAACAAAATTTAAAAATATTATGTGCACTTTCTTTTAACAAACATTATATTGTCTTTTACGGTGTGGAAGGGAATGTTATGTTCAAAAAAAAAGTCCTTAACACGATTCTTGTTGCTACACACTGCATGTTCCTAGCCACAGAAAAGATGCAGCGATAGGTAGGCTATTTTTCAATTGCTTTACATTAGCTTGATGTTTCAAGTCTTTTGTGTGTTTCTGAAGTTCACTTTTACCACAAAAGAGCTCAATATTAACATGTCTTACATAGCTTTGGTTCGATTCTCAACACGGACTGCAACTACCCGTTAAATTGTGCATCTGAAAGGCACTCTTTGTTAAACCTCGCTAATCACCGCTCATCTTAATAATATATATAACTTCACCGCGAAGCAAATGTTGCATTTCTCTCTTTCATCCTAACACAAAACAAAACTAACCACAGCTGTGACACGAAGGAGCTATTTCGAAAAGAAACAAGCTGTGCTTCATAGAGATGTGTACCGAATGATAGAAGTATAAAGTATTGTTTTCTTTCCTGTTTATTGATATCAGTTGGTGTTCTTAATGAGTTTACTCATTAGTTTAGAAAGAGGATATATGGAATTTGGACATATGTTGTACGTATTCTCCTGACAAATTGATGAGACCAGAAAAATTATAAGGACAGATGGAATAGGTTTAAGGGCATCTACGTGACTTTATCAAATATTTATTCTCCATAATGGTACCACGCGGAAAACTTGGTATAGGCCTACTTTTATCTTTGCCTCCCTCTGTTAGCTGTTTTGTATCTTATATATCGGATGGTTTTGATATTTCTTCTGATCATTAAAACAACAATGGTACCTGTGTGCGTGCAGAAATGCAAAAGCACAAGGTAACTTCCTATTTGTTTTGGAAACAACAAACCCATTTCACGTGTGCGAGAGAAATTGAGCACAGCGAGATCGGGTGTTTACTCACGGTCAGTTCGCAGGAGGAGTCCATGGTAAAAGATTTGACTATCTCGAAAACACTCGCAAAACCTTACAAATACAAAAGACTGCGCTTCAAAGAAGGTTTAGACACAGATGTTTCAATTTTCTTTTAGCATCTTTCTTCAGCAAAAGAGTCGGTTCATTGTATTCGAAAAAGGGAAGGGGGAAAGGGTGAATTTATATTTTATGTGGGGGTAACGTTGTAAGTAGTATAAACAATACATACCGCTTCCGACTCTGTACTGAAGCACTTCCTTTAGCGGTATATCACTAGATCTATCTTGACCCTCATCCCACCTCAAGTTGTAAAGTAGAAAGGGACAGAAGTATTCAACATGACTGGGCACTTGAGTTTCAGTTCACAATACTAAAACCAGTGAGCAAGTAAACAGTCTTTTGTAGGATCGTCTTTTACTTGAATTTATTTTTGAACATTTCTGTGAATTCAACAACAGAACGCAGTAGAAATACGGACTAGTTTTTACTCCAACCATTACTTTCGCTCCAACCCAGGGATGTCACATTTATCATTTCGTACTAGATTTAGTGATTTTACTATTGAACTAGTGATCTAGTACGTACTTTGGGTAAATAGGCACATTCTAGTGATTTTTTTTCTGATGCAGACAAATGAGAAGGAAGTGGTTCATAAAATAAAAGGAAGAAGTATATTGCACTTCAAAACAAATGTAGAAACCTTAAATGATTTTTTCTTTTCCGTCTGAATGAATGAAACCCCTGCTGTGTAACGACCTTAGGTAAACAACGGCTATCTTTGGTCCGCTACCTCCTTTTGTTAGCCGACATGAGATGGGTTACTTTTTTTTCTGGAAGAAAGTGAAGAAATAATTATCCAGTACATTTACGTTTTGTCAGGCACACAGGCGCAGTCTGTACTTGTTTCCTAACGAATTTTTTTGCAACATAACATAAACGAAACATATGTACCAGAAAATAGAGGCAGTACAAACGGAAATTTTCATCTGTGCCCTGACACATTTGATGAGAAATATAGTTAGATGTCACGTGCAAGCACTCTAAACATGTCCTATCCTGTAATTCTATTCGTATGTTTATGTAGGTGAGACTGAGAAATCAAGAAACAATAATAACTGGTTTTCTTCCAGGGGAAAAATCTAAGTGTGAAGGAGTGTTACACTGGGACTTTAATTGCGTCCTTTGTACAAGATTAACAGGTAATAGCAATTTTTTTATTTATTTTAGTTCTTGGGGAGAGAAAGATGGAAGCGAACCCTCGTAAGGACCTCTGCAAGGAAACATGAATACTATCCGCCACTGTTTGTTACATTACACAAAATAGTTTTATATATATATATTGAGTTTTAGTCAGGGTTTTCGTTCTGCAGGAGAGGGGGGATAGTAATACCTGACGAACATTTTCTATTCTCAGAGTGTTGCAATGATAGCATTTCCTCCATTATAACTTGGCCAAGCTAGTTGCATTATATGTAAGGATTAAGTTAGCCTAAAAAGCTTAAATTTCTATGGCTGTTTTACTCTGTACCCATGTTTCTCATTTTTGGTCTACGGGACTGTGTCCGGAAATTTTCGATGGCTTCCAAGTCGGAAAATAAGTGTATCAAAGGCATATATATTATATCTATGGTTATATGAGGAATGGATCTACAGTTTAAAGTGGGATACCGGTAACAACTTCATGAGCTTCCACCGTAAATCGAACCAGAGTCTCCCGCGATCAAGGCGTATGTGTTAACCATACACCCACGAGGAAATTCACATAAGCACACACACATATATATTGTTGAGTTGATTTTGACTTTACCGTCTCTTTCAGCAGCGAGGATATATGAAATGTAGACCTACTGATTAACGTGGAATCCGAACTACATGAGCTCGCGCCGGGAATTGAACCCGAGTCTTCCACGGCAAAGACGCGTACTCTAGCCGCGGAGTTCACACACACACACAGAATCAGAGTCCTCACACACCAAGGGTGAGAGCTGTGCCACTGAGTCACAGCGGCCACGGGGCTAGGTCGAGTCCACTTCACGTTCATAGTTTCTTAGTACATAAATGTTACGATTATGAAATAGATTTTCCTTAATGAGCTGCATAAAAACAAAAGCTTTCGAAATGCATTAAACAATTAGCTCGATTTGAGTGTGAACTTAAAGTTATATCAGAGTGTAAATACGGATACGCACCAAGGCTCGAAAACTTAATACACTATCTATATATATAAAAGAGAACGTACAAAATCCTTTGTCCGCTCATCACGCTAATACGGCTGAACCAATTTCTTTCATTTTTGGGGGGTTATTAGGATTTGGACCCTAGATGGTTTTTATCATATCACTTTAATTTTTAATTACCAGTGTCTTGAGATAATTGACCATTCAAGTGTCCATAACGTACAAATCCTTTGTTATTAGTTCATCATAGGTAAAAATAAACGTATTTATATGCAACCCGCATGACCGTGTCACTCGGCGGGTTAACATAAATGACAGGCGATATACAGCGGAAAATAGCTTGAATCTTCTGTTTAAAATTTTTTAATTGATTTGCTTATTTTTACAGACACTTTTACAATATGCCAGCACCGGGATGACCGCAGCGAAGCGGGGCGGGTTAACATAAATGACAGGCGATATAATGTTAAGATTTACTGCAATCTTCTATGGTTTTTATCATATCACTTGAAAGCGAAAAAGTAAAAATTATCTAAGTAACAAAGTTTATTGCGTTCCGGGGTGACCGCAGCGAAGCGGGGTGAACGCTGCTAGTTTCTCCTATATAGTCAGCATGTATCAAGCAATCGTTCAGCTTTTATTTGAGAGGATGGAAATCGAAGGCCCCTGAACAATTTTGTTACTAATGTGCGGAATGTATTTATCTTACAGTGAACTGCTTTGATGCCAAGTGGCCTAACTCCAAAATTGAAATTTTCCAGGAGTGAAAGTTGAAGTTCAATATCTCATGAACAATCCATATTTCTTTTATGTTGGAAACCAAAACCATAACTACTGTATGTAGTTCATTGTTTTATAACTTAGTGTTTACAAAAATCCTTTTAAAAAATACCTATTCATAGAAGTGAATGGTACTTATCTGTACTAGTTCTTGGCATCCAAGCAATCCATTTATTGTAATACTAGCTTAATATATCCATTCTTCGCATGGGGGCTGTATTTGGAAGTCAACACCTGTGGAAGTATCACCATTCATTTCAGTGACCGCGAAAACTATGGATTTGACACTAGTATCAATCAATATGGGCTATTTATACATGTCTCGGTATTCCTCACCCGCTGACACCCGGCCCGCATACAGTAGTAGCTGAATTTGCAAGTCATCGCTGATGGAAGTGTCACCATTGATCTCAGCGACCGTGAAAACTATGGATTTGACACTAATGTCGATCAATTTGGATTACTTTTACTACATGTCTCGCTAAACGCCACCCTGAGACCCCCTGGTTCCAATTTTGACAAAAGCGCTTCGCCTTAGACTGGGACCTGGACCAAGGTATCCGTGACCAAAATTTGGTAACTCTCGGTCAACTTGCCTGGTCCCCAGGTCGGTCCCAGTAAACGTCCCTCCCGAGACCCTCTGGTTCGAAATTTTAAAAAAAAACGCTTCGTCTTGATCGGGGGCCTGGACTAAGGTACCCGTGACCAAATTTTGGGAACTCTCGGTCCACTCGTCTGGTCCCCACGTCGCACACAGACAGACAGACAAACACACAAACAAACTCTTTATTTTATTTATATTAGATAAGATATACTATGTAAAATAGTCTTGTATCATAATATGTGATGTACAACAAATGTTACATTATATATTATCCGTAGCTCGTGATATGATGCAACATATTAAAGCCTCAGAATAGTTGGGCAAGCGAATAATCCAGAAGTTACGTAACCCTATTGCGTTCATGGGAACGAAAACACAATAATTATAACTATGCTAAATTACTATAGACTACCAACTGCTCATTCAGAGAATTTATGAAGTTCACTTTATCGCAATAGTTTTATACAAACTAGATTTAGACTACGGATAATAGTTTTATACAAACTAGATAATCAATTATTATTATTATTATCATTATATTTGCAGTACAACCAAATACAACGACATTAAATATTAGTTCTAATTAACTGAATTGAGCTGAAAATTAAATCTTGATCTTTAAAGATTAACTATTAATTTTATGCGTTCTGTACCTTTCTGAAGGAATAAAAGCTGGAATTGGTTTCAAGGCTGTTTCTGAGTGAATACTTTCTTCAAAATAATATTAAAAATTATAGAAAGATTTTCGAGACATTCGAGTCGAGTCGAGATTTTTAAGAGCCGTCTCGACTCGAAAATTCGAGTCGAGAAATACGTTTGTCTCGACTCGTCTCGAATTTTACAAAGTGTGTCTCGACTCGAATCTTGACTCGAATTCGAGTCGAGTTGAGTCGAGATTCGAGACATGTCTCGACTCGAGCGCATCCCTAAAAACAACACCGACAACGTTTGGGAAGTGATTCCTGACACCAAAATAAGACGAAAAGTATAGACCAACCTGGGTGCACAAATGCTTCCTTTCGGATTAATAGGCTGCCGAAAATACGAAAAAATGAACTTTAAAGGTCCATAGCTCCAAAACTGGGACCTACCGTAGTCGGGTGAAGACTTTACTTAGGAACTTATATCTGCTCTATCCAAAAATATATGTTTCAGAATCCTAAGGTACTCACGCAATAACTTTAGTACAGGAAGTTTGGTTACGGGCATATAATCTGAAGTACTCACTAACTACCTCTATAAAAATTGTTGCGGAAGTACTTCAGGATTCTGAAACATGTATTTTTGGATAGAACACATATTAGTTCCTTAGTAAAGTATTGACCCGACTACGGTAGGTCCCACAGTTTTGGGGCTATGGGCCTTTAAAGTTCATTTTTTCGTATTTTCGGCAGCCTATTAATCCGAAAGAAAGCATTTGTGCACCCAGGTTTGTCTATACTTTTTGTCTTATCTTGGTGTCAGGATTCACCTCCCAAACGTTTCCGGTGTTGTTTTGAAACACCCTGTATGTCCCAAGTGAGGACATAAAAACAAATGACTGGTAGAGTGCGAAGCTGGGCCAGGTATATAAATTCTATATTTGTAGTACATAGTTGCGAGTATGAATAAGGTGTAACAAGTACCTAAAACTGTAGATAGCTGAAATACATACTTAGCACATGAATATCATACGTACCAAGTGTTGGGTACCTAAAAAGTAGCTGGGGCACCTAAATGGCACATCCCTAGCAAATCTTGTGCTGTTAGTGTCAGCCTTTGCATCAACAGTGAATTTCGTGCATTTGCTCTTTAATTACATTTTCTGAATTTGGCCTAGCTGGCGGATTAACCCCCAGATCCCCGCGTTTACTCCGCTTACAGCCTCGTACCTCTTAAACCTACAATTTTATCAACTTTGAAGCTTCTTTTCGTATTTCAATTATCTAAAAGATAAGATTTTGTGTTCCAAGATAACGCCCATTTAAATAACATGGGAATTTCTTCATCACCCCCTTAGACATTTTTAAAACTAAAAATAACCAGTTTTGGCAATTTTCCTGTAGGTTAGTACCGGAATTCTGCATTCATGACAAATATCGCCATTCCATCCTGCAGGAATGCCCAAACATTTTGGGGGTAGAACATGTTCCATATAAATTACATGGGAAAAATTTTCAGTTCCCCATAAAACCACTCTACAGTTGGAAACTTATATTTTTAGCGATTCATTTAGTTAACAATAACGAAAACGTATAAGCATACTGAATCTCAAGTTTTTATTCAAATTCCACGTACCTAAAATAAAAGATTATAAGTCCAAGAAAAAAGGCCCATTTAAATAACATGTAGAATTTCTTCGTCGCCCCTTTAAACCACTACACTTAAAAAAATATTCACTTTTTGCAATTTCCTTGTTGGTTATACCCGGAAACCTACAATCACGCCAAATTTCACCTTTCCACGTCAACCGGAAGTATCTTTTTATTTTATGTGACTTCATGAAGTTTTATATATAGTTAGGATAGGATATTCCTAGCTTCTATGCAACCTGCACAGTAACAAAGAAATTTTGATTGCCTATAACAAAATGAGATATATTTTTGCTTTTGCTATTATCTCAGAAGAGTTCGTTAATGGAGTCAATTCATTAACATCTTCGCGGGTAATGGTGAATAATGCTAGCTAACTATATTCCATTTAAAATATAAATATTCCCTAGCTTCTATGCAACCTGTACAACAGCAAAGAAATTATGGTTGCCTATAACAAAAGGATATATACTTTTGTTTGTGCAATTATAGCAGCCGAGTTCGTTAATGTAGTCAATCCTTTAAATTCTTCGCGGATAACGGTGAATAATGCTGGCTAACTATATCCCATTTAAAATATAAAGATTCCCTAGCTTCTATGCAACCTTAACAATAACAAAGAAATGATGGTTGCCTATAACAAAAGGATATGTACTTTTGTGTCTGCAATTATCTGGGTCGAGTTCATTAATGGGGTCATTCCGTTAACATCTTAATGAGTAACGGAGATAACGGTATCTATCCTTATCCCATACATGGAAATATTTCGTGTGATCCTCTCTACTGTCTTTGCGAGAGTTTGTTTAATTATTTATATTTAATAAAGTTCTAAATTTTTCTCGCATCAACGCCATATTTACCACCTGAAAATGTTTACCGCTCATTAGCCTACACCTTTGTAGGGAACTGCTTGACCATGGATATTCTTTATGTGGATTCTTTAGAAAAAAATCTTTAAGTTTAACGTCCCACGATTATGCCCCTTAGGCTACAGGAGACGGATGATTAAGGCAAGTGAATGATGGTGGAAGAATTGGTGGAATGAGAATGTGAGAGAAGATAGAAATATCCGGAGAAAACCCACGGACACGATGTTGTCCACCACAAACTTACTTGGAATCGCATGTACCAGAGGTAAGCGCTCTATCACTGAGCCACTGTGCAACCATTATGTAAAATCAAGTGACTTGTTTAAGCCATGATGTGCATTAGTTTTTTTTAATACTAAATATGTTCCTTACTTTTAGAACATCCAGCGTGTGTACAAAGAAAACTAAGTCTACCGTCACACTCGTCGTAAGGAACTGCTACGTTCTAGCCTTCATAAACAAAGGACTTTACAGATGAACAAGTCACGTCAGTTTTGCAGAAACAAATGTTATCTGCGGAAGGCCATTCCCATGAGAAAATGTCTTGACTTTGTATTTCTTTATTTCTAACTGAGTAGCATTTTATATTTCATCTCTTCATCTTTCAACCTCTCTGTTCTTTTAACACAGAAGAAACAGCAGAGATGCTGCACTTATCTTGACGAACTTTATGTGAAGAAAACGTCCAATGAACAGAGAATGAAAATGCTTTTGTTAAACTCGTTACATTAATTTGTTAGTTTTTTCTTCCCACACAGCATGCACAGAAATAGATTCGTGTAAGGTGAAATATGCAAATGATTGTCAGATGCATTTCTTTGTATTTGTTGTTTTAAGCACTCAGATGATTCCGTGAAGTTAAGTGATCATACATGGATTATACACACAGTTAACAAAACGATGCAAACACTTGCAAACAAAATGCAAGTGCGGCGTTGTACTGTCTTTTAGCCCGCTGTACAGCTTCCACGAAGGTATTTCTAAAACTTTCCGGTCTGAGACTGAAATATGGCGTCACTGGTAATAAGCTGTATACGGCAAGTAGTGCCATCTATGGGAGGAATAATGTATTAGTTTCAACTGTTGAGCTGCGTCAGTTCGTTGGAAACAGTCATTTGAATTAGTCATTAAGGGTTAACACTGAAATATCGTGGCAGTATTAATAAGCTGTTCACGGCATGTAGAGCTCCTTCATGGCTAAGCGGTTAGCGTACATGCCTTTGGCGTGGGAGACCCGGATTCGATTCCCGGCAAGAGCTCCTGTGGTTCGGATTCCACGTTAGTCAGTAGTCCCGTCTCATATAGCCTCGCTGCTGGAAGGGACGTTAAACTCAAAATCAACTCAATTCACGGCATGTAGTACCATCTGTGGAAGTAATAATGTATCGGTTTCAATTGTCTAGCTGCATCAGTTCGTTAGAGACAGTCATTTGAATCAGTCACTGTGGATTAACAGTGAATTATCACACTACTAGTAATAAGCCGTTCACGGTATGTAGTGCCATCTATGGGAGGAATAATGTATTAGTTTCAACTGTTGAGCTGCGTCAGTTCGTTGGAAACAGTCATTTGAATTAGTCATTAAGGGTTAACACTGAAATATCGTGGCAGTATTAATAAGCTGTTCACGGCATGTAGAGCTCCTTCATGGCTAAGCGGTTAGCGTACATGCCTTTTGTGTGAGGTGCAGGTAGCCAGAGCCGAAACTACTGTTACCTAACAACACCAACACAAATAAAAATAAAATAAATGAAGTGGAGTGGCTAGGAATATTTAAATCAACTGAACTATTTGCATAATATGCAAATTACAAAAGATATGAAAAGTGATTTATTCCTTCTTTGGAGATAAGGTACTCTCCTGCAAGAGCCGCCACTCCCTTATGAAGTCGGTAGAGCAATATTACTTAGTAAATGGAACCTCAGATCTCAGGGCATCTGCATTACAGTCATGCTCAAAGACGCTACAATAGTGAGTCAGTTTAAAAATTCCTAAATAGGTTAATAAAAAAAATCTAGTATTAAAGTTTACAGGTAGCAGCCTGTACTTGAGCTCACTATCTCATGACTGTAATATGGTTCCTTGGGCAGAATACTCTCTCTTAGGCCCCATTCAGAGAGCTGGCCAGACATACATAGACAAGGAAAAAATGTCTCCTTGTATCACCCTCCTGAAAATAAACATTTCATTAGTGCAGGTACTCACCCTACAGCAAATCAAGTAGACATGGATTCTGGTAAGAGATGGTAGTTTTATTTTCCTTGTAACCAGGAACATAGGATGCACATATGAAGAAACCACACTTAAACCACTAATATTTATACTTTTCCTTGTAGTGCACTACCACACACACACTTTTAGATACATTGATATTTATGTAGATATTTTTATATCACTGATTCATTTAATCACCAAAATAACAAAAGAGAGGGGAGGACGAAATTGATAATAAAGGTCTGTCTGACCTGTTATAAAAAAAAAACAAATATTTACAACTTTCTTATCTCCTCATTCTTAGTGAGTTTATAGTCTCTAACAGTTTAGAGAGGAGAGAAATTTTTCACATTCAATATCATATTTCGTTGATTAGGTATATACACACACAGACTGAAACGTATAAAATTCTTAATAATTTTAATGCACTGTTCTCGTTGAATTTCACTGAGTCCTTCAGCATTCTCATTCCACTGTGACGGGAAATGTTCCAAATCAGATTATGTTACACAGGATACTGGCGATTCTTTAGGAGACTTGAAGTCTCTTCTAAAACAAGCAAATTAAATTGCTTTACACCTTGTTCACAATGTCCAAGGTTAGGCACGGCATAAAAGCGTTACCGGCCAATGTGTATATCTCGCTTTGAGATATTATACTTCCTGTCTTTCTTCCATACTGGAAGAGGTAGGTTTTCCCATATTAAGTGGGTTGTTACACAAGCCAAAATACGTAGTCTCTTTTGAGTGTCAGTAGCACTCAGAGAACGAGCGAAGATTTAACTGAATATAACTGTAAGCTTCCATTGTCACTTGTGAAAATGAAATCACCACTGAAATTGTATTCACTAACAGAAATACATTTGATTTCACTTAATCGGTGAATATACAAGAACTTGATATAAAAGTTAAGTTCTACACACTCGCGTAGACTGTAGTTCACAGGACCTCCACGGGAACCGGAAACATTGTTCTCACGTTGTCCTGGGTTATTCGCAAACTCCCTGTAAGCGAAGTCAGATGACTTCTTTACTATCGCAAAGTTATATGTTGTCACGTCTAGAAACTAACTTGAACTGCCACGTTCTCTCACGAAAACGAGTATATACAATAGCACAAAACCAAGAAAGGAGGAAACTCGCTCCTTTCGAGGCCTTTGACAAAAGGTTCTCTGCCTTCAGGCTATATTCCGGGTGGTCCAGGCTGCCAATACACTTGTTCAGCTACCTTCCGTTGCCAATATTCACCTTGACCCTGCTGACAAGTGCTGCCCTTACCCCAAGGACGGTCAACACTGAAGCTTTTGCTCCCAGCAGAAGCTATGAGAGTTTTTAACACAATTATGATTTTCTTCACTTGTTACACACAAAATAATATGAGAAACATACGTTATTATACATAAAAATAAAGGAAAATATATAAAGAATACATTGACATTATATATACACACTGTCATCTCTCCCAGAAGCCGCAGTAAGCTCAATTTTCCTAGGCTGTCCTTCAAAGCTGTCTGCCACTAATGTCGCCATGTTTGCGGGAGAGGGATGCAGGAAACATCTTCGTTTTTAATTTACTTTTGAAAATTACAAGATCCAAATGTCTTGTACGACTAGGGATCACGCTGATAAATTAAATCAGAATTTTATGCGGTATTTCCAAGAACGTGTAGAGCTTAGTACGTAAATATTAATATTATACACATAAAATAAGTCAAATCAGAGTATACATTTTCAAATTGGTGTTGCATTTTGGGAAACAAGCTAAAGGCTCGCTGGTTGACGTTACTGGTCTTTGGTGAAAGGGGGGAGGAAGTGACGCTGGTGCTCTCTACACCGAAACTCACACGTATAGAAAGCTAAAATTTCGCATGTAGAAGCAAAAAAGTTTATGGCTTTTGAAACAATACAAACGATGTGTTTCGACCCACTGTATCAACGTCATTGTATTTCCACCAAGTAAGTCCATAGGCTACTTCCTGTGTATGAATATTCTTATTTAGTTCCTATTCTGGTGATTTCTTCCATGGTGAGTTGTGAGGACCTCACATCATGAACTCTTGGCGACAACAAGTCGGGAAAGAAAAAAAAACTTTTCTCAGCGTTCGCTCTATCTTCCAGCGTTCTGAAATTCATGTATGATTCCCATAGAATCTGCTTATTTTCTTATTAATTAATCCTTCATATATGATTTAAATATCATTTCTTCCTTCATCCCCTGTAAGCTATACATTATGCAACGACTCAGTAATTTTATGCAACACGTAGATACACTATAATATGCCTATAAATGAAATAAACACAAATGAAATAAATACAATATGATACAATATTGTATTAATATTTACGTACTATTCTCGGTGTTTTACACTTCATTACTCATAATAGCTAAATAATATGCACTGAGTATGCTAATATAAGCAAATAATTAAACCACAAAATCATTATATTTACATATCAATATTTAAATGTGCCCCTCATCTGCATTTTGATATGCAGATGATGGAGAAGGACATGGGCCTTCTACAGTATTTTCTCCCCTATGATTCTAGGTGCTGTACTTTCTAGTACAGGACGTAGATCATAAGGAGGGCACATTTTTCGTTCCTGAAAATATAAATACTCAAAACATCCAAGGTTTAAAAAAAAATTACAAAGTTAATCACACAGTAAACATAATAAATGAAATAACAAAGTCACAAAAGCTAACTATCGAGAATTCAGTGTTCCCTAAGCTTACATAAACATAAATGACATAGGTTCCCATACATACACTAATACACTAATACACTAGTTCACTGAAATATACACTAACACTAACACTATTTACACATGTCGTCATGTCCGGTAGGTGATGCATAGATGTGTGACATGTTTCATCTCTATTGACCAGTACCACTGTGATCCTTCTCTTCTCTAGAAACATATGGCTTCAATAGAAAAGCATTTCTTGTCATCTTGACTTCTTTAGTCGCTGGATCCCCTAGTGTGTACATGTTACGACCAGTGGCGGCGACAATCTGCCATGGTCCTGAGTACAAGAGCAAGAGCTTTTTCGACACACCTGCTAGAGCATCCGATTTCGGGAAAACTCTAGTTAGAACAAGGTCACCCACTTTGTACTCTACAGTACGGTGTGACTTGTCGAAGTTACGTTTTCGTGCAGCAGCATTCCTTTTATGGTTCTTTCTTGCAATTTCTACATAGTACTGCACGTCATGGCGCTGATCCACTTCTGGGATTTCAAACAGCCTGGCTATGTCTCTTGACATAGACTGCCCAAAGTGACACTCAAAGGCTGACACGCCAGTGGTCAGGTGTTTGGCCGAATTTAGGCACTTCTCAATTTTTTCCAAGTATTTGGGCCACAATCTGTGGTTATCATGGCACAATTTACGTAGCAAACGTACTGTTGCCTTGACGGCGACCTCTGCCATCTCACCCTGGGGATAATATGGCGTCGAAGTGATGTGCCTGATACCAAGATCTGCCAACTCTGTTTTCCAGCGGTTAGACTGGAAAGGTGACCCTCTGTCTGTTAAGACTAGTTCCACACTAGGGTTAACTTTTAGGTACTCCTTCAATTTCCTGATGGTAGTGGTAGTGTTTGCCTTTCTACACGCGTACAAGCCAATTAGCTTTGAAAATGCGTCATAAAACACCAATATATAATGGACTCCCCCAATTCCCTTGGTTAGAGGCCCTAACCAGTCAGCACAGACCAAGTAGCCTGGCTTCTCTACTGCGACGGGATTCAGTGGTCCCGGACGATAACATTGGGGAGGGTTGCTTTTCTGGCATAATTCGCAGGAAGCACAAAATCGCCTCACACTTGCCCTCATCTTCGGCCATACGAAAAATTCTGTTAGAAGTGGTAGTAGTTTACTAGCCGACATGTGCCCTCGATCTGAATGGTAATAATCGAGCAGTGGAACTACTAACACTTCTGGGATGCAAATTCGGACTCCTTCCCGGTCACGCTTGCATAAGCGCCCGTTCAAAACTTCAAAACGGTGACAAGCACCATTCACCTTTGGTGAGTCCGTCTTCTCTTCGACATCTTTCTTGATCTTGCCGTAGACAGGATCTGAAGACTGCATCTCCGGTAGTATGGCTATCATCTTCCTCAACTCACATGGGATTTCCGTCAGGATGGACATCAGCGACTCCTGGAGGATAGGCTTCCGTGCAACACTGAGGTCTTCTTCTGTGTGAGGAGGGTACCTAGAGTGATAATCACTCAGATTCTCATTGGACTTGACAAACTGAAATTCGAAATTGAAGTTGGAGAGCAGCATCGCCCACCGGGTGATGCGCTGGTTTGTAAGTCTACAATAGAGAATAAACTTAAGTGCAAGGTGGTCGCTGCGTATTATGAATTTAGTACCAACTAAGTACTGTTTAAACTTCACAACCCCATCTATTAGTCCATAAAATTCCTTCTCTGTTATAGAATAATTTCGCTGTGCTGCATTAAACACACGTGATGTAAATGCAATGACACGAATGTCATCATTATCATCACGCTGGTACAACAGAGATGAACATGCTATGTCACACGCATCACATTCTAGAAACAGTTGTTTGTCAGGCAGGACGGTTTTCAGTACTACTTCCTCCTGGAAGATCTGCTTGATCTTGTCCATCGCTGCCTGATGTACTGGTTCCCACTTGAACCTAACATTCTTCTTTAGAAGTTGGAACAACGGATGGAGAACTTCTGAGTACTTCCTACTAAAACATCGGTAGTACTGGCAGTACCCAATGAAGGAACGCAGTTCCTTTACATTCCGTGGTGTCCTAAAATCTAACACCGCCTTCACTTTCGCCGGATCTTTCCCGATACCGGATTTCGAAAGGTGGAAACCAAGTATGTTCAACGATTTTCTGGCAAAATTGCACTTTTTCAGCCTGAGAGTTAGGCCGCCCGCAGTGAGTAAACCCAACACTCTGTCGAGGTGTACTAAGTGATCATCGAAGCTCCTGTCGGCTAAAATTAAATCGTCAACATAAGCGCCGCAGTACTCTCTAGCTTCTGATCCAATCAACATATCTAATGCTCTTACGCAAGAAGCAAGGCTCTGTTTTGTCCCAAACGGAAGTTTTTGGAAAACATACGAAATGCCTTCATGTAGGAACCCTAAATATTTCTGATCGCTCTCTTTTACTTTAATCTGTAAAAACATCTCGGTTGCATCGACACAGCTGAACCAAGAGTTGTCGCATATATCTTGGAGAACAGATAGGGGTGGCATTGGTCTGTCGGAGAGATCACCTGAAATTTTGGCCAGAGCTCGACCATCTATACAGACCCGAATGCGTCCGTCACTCTTCGGTGTCACTACCAGAGGGTTTATATATGCTGTAGGCATCTTCTTGATCACACCCCAGGCTTCCCAACGTGAAATTTCATTCGATACTAAATTCCTGAATTTCTTTGGGTAAGGATACAATTTTGTCTTGATGGGACGTTCGTCCGTTACTCCAATCTCATGCTCGTAGTTAGCTATGCAACCTGGCTTGACATCAAAAAGCGCCTGGTGCTTTAAAAGAACAGCTTGCAAACTTTCTCTTTGGGAGGCTGAGAGATCTGAGTAGTTCGAGACAAACTCCTCTATATCTGAATGGGAGGCACGTGTGTTCACTTTTAACCACTCCTCTGGTGGGAATACGTGAACCGCCATTTCTTGGGCACTTGGGAATTTACCATCATCCAAGTTTGGGGCACGAGCGGCCTTTTCTCTGCAGGTCTTATGCTC
The DNA here is from genome assembly GCF_964235325.1 of Thermobia domestica. Lineage (NCBI taxonomy): Eukaryota > Metazoa > Arthropoda > Insecta > Zygentoma > Lepismatidae > Thermobia > Thermobia domestica. The sequence goes on from NC_137470.1 coordinate 10,254,214, forward strand.
ATTCTGTGCGCTAACCCGTATGGCCTTCCGTCTTTCGTCTGACGGGGAAAAATTACACTCAAAAGTATCTACTTCCTCAATAAAACTATAAGGTTTCTCGCACTCTCCATTCAATTCTAAACAACGAACTACTAGATCCTCAGTCTCGCATTCTACTGATCTAAAATTCACTTCTACATCATGAGGATGTTTGAGATGTAGAAGGCCGGTGTCATAGTCTAACACGGCACGAGATTCTGTAAAGAAGTTGGAACCTAAAATCAAAGATCTGTTCAGACCTGAAATAATAATGCCTAGTGTATGAAATTCCTTCCCATGTATCTGAATGACTAGCAGCGTTTGGCCTATGATCGTCGCTGATTTACTTCCAAAAGCTGACGTAACCCGTATATTCTTTGCACTCAAAAATGCGGGTGTGGGGTGGCTATTTGAGACAGTGTCCCAAATTTCTTTCGAGATAGCTGAGCAAGTGGCCCCTGTATCTAATAACGAATTAACCTCTTTTCCAAACAAAAGTACTTTAATCTCTGGCAGTGAGATGACGTTATTGCTAGGTAGTTCCTCATTACTTGAATCAAATAAATTCTTAAAAATGCCATTCGCCTGTTCATATATAGCCCTATCTAAATCGATGTGTTCTCCTGTCCTACTTAATAAAGTTAACTTATTTTCTAACATGCCTTCTCTGAAATGCTTCTTGGCCTTAATTTCTAAACAAATTTTACAATTTTCTTCTTCCTTTTCTTCTACATTTTCAAAAATTTCTTTAACTGCGGTTTCACATGAGTTTTCATCTAAATGTATATTTTCTACGTTTTCTTCTAAATATCGCACATACTCGGAATTTAAATTTGCCAACTCAGATGTACTCGTTTTCTCCATTTCCATCTTACCGTTGTTCCAAGCACATGCGGACAATCCTCATTCTCTGGGTGCAGAAGAAGAGGATTGGTTACTCCTGGTAATGTTTTGGTTTTGGCTGGTAGAAGGAGGCGCACGGTCATATCTTTCTAACAATTGGATTTCCTCGTCCTCGTGACGAAAGGAATTTCCTTGTGCTCTATCCGTGTTACGCATTCCACCCCTCCTACCGCGGGCTCCACGAACGTTGTTGTTGTGGGTGGAGTGGGAGTTCCCCCCACGTGACCAGCCAGACGACCCACTTCCGCGACTCTGGTTTCGAGGCGGGGAGCGCTGCTGGTTGTTTTGATTCGTGTTATTCTGTTGTCGTCTCTGGTAAGGACGATGGTTATTATGGTTTCTGTTTTTCTTTCTAACCACGTGCTTACCACTATGGCCAGAGGGGTTATTGTCTTCATTCTCCACGCTCACTTGGAGCATGTTGACCCCTTTCCTCTGGTTGTTTTGATAAAACTGGTCGCGATTCGTCATCGACGACTGCAGTTCCTGTACCAGATTCAAAAGTTCTGCTATTGTCTTAGGGCGAGACGAGACTATCGCCCTGAACAGCCAATTTGGGAAGTGCCTCGGAAGTACCTTTAATAAAGTCTCATCTGACATTCGTGGCTCTAATATACTATTTTTGTGTAACAAATCCAGCAGATATTCTGCGGGGGATTTGTGTACACGATTGTCGAAGTGGGAGGTGAGAATACTTGCTCTTAGGTTCGCTAGCCGCTCTTCGCTTAGGTAACACTGTCTAAAATTGTGTACGAAATCTTCATATGTGTGTATTTTGCCACGGTTTACCTGAAACCACTGATAACAAGTGTTCCTGACCGCTCTAGGGATGAAACTTAATCTCATCTCGTCCGGTACTCCAGTGACCTCGAAGTACCGGTCGAGATCTTGGAGAAAGTTATACGTTTCGGTTTCTGATTCGTTTCCAGCATACACAGGTAAAGTGACGTCCCTGTGTATGAGACCAAATGCGGTTGCAAGATGCTGTCTCGTCTCGTGATTACACGAGCGAGACGTCGACGGAACAGGTTCTTTCTCGTGGGAAGTAGCAAGGTTCCCAGGATGAGAACCAGGCAGATCGTGACTCGAGGCGTTGTTCGGAGATGGTGGTCTTTCCTGTGCACTGGAGACAGAGATGTTAGCGAGTCTCCCCTCAATCACCTCGCTCGTCTCCTTTTGTATGGAGTTCTTCCACTCCTCCATTTTCTTTTCAAGTTGTGCACACACGTCTTGGACGGTATCTTGCATCTGTTGGATGCTACCGTTGCACTCAGATCTGATATCCTCGAGTGGCGTTTCCTGGTCTAGTTCCCCCCTGATCCTCGCTAGTTGGGAAGCGAAACTCACTTCCACTCGCCTGACCTGATTATTCAGTTGGAGTGTGGTCTGTTCTACACGAGACGAGACCTGTTTAACACTTTCAGAAAGCTCAGTGTAGTTTTCTTCTAATCTCCTGGTGGTTTCAGTGACACGTGAATTGAGATCTTCCCGAGCGCCTTCAATCTCCCCCCTAAGCTCGACAGTGGTGACCTCTAGTCGCTCTGTCAATTCCCGCTCACTCTGCTCAAGCCTCGAACTCATGGACTCCAACTGGAGTTCGAGACGAGCATTGCTAGACTCAATAGCCTGCTCTAGCCTTTCGCTATTTAGTCTAGTTTCTGTACGGACTTGTTCTAAGGTACAGGTGCTTTCCTCTATTTTCCTTTCTAACTTCTCCAAGCCCTTGGAACTTTCTACTAGCTTTAATTCTAATTTATTTTCCAAATGGGTTGCATTCTGTTTTAGCTTTACGTCAAAATCTTCCTTTAAACTTCTACTATTCTCTTCTAGTTTTAACAAAATCTCCCCTAACATGGCAGCAATATTCACGTTATTCATGTTCTCAATGGCACTACTTAGGTTACTAGCTGGACTAACTCTACTTTGATTTTCTATAATTTCCGTGGTTACCTCCCTTTCCCCCCGTACAGGCACTTCCGATTCCCTACCAGGGACTGGCGGAACCGTATTCACCGCGTCAGTGTCTCCCACAACGCTGACCGGGCGCTCGCTAGCGCTCTGCGCTTCAACAATACTATTTTCTTCTGAGAGCTCACCAGCTCTCTGAGCGAACTCTTCAACTACAAACTCCGTGTCCATTCTTTCTAATCTTCGAGCCTGCGCTCGCGTTAACACCATTTACAAAACAAAACGGAATTACAAAAGTTTCTTCCCCCCAAAGTTCAAACAAAACTGAATTCTCTAAACAATATAGTCATACAAACTTCAAACACAAAATAAATTCAAATACACAAGACACCGACGTTCTTGGAAATTTTACGGGAAGAGAAACAAACATATACCGAAAATTTAATACAAACTGTATGTCTGCCAGTGAGTATTTAAAGTATACTCCATGCCCTTAACGCTGAAGGCGCCACTTCTTTGTGGCGCAAAGCGTGAAGTATCGTGCCCTGCAGCTGGGAAGCCACTTCTGTGTGAGGTGCAGGTAGCCAGAGCCGAAACTACTGTTACCTAACAACACCAACACAAATAAAAATAAAATAAATGAAGTGGAGTGGCTAGGAATATTTAAATCAACTGAACTATTTGCATAATATGCAAATTACAAAAGATATGAAAAGTGATTTATTCCTTCTTTGGAGATAAGGTACTCTCCTGCAAGAGCCGCCACTCCCTTATGAAGTCGGTAGAGCAATATTACTTAGTAAATGGAACCTCAGATCTCAGGGCATCTGCATTACAGTCATGCTCAAAGACGCTACAATAGTGAGTCAGTTTAAAAATTCCTAAATAGGTTAATAAAAAAAATCTAGTATTAAAGTTTACAGGTAGCAGCCTGTACTTGAGCTCACTATCTCATGACTGTAATATGGTTCCTTGGGCAGAATACTCTCTCTTAGGCCCCATTCAGAGAGCTGGCCAGACATACATAGACAAGGAAAAAATGTCTCCTTGTATCACCCTCCTGAAAATAAACATTTCATTAGTGCAGGTACTCACCCTACAGCAAATCAAGTAGACATGGATTCTGGTAAGAGATGGTAGTTTTATTTTCCTTGTAACCAGGAACATAGGATGCACATATGAAGAAACCACACTTAAACCACTAATATTTATACTTTTCCTTGTAGTGCACTACCACACACACACTTTTAGATACATTGATATTTATGTAGATATTTTTATATCACTGATTCATTTAATCACCAAAATAACAAAAGAGAGGGGAGGACGAAATTGATTTTAAAGGTCTGTCTGACCTGTTATAAAAAAAAAACAAATATTTACAACTTTCTTATCTCCTCATTCTTAGTGAGTTTATAGTCTCTAACAGTTTAGAGAGGAGAGAAATTTTTCACATTCAATATCATATTTCGTTGATTAGGTATATACACACACAGACTGAAACGTATAAAATTCTTAATAATTTTAATGCACTGTTCTCGTTGAATTTCACTGAGTCCTTCAGCATTCTCATTCCACTGTGACGGGAAATGTTCCAAATCAGATTATGTTACACAGGATACTGGCGATTCTTTAGTAGACTTGAAGTCTCTTCTAAAACAAGCAAATTAAATTGCTTTACACCTTGTTCACAATTTCCAAGGTTAGGCACGGCATAAAAGCGTTACCGGCCAATGTGTATATCTCGCTTTGAGATATTATACTTCCTGTCTTTCTTCCATACTGGAAGAGGTAGGTTTTCCCATATTAAGTGGGTTGTTACACAAGCCAAAATACGTAGTCTCTTTTGAGTGTCAGTAGCACTCAGAGAACGAGCGAAGATTTAACTGAATATAACTGTAAGCTTCCATTGTCACTTGTGAAAATGAAATCACCACTGAAATTGTATTCACTAACAGAAATACATTTGATTTCACTTAATCGGTGAATATACAAGAACTTGATATAAAAGTTAAGTTCTACACACTCGCGTAGACTGTAGTTCACAGGACCTCCACGGGAACCGGAAACATTGTTCTCACGTTGTCCTGGGTTATTCGCAAACTCCTTGTAAGCGAAGTCAGATGACTTCTTTACTATCGCAAAGTTATATGTTGTCACGTCTAGAAACTAACTTGAACTGCCACGTTCTCTCACGAAAACGAGTATATACAATAGCACAAAACCAAGAAAGGAGGAAACTCGCTCCTTTCGAGGCCTTTGACAAAAGGTTCTCTGCCTTCAGGCTATATTCCGGGTGGTCCAGGCTGCCAATACACTTGTTCAGCTACCTTCCGTTGCCAATATTCACCTTGACCCTGCTGACAAGTGCTGCCCTTACCCCAAGGACGGTCAACACTGAAGCTTTTGCTCCCAGCAGAAGCTATGAGAGTTTTTAACACAATTATGATTTTCTTCACTTGTTACATACAAAATAATATGAGAAACATATGTTATTATACATAAAAATAAAGGAAAATATATAAAGAATACATTGACATTATATATACACACTGTCATCTCTCCCAGAAGCCGCAGTAAGCTCAATTTTCCTAGGCTGTCCTTCAAAGCTGTCTGCCACTAATGTCGCCATGTTTGCGGGAGAGGGATGCTGGAAACATCTTCGTTTTTAATTTACTTTTGAAAATTACAAGATCCAAATGTCTTGTACGACTAGGGATCACGCTGATAAATTAAATCAGAATTTTATGCGGTATTTCCAAGAACGTGTAGAGCTTAGTACGTAAATATTAATATTATACACATAAAATAAGTCAAATCAGAGTATACATTTTCAAATTGGTGTTGCATTTTGGGAAACAAGCTAAAGGCTCGCTGGTTGACGTTACTGGTCTTTGGTGAAAGGGGGGAGGAAGTGACGCTGGTGCTCTCTACACCGAAACTCACACGTATAGAAAGCTAAAATTTCGCATGTAGAAGCGAAAAAGTTTATGGCTTTTGAAACAATACAAACGATGTGTTTCGACCCACTGTATCAACGTCAGTGTATTTCCACCAAGTAAGTCTATAGGCTACTTCCTGTGTATGAATATTCTTATTTAGTTCCTATTCTGGTGATTTCTTCCATAGTGAGTTGTGAGGACCTCACATCATGAACTCTTGGCGACAACAAGTCGGGAAAGAAAAAAAAACTTTTCTCAGCGTTCGCTCTATCTTCCAGCGTTCTGAAATTCATGTATGATTCCCATAGAATCTGCTTATTTTCTTATTAATTAATCCTTCATATATGATTTAAATATCATTTCTTCCTTCATCCCCTGTAAGCTATACATTATGCAACGACTCAGTAATTTTATGCAACACGTAGATACACTATAATATGCCTATAAATGAAATAAACACAAATGAAATAAATACAATATGATACAATATTGTATTAATATTTACGTACTATTCTCGGTGTTTTACACTTCATTACTCATAATAGCTAAATAATATGCACTGAGTATGCTAATATAAGCAAATAATTAAACCACAAAATCATTATATTTACATATCAATATTTAAATGTGCCCCTCATCTGCATTTTGATATGCAGATGATGGAGAAGGACATGGGCCTTCTACACTTTGGCGTGGGAGGCCCGGATTCGATTCCCGGCAAGAGCTCCTGTGGTTCGGATTCCACGTTAGTCAGTAGTCCCGTCTCATATAGCCTCGCTGCTGGAAGGGACGTTAAACTCAAAATCAACTCAATTCACGGCATGTAGTGCCATCTATGGAAGAAATAATGTATCAGTTTCAACTGTCTAAATGCATCAGTTCGTTAGAGACAGTTATTTGAATGAGTCACTGTGGGTTAACACTGAATTATCACACTACTAGTAATAAGCCGTTCATGGCATGTAGTGCCATCTATAATGTATCAGTTTCAACTGTCGAGCTGCGTCAGTTCGTTAGAAACAGTCATTTGAATCAGTCACTGTGGATTAACAGTGAATTATCACACTACTAGTAATAAGCCGTTCACGGCATGTAGTGCCATCTATGGAAGAAATAATGTAACAGTTTCAACTGTCGAGCTGCGTCAGTTCGTTGAAGGTAGTGATTTGAATCAGCATTCTGCATGACAACGCTGCACTCCATACAGCTGCTGTTGATGAGGCTTCTTCTTGTGCAATAGCTATAAAGATTGAAACTTGAATAACTAACTTGAACCACTTCCGGATTGAATTGGTGTTTAAGGGAGGAGGTGGAACCCAGTCTTAGGAAGCTGAATTGATTGTAAAAAAAGAGAGAGAGAGAGAGAGAAAAAAGAAAGAAAGAAAAAAGAACTGCATCCCGCTATCTGTTACCGTTTTTTCTTAATGACAATCAGTATTCAAACTGGAAGTCGTAGAAAATTGTAACCCTTTCGGATTTCGTGAAGTGCTGCATCCTGCATGTTCCCTTGAAACAAAAAGTCATTTGGAGAAAACCGTTTGTCGCTATCTAAATACCATTTTGTCCTTTGGCGATAGATGTTGAAACCCAAAATGGGTAATTTGAACCACTTCCGGTTCGGATAGAGAGTTAACGGAGGGAATGGAACCTACTCTTGGGACTTTGAGTTAATTGCAGAAAACCGCATTTCGATATCTCTTAACATTTTTCCTCTATGAAAACCTTAATTGAAGCAAGAAATAGTAAATTTCAACCCTTTTCTGGTTTTAGTATAGTGTTGTGGCCTGTGGTGGTATGCTCTCTTAAAACACTGAATTGATTGAAGAAAACCACTTGCCGATATCTATTATCGTTTTTGGTCTATGACGATAAGTGTTGAAACCGGAAATGAATAGTTTAAACGAATTCCGATTTGAATAGATAGTAATGAAGGAGATGGAACCTATTCTTGAAACAATGAATGAATTGTAGAAAACTGCATCTCGATAACTCTTACAGATGCCTGTCGACAAACGGATGGACACGCCAGTTCTATAAGACTTCTGACACTTATGCACCACGTAGTTTGGAAGTCTAAAATAAGTGTGGGAGGACCTCGAGAATACTCACAGACACGCTGTTGTAAATTAGAGAGTGGCGTGGCCTCGGATCAAACGAGCGACCTCTCGCACCAAGGTGCAGTGAGAAAAATCCGTTCTCCGGACAGCAGTATATTGTAGAAATATACGGAATCCTCTTGCTTACTACAGAAATCAATACGGAGCATACGTTATCCGTATGCTACATAGGCACTGCCCTTAGATGTTACATCATGCCGTTGCAGGATGTCTGATATCTAACAGTCTTCCTTATATTACATACATATATGTATGTTACCTTCGTCAGCTGTATGTTATATACGTCTATTTGTATGTGAGATCCTGACCGCCTATATTGTTTCATACCGAAAGTACGTACAGATGAAACACATATACAGAAAGTATTATAAGACATGCGTTTTCAGTTATACGTCTGTTGTACGTTAAGTGCAAAAACTACAGCATTTACAAATGTAACACACGATTTTACGTACGCCACATTCATTTTTTTTCTCAGTATGAGTGTGTTACCCTTTAGCCACCGTGTCCACCAGAAACAGTTAAGTATATTCTGACAACTACATAATTCCACATAGTTTAATAATTATGGGTGATTATAGTGTCGTATTTAGGGGGGTTATTTGGCTCAAGCTCTCCCCCTCCCCGAAATAAATTCATTAATTTGTCGCATTGCACTTTCAACGATAATCCTTCTTGTCATTTCTAAGAATTTCATTGACTCTTCATTTTCTTATGCTCTTTGCTCAGAAATGACACCGTATTTGTCAAATTTCATTCCATGTAAGGATGCGTTTTTTTTTTTTCTTTCGTCCATTCTACTCTTCTGTTTTTTCTTAGTTGTTACGTTCTTTCGTTTCTCCTGTCATACTTTCGACCGTTGTTAGTTGTGATTCAAGTCGGCCGTCGTCAGTAACACCAAAACTAAGCATGTATGTATCTTAATATAAGCGCTAATCATCATACTGTTCACAAGAAGCTGTTTTTAAAATTATAAAATGATTAAATTAGTTGTGAAAAAATATGTAAAAACAAAATGTTGTATGTTGTTTAATAAAATATGTGTAATAATATTAATATCCTTCCCCAGGCCCCACTCTAACTCATTGTTTTCATTCCTCATATCCCGAAGTGTCATTATACAAATATTAAAGGATTGAAAATTAATTTCATTAAAATTTGTCGTACCGAAAAGGAAAAAATATATAAGTGTTTACTCAAGTGTTGTGCATAGCCCCCCAGAAACAAAATCCTAAATACGCCACTGGGTGGTTACATATGTGAACTCTGTATGTCGATGCACTTCAGTGGAAAGTTCTTAGTTTTACATTCGTGTTCCCCCTTTCTCTACCAATTTAATTGTCATGATTTTACATTGCGCCCTAAATCACTATTTTTCTGTAAAATAGCCTCTTCGTTCTCAGGGTCCACGTATGAGGTCCTGAGATCTGAAACGTTATGCTCCTGCACATTGGTAATTCTTGCGTATCTGTCTCCGAGAATCGCATTACTGGATTCTCTAGTTGAAAAAAAATGTCATATGGTTGCACATTTGTTGATTGGTTTTCCATGTATTTTGTTTCGTTTCTATGAATTCTGAGTCAAGATGGCTTCCGTGAAGCGGAAATAAACTAGCCAAACATTTTCTTTCTCCATTATTCTCAATATTTTGAAGGCGACACTTTTGTTCGAGATGTGCCTAATACTTCGAAGGCGAGATGTGCCTAATACTTCTAAAAATAATAGCAATTTTATACTTTTTGATCTGCGTAGTAGTATTTCGGCTACACATGTGTTTGGTGTAGGTCCACAAACCTGGACCGCAGGTCTACAATACAAATTCTTAGGGAAGTATCGCCCAATTCGTGATACAGACCCGCAGCCATAGAGGTTTGAAGTGGCCGTGGATGTGTTTGGGGGAGGCCAAGTCATTAAAAATTCTCCTATACATATCTAAATTGTGTTTTTTGTGTTGAGGTCTGAAGGGGCCATGAAAAGTTTAGGGGGGCCAGGCCTCCCCCTATCCTTCCCCTATTAAACCTAAGTTTCTCTATGCGCTGCTTGTTATCATATCTATGTGTTGATTGAAATTTAGTTCAGAATCGAAAATAACGCCTAAATCTTTGACAGTACTTGGTTTAGACAATTTAGTTTCTTTCAGTGTATAGTCAAAGGTGATAGGATTTCTTTTTCTCGTAAAAGAAAGGGATTTACATTTAGATACATTTATTATTAATTTGTTGTCATCGCACCATGTTTGAACTCGCTGTAGGTCTTGTTGTAGTTGTATGCAGTCTTCAGTTGAATTAATTCTAGAATATAATTTGAGATCATCAGCGAATAGGAGAATCTCAGAGATTTCAATAAAAAGTGGAATATCATTAATAAGTAGGAGAAATAGCAGAGGACCCAGATGAGATCCTTGAGGAACCCCAGACAGAGTAACAAACTTTTTGGTGACATGCCCTTGTACAGAATAGATTGTTTCCGGTTACATAAATACGATACAATATATTCTATTGCCGATTTTGAAAAGTTTAGGCTTGATAATTTCGCCACTAGAACATCATGACCCAAGACATCGAATGCCTTACTGAAATCGGTATTAATAACATCTACCTGGCCGCCTTTGTCTAACTCCGTTGCTATAAAATTTGTAACAACTGCTAGGTTTGTTGCAGTAGATCTATTGTGTAAGAAACCATGTTGATGTGTAGATATAACTGGCTTTACGTGATTCAGAATTCGTGTATATAAAATACTTTTAAGAATTTTGGCAAAAGGAGATACAGATGTTTTCCATTTGGGCGGTGATATGGCTGGGCATAGTGATACTGGCCCCCCGAACTTCAAATGTTAATAGGTAAATATTTTTTTTTTATTGTACGCGTAACTATTAATTATTTAAATTTTCCAAACTTATGTCTCTGGTGCCTGAATTACTCAATGTTTACATTACTGTTGAAGTCGAGATTCAAAGTTGGAGAATTAGGAGACGGGGGAAGGGGCAAGACCAAAGGTACTTTCCTAATTTTGAAAAATAAGCACACCAGGTACTAAATTATTATTATTTTGATGCTATGTACACCTATATAAGTGTTAATCCATTTTGCCTGATTCATATCTAATACTTGTGTGATCTTAAAGTTGGGACAGGAGGGGAAAGTACCCAAAAATTAATCATTGGGTTCATATTGTGCTATATTACAATTTAGGCCTAGATTTTTTTTTTATAATGGCGTCGCTTAAACATGTTGCATTAGACTAAATCATGCAACCTTTAACTTAATTGTTCTCTTCGATTTCTGGGTTGTGTGGCAGATTTAGAAAATATTTTGGAATGGTCTTTGCTTACGAATTCTTCCTTTTTCTCAGAAATTCCAGAATTTTTGAAACGGAACGATTCAGATTTATCATCAAAGACATGATTATATTTAGTTTTTTAAAAGAAATATCAGAAATTTGGTTGCTTCAGCCCGTAAAACCCCTGCCCTGTAAATTCGCTACTGGTTGACATTGTTGTAATAACAATGCAATAACAATCATTTGTGTTTCTTCCTAGTTAAATGAATAAATTATCTTGTTTCTTATTTCAGTTGTGAAGCCGCTGGATGATTGTGAAATACAGTATCTTCTGAAAGTACAAACAGTGGCCTAATCCGTTTTATGTCAAATGTAAAAGAGTTTTCCTGTATTAAAGATAATTCTTATTCATGTATGTACAATATTCACTTTAAATCAACACTATATGTTCTGAGCCCAAGTGATGGATAACCATAGTTTTAGAATTCCTTATGTACTTTTATTTTACTGCAATGACAGTTTTTTTTTTTTTTTTTTTTTTGCAATAAACAAGACCAACTTGCAGGCTCGTAGCTAATCCAAAAATATAGAGGGGCGGTAGAAGTTAAGGGGACGATCCAACCATATTACAGCTCATCACTATATTATAGTTCATTTGCAAGCCTACAGTGAATATTTTAGGGGGCTAGTGAAAATTTAGTGGGACCCGGCCCCCTAGGCCCTCCCCGTAGATACGGGCCTTGCAAACTTGAATTCGCGTGGGCTGAGTTTTCATTCCATTCAACAGCCTGAATTTATCGTGTTAAATGGAAACGTAATAAATTAAACATATACAGTAGTATCAGATAAGCAGATTTTAGTACTTGTTAAAAATGAAGGTCCACGTATGAGAACCATCAGCTATACCCTTATGACGTCACCAAATGCTAAAATTCGTATTCTTGTTAAGATCAGCACCTCATAGTTCATCAGAAAAGGCGCAATGAAAAATTCTTGGTGCGCTTTCCAGAAGCCACGACCGAACGGGATGGAGAAGTGCTTCCTGTTCTAATCAATAAATCTCTTTGTGTATTGTGACTTGCTTTTTATCAAAAAGTTTCTTTGGTTGTTAACAATCAAAGCATTCTTTAATTCACTAGCTTTTTCTCGTGTGAATCTTTCAGTTGATGGACAGAGCTACACTTGTTTTGCATAAAATACACTTACTCGGTGTCTTTTCCCATTCCTTCGAGCATATTATTTTTAACAGCACAGAGACAGGCATGTGACAACTCTATCTCTAACCTTGACAGTTTTTATTTATTTATTTATTTAGCTTCCTACTATCGACCGACAGTCTGAGTGAAAGAAGTTTTATACACGCTAATAGTCTGGCAGCGTGTACGAAAGGACCTAGGCGCTATATCGCTCATCAAGCAGGCGCGCACCTAGAAATGTTTGTCCAATGCTACAAGCCACTTCGTCTATGTAGCATTGAATGGGTATTACGAGGCACGTCCAAAAAGTAAGTTCCGTTTGGTAATAAAATTAAATTGTGTACAGGTACAGAAAAATTATTTATTGCACAAAATTCTACAACTCTTAAACTACTTTTCCACATAACTGCCGAAATTTTGCAGGCATTTGTCATAGTGTGGCACAAGGTTTTGTATACCTTCTTCATAGAAGTTTGCCGACTGTGTCTTCAACCAGTTGGAAACAGTTTCTTTCAGCTCGTCGTCATTGTTGAAGTGTTGACCGCCAAGGAAAGACGTGAGATGTAAGAACAGATGAAAGTAACCCTGCGGTTTCCTGGATCTTGTCATCAATCGCGTGAACCAGTTCTGTAACCAAAGATGGACGCCCACTTCGTTCTTCATCGTGCACGTCACTACGTCCTTCATTGAATTGTCGGACCCATCTTCGCACCATTGAATCACTCATCGCATTTTGTCCGTAAACATCGCATATTTGCCGATAAATTTCACTTGGTTTCACTTTCCTCGCATTCAGAAAACGAATCACAAGCGGCGGGATTTCCAATCAACTCCTACATTGTGAACAAGCACAACAAAGCGTACGTGATTGACAGCGATCTCCAAATGGCGCACGTTTCTTCTCCTTGATACAGAGCGTCTACCGCGCATGTGCGGAACTGCGATCGCAGCGCTGCAGTGGAGATAAATTGAAACGGAACTTACTTTCTGGACGTGCTATGTATTCTGCACTCGAAAAGGCGATAAGTAGTTGTAAAATACTTTCACCTATATTTTCTGGAAAAAATTGATAGAACTAGATTATTTTTATAAGAGTACGAATACTGTTGTAAAATTTCCGGAAATTTTGAACCTGTTTGTAAAAATTTCTGTTTTTCCCCGGAAAATTGGGAAAATTGGGATAAGAACAAAAATCTTTGTATTAGGTTAATTTTAATTGTAATGGAAACTTTCTTTTCGAACGCTTGAAAAATCTAAGTTGAGAAATTTCAATTTTGCGAATATTAAAAAAAAAAAAATCCGAAAATAAAACTGTTGCAATTACTTTTGAAAATTAATAGTCTGCACTCATTTCCTTTTTGTGCCTTTTAGTTGTTTATTGGTGGACATGCATTAATTACAGAACTTCTAGAGTTACAGACGAGTCTACCATCATGAGGTGTTTCTGTTGCAACAAATAGGTCTCTTGAATGAAACTGAGTTCTTAATATGCTCTTTGATCTGGTGAAGTTTTGATAATTTTAACCAAATTACTTCTTAAGAGAAAAAGCAGTAGGCAAATTTCACTAATACCGATGCACTAAAATAAATACTTACTATTATTAAATATTCTAACATAGACTATTCTAAATACAAACCGTTATTTCAACCCTTCCCTGCCATCAAACTGGAACTTCAGAAGATTGTATAAGATAATTTAAATGTGTCTATATTAATTAATCTAACTAAAATTATATTTTAATTTCTTTTGTAGTCGTAACTCCATTCTATCACGGTGCTAACTTTAAAGTGTTCGGATGAGTGGTACACACATATTTATTTCCACAAAATTCCCTATTCTAATACAAGAAATATAAGTACTCAATGATCTCAACTGTAAACTAGTAAATATAAAATAGTCTTTAATTTAAAAGCATAATATAGTAAAACATTGTAGAAGTTAATTTCCCCCCCCAAATTATCCGTTTTGTGTTGGAAGCTCGGAAAATAACTACGAAACTGGATTTTTACCCAAAATTTCTTTTGTTTCTCAGGTTTCACAACACTAAGTACAGATAAAATGTAAGATCAAATTTTCATGCTACATCAATTATTTCCCTGTTAAACAAGTATAGTTTTGTTGAGAGAGTGTATTTATAAATAAAACTATTGTGATTTTTTAAAAAAATTGAAATCCAACACAACGTTTTCAATTGACTGATTACAGTTTATATGTATTGAATTTGAGTTTGGTGTAGACCTACCTTTTAGCACCGAGGCTATATGAAACATGGACCTATAGGTTAAGGTGGAATTCAAATCAAATGAGCTCGCGCTAGGAATCGAACCTGGGTTTCCCGCGCAAAGGCGAGTTCGCTACCAATATAGCCACAGGGGAGTTCTTGACTGAAGTTTACCTTCCCTTTCTGTAGCGGAACAAAATCGTAATTTTTATGAATAAAATAATATGAATAAAATACCGCTAATTTTACAGTAATTATGTGATATCTTCAAATAGATAAAAGATAATTGAAACTTGGAACAAGAGCGCCCTAGACAATATTATTCTCCATGGGGTACCGTTATTTCGAGTCACCTAGTAGCTTTCCGTTTGCAGCCATTTAGAAACGCGAAAATAAATGCCGATTTTCTAAATGGCTGGAAATGAAAAGCAGATAAGTGAGTCGTGATAACGGTATTTCATGTAAAATAATATTGCCTAGGGCGATCTTGTTCCACATTCCGATTATCTTTTATCTATTTGAAGATATCACATAATTACTGTAAAATTAGCGGTATTTCAATTTCGCCGTGACGGGGCTTCTTAAAGCAACAAGCACAATTGATACGTAGAAAACATTTTCTTTATCAGAAGTCAAATCCAGGACCACAAATACAAAGGCCGTAATGAAATCAAACACGCACGAGTTCTGAAGTGATCTTTTGATTTTGTGGACGATAAATTAACCAACTCTTAGTCATATGTTTGTACTGAAATAGATTGTTCGAACAGGAAACGGAAAGAAAAAAATGTATTTCACTTGCTCTTTTAAGAACTTTTAGATCAGGATTGTTTTTTTGTAACAAAATTGCAGTTTCAGGCACCGGAGGGATTCGAACCCTCGATCTCCTGTTTACTAGACAGGCGCTTTAACCAACTAAGCCACGGCGCCTCTTCGACAAACCTTACTTTCGCTTACTAGACCAGCGTTTTAACTAATTACACCACGGCGTCCCTTCAGCAAACACAATTTTTGCTTTTCTCACGCCCCGCGCCGCTCAAGACGTAATACATCTATACTGATAAATGAAAATCAGAAATTAGATTACTGTTCAAATATGGCCGACGGCGATAATTTGGCTTTTTATTTAAACAACGAAAAATAGGGGAAGTTACTTCATTTTACCCCCGTATCAGTGACTGATTCCAACATAAAGCAATGAAGGTGATCTGGAAGTCCTACAGAAAGTACACACTACAGGGTCGGTGAAAAGTAACTCCCTATTTTTAACGTGTTTTCCTCCTAAAATATTGTAGGTATAAACTTAATATATTGCACACTTGTAGTTTTTGTATATAGTATTATCACGGTGGACGGGGGAGGGCAACTACGTGATGCAAAAAACAAAAAATAGGTAGTTTCCGTCCCCCGTCCGCCGAGGTAACCCCCTACATACATGAAATATATATAGGCGGAAAGAGTCATCCTTCAGGAACACATTGATACAAAAAAATATCTTCCTATCTTAATTGGGGGATGAGTTATTGAAGTTTGAATTGAGTCACATTAAGGAGCGACAAGAATGTAACTATTTCACAGCATCAGACGGCTCAATGGTCGTAATTCTTTAACGATGCATTTCCTGACATATGGTCATATAAACTATTTTGCTCGTTTACCCATAAGGAATCCACCCCAGAAATTTTGCCGTACCTTTTTGTTACACCCTGTATAGTTAGGGTAGGACATACAATGCAATACCACTACTAGTTCTTCTTATTTCTTTACAGAGCTTCTTCCATATATAGATTTTCAGTCTTCATCCATTTCCTCCCCTACACAAAATTTTGAAGGGGACGTGTCCCCCTGTCCCACCCATCAGACAGTCTCGGGCTGAGGGGTATCGGGCCCCAGGAGGAGCCTCACTTGGAGGGCCCCGTCTTACCTAATTATTATTATTATTATTATTATTATTATTATTATTATTATTATTATTATTATTATTATTATTATTATTATTATTAGTAGTAGTAGTAGTAGTAGTAGTAGTAGTAGTAGTAGTAGTAGTAAAAGTTTAACAGTCTTGTAAGACCTTTGCGATGGGTGTGTGACTTTTCTTCATAAAGCTGCCAGCTTCATATACGCATGGTAATGGGGCCCCAAGATGGGGACCTGGTCTGTTTCTTTATGGTGTTGAAATAACTTGTGAAACGATTAACACAGGGCTCCAGCAGGACTTTATAAAGAACAGTCTCATTTCGGCATTCATGGGAATCCAATACACATTTAGACAATGTGATGCTGGGGCCTCATACTTCATATTGTTGAAATATATTCTTACTAGGCCAGAAACAAAGGGCCCCAAACAGGACTTTATGATACTATTAATTTCATTCCGATAATGGGACCCCAAGACTACATTCAATGCTGGGGCCCACGGAACTCTGTGAACGGAACAAATTACAATATATATTTAGAGATGGCCCCGGTAGGGATCCTTGCCCTCCTGTCCTCGCCAGTCCGAGTCTGCCGCCAGAGACGCCCGTGCTCCTGATTGTTTCATAATGAAAAGCGAGTGTCATAAAAAGGGTTTATACTTTAGGATTGGTTCAATTTAACACTTTGTGTGTTATCGTATATCATCAATTTTTAGATTTAGAAAAAAATATCTCTGTTTTATCCAAAACTAAGCATGAGAATATATACTCACCCATATAACGTTGTTTATCTTGATGAGATCTTAATACATGTCTCGCCTCAGAACAAGGGCGCCGATTTTTCTGTATTTTTTTTTGGGGGGGGGCTTATTAAGATGTGTGTTTGGTTTCAGACAAGGGTCTAAGAAGGCATATATGAGGATTTTAAGATAAATTGAATTCAAATTATGCCAAATATTGTATATTCATAAAAAAACACACATAGCGATACATCTAATATAAATAAAATAAATTGTTTGTGTGTCTCTGTAGCCTGGGGACCAGACGAGTGGACCGAAAGTTATCAAATTTTGGTCTCGGGTACCTTGGTCCAGATTCCAGACCAAGACGAAGCCGTTTTCCCGAAATTTGAACCAGGAGGTCTCAGGGGGGACAGCGTTTACCGGGACATGTACAAGTAATAGAAAATGACCGATATTAGTGTCAAATTCATAATTTTCGCGGTCGCTGAGATCAATGGTGAAACTCCTATAGCACTAACTTCCAAATTCATCCCATTCGGCTACGGGACGGAGGTCACCGGAGGGGGGATGTTTGACACATGTAAAAATAATCCAACATGACTTATATTATTGTCAAATTCGTAGCTTTCGCGATCCCTGAGATGAATCGTGATACTTCCGCAGGCATTGACTTCCAAATATAGCCCCCATCGGCTGGGGGGCCAGAGTAGGGTGGCAAGATAGTTTGGCCTTTGAAGGTGCTGTCCGGTGTCCGGCTTATTAGTCGAGCCAGACGCCCATTTGTCCTGCTTTTCAGTTGTCTCAATATAAATGTTAAACTTTCCATTATTCTGATGATTCATTCGATGGCTCCAGTCTCAGACATTTTAGAAGTTGGAGATTATTATCAGTACATTTTTTAAGTTGTAAAGTATGAACAGTTTAGAGTTCCAAACTTTGGTAGGAAAACCATTACACTGCAACTCTGGTCAGGCCATATCAATTATAAATATTCATCTGCTTCACAAGCTTCTCGTTTTTGAATTTGAATATCAATAAGATAAGAATTTTAACATGTAAATGTAGCTTTCCTATCTTGCTTAAGTCAAAGAAGCCTAAACGAAATTAATGAATTGAAATGTCATATGTTGTTAAACGATTTACAAATTCGTAAAGTCCGGCTTTCTATGTCAATGTGTCCGGCTTTTTAATCATTGCTTTCTGGCCACCCTAAGCGGGAGGCGTTTATTTTTCAAAATTCGAACCATGGGGTCCCAGGGGGCGTTTTTCGGGATATGTAAAAGTAGTAGAAAATGACTATTTTTTTTCCTTTCGTTGTTCAGTTTGTTTACATAGATATTTTATCTGCCCCCTATAAATGGGTGTTTCACCTAGTATAGTATAATATATATATATATATATATATATATATATATATATATATATTAGTGCTCTCAAACGGGTCGGGTTGACCCGACCCGACCCGTGACCCGACCCGACCCGAGTCGGGTCGGGTCAGATCGGGTCGGGTTACGGGTCGGGTCGGGTCAGGTCAACTCGGGTCGGGTTATCGGGTCGGGTCAGTCGGGTCAGCTCGGGTCGGGTTGCCGGGTCAGGCTACTCGGGTCGGGTTATCGGGTCGGGTCAGTCGGGTCAGCTCGGGTCGGGTTGTCGGGTCGGGTTATTCGGGTCGGGTTGTCGGGTCGGGTCAATCGGGTCAGCTCGGGTCGGGTTGTCGGGTCGGGTTATTCGGGTCGGGTTGTCGGGTCGGGTCAATCGGGTCAGCTCGGGTCGGGTTGTCGGGTCGGGTTATTCGGGTCGGGTTGTCGGGTCGGGTTATCGGGTCGGGTTATCGGGTCGGGTTGTCGGGTCGGGTTAGTCGGGTCAGTTCACTTTGGTCAACTGAGTTTAGGTTGAGTTTAAACTCGGCTGGAGTCGAAAGCTGCTGTTTTTCACTAGCTGCCTAATTAAAAATAGCAATTTTCAATTGATTTTATAGAAACCATAAATCTATTTTGAACACTTGCAGCTAGTGTTTTTATGATAAATGCTTATTTTTCTACTTGTGTGTACTTTAATTTTTAAATGTGGAAGATTGATTTTACCAATCGACTGTAATATTAATATCTACGCCAATATGGAGTCTGGATTTAGAAGAAAACTAGAAGTTGTTTAAGCAACGCCAAAAGAGATATTGGATATGGACGACCAAGCCCAAGCAGGGCCGCGGTGGCTCAGTGGTAGAGAATTCATCTCTGGTGCATGGTGTCCAGTAGCGTAGCTAGAGTTTTTTCAGGGGGGGGGAAATGAAGGGCCCAAGAGGATTTTGAGGGGGACATCTCCAATATATATATATATATATATATATATATATATATATATATATATATATATATATATATATATATATATATATATATATATATATATATATATATGTGTGTGTGTATTCAAGGTGAATGTTTCCATCTTTATTGTTCATGATTTTACTCTTTGGAAAACAGTGAAAATATAAGAATTTAGTACCTCAAACAACTAGGATTCATTAATGCAATTGATTTCTAATATAAGTAAATAGTTATTTAATCATGGCGTTTAAAATATGTGTAGCTGGTTGACTTAAGTGGAAGCAAATACACTTTTACAGGTAAAGAAAATAACTTATAGGTTCATGCCTCTACTTGAAGAGGATCTTTCTATTCGTGTGGGCAGCAGCAAACATATCCACAACTTGTTAAAGATCTAACGATTTATCAATTTTCTTCTCAAAATAAAGTAACACTAAGTTTTTCAACCTATCATGAGTCATTGAATTGCGTATACAAGTCTTTAATCTTTTCAAAGAAGAGAATGACCTTTCACATGTAGCACTAGAAACTGATATAATCACAGAGATGATACCTAGCTTGTAGGTTTCTAGGAATACGTTTTTGTAGACACAAAGAAGATCAACGAAATTCGTTAAGGAATCAGCTTTCGTTTTCTTCTCGTCTTCATACAACTTAATTGTTAGAGCAACCCACATTATGCTTTATTTCTTGTTTAATTATGCTTTTTTTTAAAATTATGCTTTATTGTTAATTTCAATGATTATTTTACATTAATCGTGTATAATGTATATTTATTATACATCAAATATTCTAAATATGTTAATCTATTTATTGATATTTTTTTGCAACTAGTTTCTCTCATATTTAATGAACTTTCTACTTAATTCATTGTAAAGAGATGTGCTTTGCTCGAATAAATTTTTTCTATCATTTGTGTGCGCCTTACAGGTACATATATACAGAAAGGGAAAGTAAAAGATGCCACCAAAAAGTACAGAAAGTGCTTAAGTTCAAAAAGTAAACATAACAATACAGTGACGACGCCAGAGGGGAGAAGGGGGGAGAGCGCCCCCCTAGTAGCTACTTCTGCCCCCCTGACTGCCACCTAGACTGCCCCTCCAGACTCGTACAATCTTTAAACATTCTTCACGTAGTATTTTATATCAGTATCATAACCAATCTCATTGACAAATTGTAGTCTACTTTCCATGAATTTACTATGTGGCAGATTAATCCTCAAGCTTTCTTCTTTGAGCGTCTGGGTATACACGCATATTTCTGTTTTCTAATTTAGCCCCTTTTGAGGTAAATTTTAGTTATACTTCTTTCTTATGATTTTTAATAATTGTGCCTAGCGAACAATAGTAGATTTGGTCGACTTGTTTTCTTCTCATTGGATCAACTTCGATTGGAAACAAAAGAAAGGTAAAACCAGTTACGTAACTTGTTTGTATTTATCCAGGTTTGAAGTTTTCAGTTTCATATTTTGTTTTATTTAAAACTTATTTTTTCTGAAACATTATTCTCGGCTTCCAATATTCAGAGGATGTGCTTATAACAGCTTAGTTTGCAACTACCAGGGCTTAATTTTTTGAAGGAGATAAAAAGAGTTGTGTTTGCCCTTCCTGCAAATGATAATAATAAAATTATGGAAGAAATTGATTCCCAATAAAATGTATTGTCAGAGTGCTGATCTTTAGTTAGTAATTGGTTTATACTAGTGCTCCTTTACTTATTTTGTTTCAAAGTACTGACGTGACGTCTACCATATTGACTAGGAACTGCTGAAAAATTCGTAGCCCAACCCAGAAGGAGTGCACGTGGATTGGTGAAGTTTTACTTCTTCTTCTTTTCCCCCGAGAGTCAATATACTACCTTGTACAGTGTTCCAGCTTTTGCAGAAAAGTTAAAAAAATCTAGATTTCCTCGCACCACTGTTCGTAGCACTACCCCTATCAGATCTAAAATGGCGTCTTTCAAGTGTTACTTAAGTTTGGGAAATAAGTACACGTAATAGTTAGACGGAGCTAAATCTGCGGAATAAGAATGATGATCTAGACATTGAAATCCTAGATTATGCAATGTAAGTTATGTTCGCAGGGGCTTGATGGACAGGTGTATTCTCCTGAAGGAACAGAATTCCTTTCTTTTCATTTTCCGCAGCGTTGAACTTTGAATTTTTCTTTCAGTTTTGTAAGTAATGTAGAGATTCTGGATTAAATATCTGACCATTGAGGAGGTAGTCTACCACTCCATACTTATACCAGAAGAATGTTCCAAACAGTTTCTCAACCTACTTCTGTGTCTTGAACTTCTTGGGGCGATGGAGAAATGAGTGCTACTACTCCATTGACTGTTGTTCCGATTCAAGATCATAGTGGTACAATCATATTTCATCTATGGTTACTATTCGTCAGCGAAATTGATCAGCATTACGGTCAAATTGGAAGAAGACTTCTCTTAATGCCGTTACCCTTTTATTCTCCTGACATATATTTTGCTTAAATTATTTTTGTCATACAAAAACTGGGGTGGCCTAGGTCCTCCGGCCCCGGGCTATATCCACCACTGGGTGAAATGCTGCAATTTTCAAGAATAATGTCACAAATTGCATCCATGATTCCAGGAAGAGTCATTGCTTTTAATCATCCTGGATGTAAAGAATAATTTGTTGAGAAATTGCTACGTTTATACTAAGCCACTTACTTCTTCACCACCATATATAACTTAGGAGAGTCCCGTGGTGTTTCACTGATTTCCTCATTAATTTACTTCGGTGACTTTCCTTGCTGGAACAAAAATGTTATAACAGTAAGGATCTGGATGTTCGTGAAATTATCTGTTTGGGCACACATAATCACTTCAGAGGCCTGAGAAACAATAAGAATTTCATTATTAGTATGAAAATTTATATTTGTACATACATAGATATGTTTTTCTAAACTACGGTTTCATTTTTCTACCTAGTACCTACACTCCTTCTGGATTGGACTACGACATTTTCAGCAGCTCCTCGTAAATTCTCTCTCTGGCTATATATATATATATATATATATATATATATATATATATATATATATATAGAGAGAGAGAGAGAGAGAGAGAGAGAGAGAGAGAAAGAGAGAGAGAGAGACGTAGCATTTAGACGAATGTGTTACTTGTAGCTTACGCGAAAGTAATTCAATTTATGTTTAGGCTTCAAAAGTTTCATTGAAAAATATTTCATGTGCAGACGTTACTTATTTGTTAGTTACAAATTTTATTTGAAATAAGTTTAATTTATAATCATATAGCCTATGTCATTTTTGGCATGGCAAATAGCCCCCCCCCCGAAAATGTATCTGCCCCTCCTTTGCCCCCCTAAGAACTTAAAGCTGGCGTCGTCACTGTAACAATATAGTATGGAGTTCTTGCATACTATTCATTGTTGGCAGAAAAAAATCTTCTTTTACTTTTTTCTTTTCTCCACATCAAAGGATTTTACCGATAAATTTACAGAAATGAAAATAAGCTTTTCATTGTTGCATTGTTATGTTCTCAATGATTTTGCATTGTAAATATTGGCTTTAAAAAATATTAACACAGTATGTAAACTTTCAGTTAAAGAGAATTTTCCAAGAATTGTGCTATATATTTTAAATTATGCTTTATGCTTTATTTTCTAAAATTATGCTTTTAAAACTAGTTTCCCAATGTGAGTGCATTTTGGCGTTCACCCAGTGTCGTGACCATAGTGCTCTCAAACGGGTCGGGTTGACCCGACCCGACCCGTGACCCGACCCGACCCGACTCGGATCGGGTCAGTTCGGGTCGGGTCAACTCGGGTCGGGTTGTCGGGTCGGGTCAGTCGGGTCGGGTTGTCGGGTCAGGCTACTCGGGTCGGGTTGTCGGGTCGGGTCAGTCGGGTCAGATCGGGTCGGGTTGTCGGGTCGGGTTATTCGGGTCGGGTTGTCGGGTCGGGTCAATCGGGTCAGCTCGGGTCGGGTTGTCGGGTCGGGTTATTCGGGTCGGGTTGTCGGGTCGGGTCAATCGGGTCAGCTCGGGTCGGGTTGTCGGGTCGGGTTATTCGGGTCGGGTTGTCGGGTCGGGTCAACCGGGTCAGCTCGGGTCGGGTTATCGGGTCAGGTCAATCAGATCGGATCACGGTTCGGGTCAGTCGGGTCGGGTCGGGTCATCGGGTCGGGTCAGTCAATTCGGGTCACGGGTCGGGTCGGGTTGGTCTTCAACCCGACCCGACCCGACCCGTTGAGAGCACTAATATATATATATATATATATATATATATATATATATATATATATATATATATATATATGGGGGGGGGGCTTACGTGAGCACTGGGGGCCGGGCACTCCTAGAATCGGTGCCCTTGCCTCTGAACTTTTTTCCCGTTAATTTCTAATAATATTATTGAAATTTTAAAACTTTACCAGGGAAGAATTAATTTTCATAATTATCATATGGAAATAATTAAATCATATTGCCAAGGCAGTTCCGTGCGGACAGATAAAAAAGGAAGCAACTCGGAGACTTATTAAAGGAAAGCAGATCACCTTGAATAGTAGTCAGTTTTTTCTCTTTTGTTTTTTTGAACTAGAGAAAGAATAAACTCTGTAATGTGTATATGACCTTGAAATAATTTCTTGTAGAACTTCCGTAAGAACGGGATACGAACTTTTCCAACTCATGCCAGGGTGTGTCCATCACTTTAATATAGATCTGTTGTCAGACGCTGCTTAACTAAACTGGTTTCATGAGTTAACCCAGTATTTATCATGTAAGAGATAGGCTTTACACCAACTGAAAAATAGCGCTGCTAGAAGCCGCTGAAGGTTGCTTAGTGGCTATTAATAATTGTATTACTAACATTCTATATGGCGTTCACAGCATGTAACTTCAAGTTATGCACAGGGCCGACCGTAGGCAATTTGCTGCCCCGTCCAATGTCATCATTTTCCGCCCTCCTTCTCCAGGAAGAACAAACTTTAAAAGCCACGATTTTAAGGATGCTACCCCATCACGAACAACGAAGGGGAAGGAAAAGACACTCGCACTCAGAAATACCTAAACGCTACAAATACCATCACGTTGTGTCTTTTTTCGCCTTTAAATAATAATCTATTACGTTAGCGAAAGACAAAACAAACACATCTACATAGGAAAGATATTAATTCTTTTTATGGAATTCAATAACGTGCTTCAGTTTCAATACATCAGTTTACAATTCCAGTGCATCTAGCTCTTTTATCTTTATTTCTGGATTTTCTTTCTACATCTGTTTAAAAAATAAAATAAAATAAAACCTTGTTTCCATCTTCAATGATAAGGAACTTGTTTGTGACAAAGACAAGACTGGTTTTCATATCAAAACTGTGATAACTAACTAAATGAAACAGGTGTTCGCTACTGTTCGAAAATTGAGTTCTTGTATTTGACAAGAATCAAACAATACATTTTCTTCATGATACCAGGTTGTTTCTGTGGTATCACTGTAGTGCACGATCTTCTCTTCCCCTATAGGATAGGTTACGCAAAGAAGGGGGGTTTAAGAAATGGCCATCACTAAGAGCATAAAATTTTTTCACGGGACTTTGTGGTCATTCTGTAGATAAATTGTTGTAAATAGATACCAACGCAATGTTATGTTAGCGTATCAATTGCATTATGTAAGCGTATGTCAGTATATTATTGCAGATGGGAAAATGAAATGAAATCTCTAAGTTTAAATTCCCATGGTTCTGCCGGTGAGGCTAAAGAAGACGGTGATAATGAGAAATGAGTGAAATGGTGGAATGAAGAAAGTGGGAGGAAACGGGAGAACCCCGAGAAAACCCACGAGCACGGTGTTTGTCCACCACAAAGTCCACACGGCGCGAGCTGGGATCGAACCAGGAACCCCAAGCACCGGAGGTGAACGCTCTACTATTGAGCCACCGCGCCCCCATAATTGCAGATGGGCTTCAGGGGTTACCCACGGGGGGAGATCCACGGGTTCCGGACCCCTCTCCCCTAATCTAACTCGACTAACACGTGTACACTTTCTTAACATAGGTCTAACTATATTTGTTTAACAGAGAAATCATTGATTTAGCCTAAAGATTTCATTTTACACCTCATCTGTATTTTTCCCTTCCTTATAAAAATAATCTAGTTCTATCAGATTTTCTGAGAATATTCTTG
Source organism: Thermobia domestica (assembly GCF_964235325.1). Lineage (NCBI taxonomy): Eukaryota > Metazoa > Arthropoda > Insecta > Zygentoma > Lepismatidae > Thermobia > Thermobia domestica. The sequence continues at coordinate 10,279,950 of NC_137470.1, forward strand.
GCAGTATATTTATATTCTTATAAGGTGCATAATATCATAGCTTTAATACTACATAGACATATTGTACCCCTCACAACAAAAAAATGGGTGTGCACCTGATTGGTTTATACTAAAAGTTTCTCCTGTGAACGCCGTAAAGTAGGCAACACAAACTACGTATAACAATATGTGATGCCCACATATCAGGATACAATATATAATCAATGTTTCTAATCAATGTGAAGATTAACCTTTCAATTCATTTCTAATTTTGGTGTCAGTAACCTTATTAGTGATAAAACTTTTGAAGAAGCGTGTGCGTCTAAGGGTTCTTTTTCTCCACAAACACAGCTTGCAAAAATGATTGCTGGAACATCACTCACCTTTGTATAATACATCCACGCGCTGCAAGTGGAAAACTAAAACGTTAAGCAAACATTCCACCGCAAACAGAGATTTAGTGTGAGTTAACTGCTAGTTTCAAGCACCTGGCAACTCGAGTTTCAAAAATTACATAGAAGAGCTTCAAAACTTAGCAACAGTCACGTTCGCAACAATGTATCTCTTGAAATTAATTTGCAGAAGAAGGGAAGGGTATTTTCACTCCGATTTTTCCCCCCTTCACTGACGTTGTTGTAGTTTGGTATAGTCGAAATTTCAACGAATTCTTTGATTTGCTTGCCGTGATATGTTGCAAGTTCTAAAGAAATAAGTTGAACTTCACAAACAAGTATGATGACAAAACGCGATTGAGATTTTTAAACAAAAAAGAGAGAGAGAGAGGATCTGAGGAGGTATCCATTTTCCTATCCTATATATGTATATCGATTGATTTACCCATGTTTCACTTACGTGGTCTGTAAATTACAGCTCGACATCAGAGACATACACAGGGGGTGGATTATGGGAGTCCGAACGTCCCAGAAATTTTAACTTTTCTGTAAATTTAGTCTGATTTTGTGGGTGATATGTACGACAATTATCTGCAGATGAAGTGTTAAGTACTGGTTACCTGGTAGTTAGTCTGTGGTACTAAAGTAAGAATAATAACATGATTATGATACAAACAACTCAGTTGATAACATATATCATACAGACATTGATAATGAAGATACAAATTGTTTCAGACAAGATTATAATGAAGATGCCAGATGTATGAAGTGAGATTAAAGATTGAAGTCAATCATAATGAGTTTTTGACATAAGATTGAATGAATTATTTGTGATTATAGTGCTTGAGCAGATATAGAATAAATGGATCTAAATACGAAACTGGATTATTGGTTTAAATATGTTACATAATAAAGTAGATAAGAGTATAACAATTCTGGGTATCCATATTTTAAGATTGTTACAGATTTTAGGGGTAATTTTACAAATTTTAATATAATTTTACCTCATATTGAATTTTGATATTCCAAAGTGCTTTCAAAAAAAAAAAAAAAACACTAAACGGAAGGTTTTACTTTATTTTGATCGGTTAGTGTACAGCACTTCAGGTTAAAAACCGCCCGGTATTTTAGCAGCAGTTCGGTTTTTGATGCCCTTGTCCAATGTCTGGTACGACCTCAATTAAATATGTTGTAATTTTTCCTCTTAGAAGTCCTATTCTCTGTTCTATTCAGATTATTTTGGAGTGACAAAAGCTATCTTTTGTTGATTAACATGGTTGATGCAGAGCTTATAATTCACTTTGGTATCGACCTGTTGTGCGCTGAATTTGCTGAAGAGTTGAAGGCGGCAGAAACATTTACTGAGCTTATGAAAATTTCTAAACAGGGCCGGATCTTGAATCCTGCGAACTACCCGCTCGCAGGAGGTGCCAGATGAATAGGGCGCCAAACTGGAAAATGAATTTTGTGTTTTTAATTCGAATATTTATGAGAGAAAATGTTATGACGAGAAGTTTTCAAATAGCTTCACATAAATATTGTACAGACTGAGATACAGATAAAATATAACGGACTCTTCATTTCTCTCCCAACAACCCTTCCTCGACCTTACTAAAGAATATCATTGCCAAATATGTCTTTGAAATGGGAATGGATCAACAAACAAAAGAAAGTCAACTGCATGTGTTGCTTATTTATTGGGTGGCATTATCACAGTAAAAAGAAATATCTTCAGGGATGCTCTGTCTTGTCATAAACAGTGTCCCCAGATAGTGCTTCGGTTCAATAACCACAGTTAAGGGTTAAGAAAGATCAGCATGAATGAAAGCAGATCAGCACATCGTCGAAGTTCAAATGACTAGGTTTTTGCTGCCCTTTGGTCGAGGGAGAAGGGGGGGGGGGGCGAATAATAAGAAAGGACGGGCGGTACAAATCGGATTTTTGTTCATTTCTGAGGAAAATTTTAACTTAAGTTCCTAATGTCAGTACCTCACAATTGCTGCCCACCGCTTAATGTTCACTTAGTTAATGCCTATTAGTCCATTTGTCATTCGTCAACATTTTGGCTTTCTATCCTGGATCGTTTCGGTTTCTTATTTATACTGATGTGTGTTTTAAGTTTTTAATACTACTTTGTTGTTCATGTAATAATAACGGCCAACGATTAAAACAAATGAAATGAACATTTTATCGAAAAAAAAGGTACGAAACTTGAAAGATGAGGAGAGGCAATCGAAGGCTCTCAGAAAGTTCCTTTTATCTTCTGGACAAAATTTCGAAAGTGATGATCATACAAATCTTGAAGTTGGGAGTTGTCAATATAAGTCACTCTTAACGAAGCATTTGCAATTCTACAAACTTTTGACATTCTAAGTTTATTTTACTTGATTGCAGTAAATTAATCATTAAATTAAAATGGAATGGATAAGGCCTTTTCGGTTACATGTCTGATATTACTTTCAATGTATTTCAAAATTTGTTTCAACACAATTAGTTTTCAGGCAGTATATGCGTTTACAACTCGAAAGGGTAACTGCAATGAAAATCGAAAGGTCATTAGGAGTATAATTAACACACTTTCTTTTCTTTTCTTTTTCTTTTCTTTTCTTTAGAACTTTCACTGTCAATCACAGCAGCGTATACATATGATCGTTGAATTACACCAGCCTAACAATCATTACGTATATTGTCAGACGTATATTATTTAAAGTAAATATTTCTTGTTAGAAACCAAACTTCATGATGATGGTAGTTAAATTTACTAATCTGATCTTCTATTTCAATACTACATTTATAAATCATGTTTAGGTCGCATCAGTTTAAGGTCACATTGACAGTAATAAATCAAATGCTCAAACAAATCCCAGCATAAATTGCTTGATTGTTGTCAAATGCAACAACTAAATTCTCGAACAGTAGCGAACACCTGTTCCATTTAGTTAGTTGTCACAGTTTTGATATGAAAACTAGTTTTGTCTTTGTCATAAACAAGCTCCTTGTCATTGAAAGTGGAAACAAGTTTCTTTTTTTTTAAATTTTAATAGATGTAGAAGGAAAGTCAAGAAATAAAAACAAAAAAGCTAGTTGCATTGGAATTGCAAACTGATATATTGAGATTGAAGTTAGGTATTGAATTCTGTAGAAAGGATTACCATATTTCCTCTGCAAGTGTGTTTGCTGTATCTTTCACTAATATAATACGAGTAGATTATTTTTGAAAAGAACAGTCACAACGAGATTGTATTTGTAGTGTTTAGGCCTTTCTGAGTGAGTGTGCACTTTACATCCTCTTCGTTCTTCATGTGGGGTAGCGTACTTAAAATCGTGGCCACCGGTATCGTAACAGAGGTCAGACCCACTGGCATTGTAACAGAGTAGTGCTTGAGCGATTGACGTAGAAATTCAAACTCCGATTAGTGGTAATTTCACAGCCTTGTTTTGTTGTAAGTGTCAATGGAGGGGAGGACATAGATCATGGGTCAGAATTGATGATGATGGGTTTTGGTGGGTGGTGGGTGAAAGTGGGTCACAGTGAGTCGTGGGTGCAGTGAGTCATATGTCACGGTGGATGGTGGGTCAATTGGTCATGGGTCAAGTTTTCATTGACCAACTGGTTCGGCTAATTAATCCCAAACTAGAATCAACGAATAACAAATTGTATGATGAAATTGTTAACACGTAAGACATTTCATACTTCTGCTGAAGAACAATTTTGCGTTTCATAGTATGCATTTTATGCTATGTCAGCTTATTTTCTTTCAAGATAACAAGGGAATTCTGTGTTCATGGCTGGCTGGTCGGCTGAATCTTAACGCATTGCTTCTCCATAGACCACTTCCTCGGGAGGTTATTGCTCAGTACAACGTTCCAAGTGTACAGAAAGAAGAAAAAGTATGCGTATAGATGAGCTCTTGACGATAAATTGGAATAAGTAAAGTTATAATTTTGAATTTGATAGCTACACGATGAGGTTTATTTCAGATCTCGGAATGATGTGCACAATATAAGGTTTACTTTATGAAAATTGTGTATGTTTTTCGATATAATCCCCTTGACATTAACATGCTTAATCCAATGATGCTCTAAAACAGTGATGACCAAAAGGCGATCACAGGACCAAATTCTATCAACAAATAACAATAGGCTACGCTCGCTTTCTTCTTAAGAAAAATACATGGGAAGCTGGTCATCTTGCTATTAGGTTAGTGTCTGTGTATGAAACATTCAGCCGAGATAATCCACTTCCAAAGGCCAAATAAATAAATAAAAAGTACAATACCTATTTAACCAAAATAATCGTCATCAGCAACGCTGAATTATCAGGGAAGGTTTTTACTCCCAAAAAGTAATCCAGATACTGCAAGAGGATGCTAGTCAGTGGAGAAAGTATCATAGTGTTCAGTGCTGTAATGATCTGGATTGATGGTTTCTCCTTTTCTGATGACACGAGACATGATATGACATGTGATGAGAAGACATCATGAATCGCTCACGATATAGACCACCATTTCAGCAATAACACTTTCTAAGGGGGTGAGGTCGTTTGGGAAACCATCCTGGAAGTTGTCCCGATCCAACCATTGTCCTGAGCGTTTCATTGATTTGATTTTGATTTTTTGAGTTTAGCATCCCTTTCAACATCGAGGCTATGTGAGACGTGGACCTACAGTTTAATGTCGGATCCGAACCACTTGAGTTACCACCGAAAATCGAACCCGAGCCTCCACGATTGTTTCAACGTAATCACGAGTTATATCCTAAACATTAGTCAACCCAACTATGAAGAAAGTGTAGTGGGATGCATATTAATAAGGCATTCCTACTTTATGCTACATTAAATAGTAAATTGGTTGGTTGAGTTAGAGCTTAGCGTCCCTTTCAGCAGCGAGGCTATATGAGACCTGCATCTACAGTTTAACGTGGGATCCGAACCACTTGATCTTCCGCCAGGAATCGAACCCGGGTTCCCACGCCAAAGGCTCCTGGCAGTTTACGAGAAAACATTTTGGTTTTCGAGCGACGATAGAAGAGAGAAATTATGGTGATAGAGAAATAAAAAAATTGAGATTTCAACGGATTTACACATTTTATAGCCCATAGATGACGAAAAATTGCTTTTTCGATACCTGTTGTGTGTGTTCGTCCTGATGTGCATTCGTTTAGAGGCCACACCGTTCAGCGAATCTAAACCAAATTTTAAAGTTTTTTTTTTTTTAAATGATTTTCTGGAATATTCTTCCTACCTCCAAAAATAAAGGTAGTTTACTGAAGGGTGATATTTAAAAAAAAAAAAGAATCCAATTTTCTCAAAAACTACTTGAAGGATTTTGTTTATATAAGTCAATATTTCATTAACAAGCGTTACTATCGTGTAATTTCTCTGAGAAGAATGAAGAAGGGGTAGTTTTCTCTTGGGGAGGAGTTTTTGAGGGTTTTTTTTAGAAGCGATTCAAGTAATTTTGTTCATATTTAATAAATAAATGTCTCTTTAATAATCTGCCAATATGAACAATTGGTACTTCGCAATGATAATATGTTCCTTCTAAATCACTGGACATAAAGAAACGAGAAACCAGACTACATCGGTACACAACATTAGGTTGGTGTGAAATAAATGTCCGTCGCAAGCTTGTCTTTTCAAAGAACAAACAAGTGAAAACTATGAACCTGGTTAATCACAACATTCGTCGTCTGCATGTTGTGACAATATTGGACTAAGGAGGAAGCTGATGAGTTGCTGTATATAGAGCATTGGACTGTATGGTTCAGAGTCTTGGACATTACGAAAATTAGAGATGAAATATTTGGAGAACTTCGAGATGTGGCGTTGGAGAAAGATGGAGAAGATAAAATGGACAGGGAGAGTAACAAACGAAAATGTTTTAAAAATAATAGGAGAGAAGAGGATACTTCTAGCCAACATCCTTCATAGGGAAGTCAATTGGATTGGACAAATCTTGCGAAGAAATTGCCTTGTTCTCTTACCACCATAAGAGGAAAGATGGAAAGAAAGCGAGGAATAGGAAGAAGAAGAACTCAAGTAATCTATGATTTGAAAAATAGAAGAAAATATTTCGAGTTAAAAGCGTAAGCTGAAGGTCGAGAAACGTGGGCAAAATCATTTCCAGTCCCAAACCTAAAATAAAAAAGAAGAAAAAAAGTCATTAGTCGCAGGTTCAACCAAACGCCATAATACTTAATAATAATAATAATAATAATAATAATAATAATAATAATAATAATAATAATAATAATAATAATAATAATAATAATAATAATAATAATAATAATAATTTGATCTTACACTGGAACTGTACTTTTTATTTTTCTTACAAAAATAATCTTTTTTTTTTTTCTGATATTATCGTGTAATGACTGACACGTGCTAGCACTGTGGCTCAGTGGTAGAGAGCTTACCTCTGGTGCGTGAGGTCCCTGGTTCGATCCCCAGCCTAGTAAGGTTGTGATGGACAACATCGTATCAGTGGGTTTTCTTGGGATACTCTCGTTTCCTCCCACTTTCCAATTCCACCAATTCTTCCATGACCATTTAATTACCTTAATCATACGTCTCCCTTATCCTAAAGGAGACAATCATGGAATGTTCAACTGAAAGATTTTCTGAAAATACTTAATAATACTTAATACTTAATAATAATAATAATTACTTATCGTCTTTTCAGATGTAGAGTAACACCTATTTAATACTACATAGAAGTAGTGGCTTGTGGTATTAGACACCCCTCCCCCGCTCCAAAGCCTGGACTTGTCCTAACAAAAAATTTCAGAGTGCGTGTCTGATAGATGGTGTCGTTATTGTGGTTTACAAAAAAATGCTTTTCTTTCTTTTTTTTTTTTTTTTTTTTTTTTGTAGATTTTCTCAAAACTACGCAAAAGCCTTTGCACTGACACATGCTATTTTGTTCAGCTGTGAGGGCCCGGTGGCTGAGTCGTAGAGCGTTCACCTCTGGTGCTTAGGGTCCCTGATCCGATCCAAGTTCGCGCCTTGTGGACTTTGTGGTGGACAAACACAATGCTCGTGGGTTTTCTCGGGATTCTCCCGTTTCCTCCCACATTCTTCATTCCACCACTTCATTCATTTCTCATCATCATCGCCTCCTTTAGCCTAACCGGCATCACCGTGGAACGTAAAACTGAAAGATTTCATTTCATTTTTTGTTCAGGTGAATAATATACATGGATTGCTATTTGTCAAATGATTTACTTCTTTAGTTAAACGTTAGTCTAATATACAAAAAATGAAAGTGAGTGTTTGTGACTTAATAACGCTTGAACCACCAGACCGATCTCGATCGAATTTTCAAAATAGATAAGATTCGACCCTTGGATGTTTTTATCATTTTCACTTTGAAGGTACAACGTAGGGGAGGGGGAGAAAAGGGAGATATGTAAAAATGGTCGAAAGTGACCGATATTAGTTTCGATTACATAGTTTTCGGGTTTCCTGAGACGAACCGTGCCACTTCCAATGCCATTTAAATCCAAATTTTAGCCCTATTGCTCTTTATGTCCAAAAACGTATTCTCCTCGTGCGAAGAACGGGCAATTGGCTATTAATATATAATTTTCTACGCGAGGAAAGAAGTTTTGACCATGCCTATACGAAGAAGAAAATAGTTAAGCAACGTTTGAAGGACGTTCTAGTGTGACGTTATCTCATTAAAATATGCAGCATCAGACAATGGGAGTCCATGCGTGACAAAGCATGTGTGAAACAAAGACGTGGCAAGTAGTATCCACAAGAAATGTAAAGGTGATAGTCCGTTCAGGTCATTACACGATAAACCACTTTTTTTCTACTTCTTACTGGTGAACTATATTACTTGTTTGTATAAATAGTTTTTAACATGAAATACGTTAAAAAAAAAACTAGTTAACTGTCAAGTACTTGAAAGCTCTCATGATTTAAAGAGGAAGAAAGCATTGATTTTAAAAACTACAAAATAAAATAATATTGTCATCGTAGGTAGAACCTAAAACCTAACTACTGGTGTGACAGCACTTCATGGGCCTGAGCTGCTCCAACGCCATCTGTTAGCGACCTGCTGAACTACGTCTTGCCTCAAGACGAACACGTGGTGAGGTTCGCCCTGTCTGTAACACATGTATCAGGAGCTACCTAGAACTAGTGGCACATCTTTTATTCACGTGACTTCCGAGTTTGCTCAAGAAGCTGGTTGGACGCTGAAATTTTTGTCTCACCGGCCATGAATCGAACCCGGGATCATGAGGACGTGAGTTCAACACTCTGATCACTGGAGTCTTCTAGTCCCCTATATCATCATAAGTATACTGCAATTATTAGCACGTAACTTGCTCGAACTGAAACGTGAGAAGCATCCATGCGGCCCAGTCTTCAGGTAACTTCTTCGTCTTCACGTAACGTCTTTATGTTTTAACAGGCCGAGGTGGGTCAGTGGTAGAGCGTTCCTCTTTGGTGCTTGGGGTCACTGTTTCCGTCACAGCTCGCGCCAAGTGTACTTTGTGGTGGACAAACATTTTGTGTGTTTGTTTTCTCGGGGTTCTCCCGTTTCCTCCCACTTTCTTCATTCCACCATTTCATTATTTCATTATCACCATCTCCTTTAGCCTAGCAGACACAACTGTGGGACGTAAAACTCAAAGATTTCATTTTTTCTGTTTTAACATCAACCATCAACTTCATATCGTCTTTGGACCCTCCGCCTTTCCTTCCACCGTATCAAGACCTTCAGGAGGCACTTTCTTCTCAAAGTCCAAATCAGTTTATCTTCCTCTTTTTCATTATATCTATTTTTCTTTTCTCCCCTGATATTTCTAATACTTCCGTTCAGTCTAGTTCATTTTATTAGTTGCTTGATTTGAAGTTTAGCTTTCTGTTCAGAAGCGAGTCTACTTGAGACGTGAACCTACAGCTTAACATTGGATCTTTGAGTTTTGCGCCCCACAGTTACGCCGTGTGGGCTAAAGGAAATTACGATGATGAGATATGAATGAAATGGTGGAGTAAAGAAGGTGGAACGAAACAGAATGTCACCGAGAGAACCCACCGGGAGGAATAGGGTGTTTTTCCACCACAAATCTTGCTTGGCTTGAGCTGGGATCGAATCAATTAGCCCATGCATCAGAGGTGAACGCTCTACCACTGAGCCACCGCGGCCCCTCGAACCATGTAAGCTTCCACCGGGATTTAAACATGTCTCCAGTACGCCAAAGTCGCGTACACTAACCATATAACCGCGAGGCCGTTATTGTTACAGCTAGATTTTTCATTCTTCTCTACATCTGCATTTCGAAAGCCACCAGTCTTTTACTTGAACCTTTTGTAGCATTCATTTTTCTTCCCCATAGAGTATAATACTCCACATGGTATACTTTAGGGGTCTTTTTTTCTCAATTCTTCAATTAGAGAACCACAAAGTAGGCTCAACCGATCAGTGAGCTATAAACGTGACTATTATTCGAAGCGAGGAGAAAGATATTTGATCGAACTGTATCACCCTTGGTCGAGTTTTATGTTCTCGGTACAATCACTTTTGTGATGATGGTAATTCGATGATACTCCTGTCAAACTCTGGTTGTAGAGAGGCCATTTCAGTTACTATCCTCTGGTTAATAAATATCTAGGATAGTGGAAAAGTAACCTACGAAATAAAGACAGCATTAAGTAGGAGGTAGAATAATTAAGAGTATACCTTTTGCAGATGATATGGCACTTGTTGCGGAATCTGAAGAGGAAATCAGTAAGATGTTAAAAAAAACTTAAGGAAGGGCTGTGAAAACTATAGGAAGACAATAAGTGTTAGAAAGACAAAAGCCATGGTGATTGGAACGACGGGGTCGGTGTCAAATTTAGAAGGAGGAGGGGAGAAAATGGAACAGGTGACTAGTTTTTTCGATACCTTTGTAGTATTACAGTATTTAGTAATAATGTGAAGTGTGAACGTGAAATAAACGCAAGAATAGGAATGGCGAAAGAAGCCTTTAAGAGGAAGAAAATATTATTTTGTGGAACCTTGAATAAAGAGTTGAGAAAAAGACTTATAAAATGCTTAGTGTGAAGTATTGTTCTGTGTGGGTCAGAAGCATGGACCTTACTCAAAAATGACAAAAAACAACTGGGAGCATTCAAAATGTGGGTATGAAGAAGAATGAAGAGAATTGGCTGGGAATGGGTGGGTGTTAAAATGGTGGTGTGGAAAAGAACAATTTTAGATATTATGAAGAAGAATAAGAGAAACTGGTTGGGACACTGGTTAAGAAGGAATTGTATCATGAGGGACGTGTTAAAGGGTACGGTGGCAGGAAAGAGAGGGAGGGGCAAAGGAGATTATAATTAATGGATGATATCAAAACAGAAAAATCATATGCTAAAACGAGGAGGTTAGCCGAATACCATGCAGCATGGTAGCTTCTCAGTTGCTGCAAGTGACCTGCCAATACTGTCAGAATATCTATAATGATGATGAGGAGGATTAGATGCTGGTGGAGTACTGCATTCGGTTTTTTCTCATTAGTAATTGTGTTCTCTGTATGAATCCTAGTCTATATGTTCAGCTCTCCTTACGACCAAAGCTAGATTTTCGTCCCCTATTCATTTTCCCTAGTAATATCTTGCAACAAGTTCTGTTTGCCATACTCACCTTGGCGCCTTGCTCTCGTTACACCTAATTAGGGATGAGCACGAGTCAAGCTAAAACTCAACTCGATTCGAAACTCGAATCGAGTGAAAAGTAAAAGGTTTTTGAGGTCGAGTTAGATAAACGGCTCACTCGTTTAGCTCGTTTTTACTCGTTTTGAAATTATCGTCTGATTAGACTGGAAATTGAAAGTCATGAGAAATGTAAGCAGTAATGTGGAACGGACCCCACTTTTAGTGTTGCTCATGACAGAGAACGCTACTTGTGTTATCGTCTCGTATCGATAACAAGACGACAATGGATTTTTATAACGAGAAAACCTCAAATGTCGTGAGCACCAACTGTGTAGTTCTTACTATTAAAGTATATAGACCCTACTGTATTTCTTACTATCAACCTGCACGGTTGAATTTCTGAACCCAAACTGAATCCCAACAAGGGTAGTGATATCAACCAGCTCTGCTGAGTTCAACTGAGTGAACAGCTCAATGCAGTTGGGATGAGCCATTGACTAGGATCAATTGAGTCGATGGCTTGAGCTGGCTCGGTTGAGACGAGCCATCAACTCGATTTAATTAAAATGATGGCTCGAGCCGTCTCAGTTGGGATGAACCACCGACTCGGATCAGATGATCCATCGTCTCGAGCCAGCTCCGTTTAAACAAATTCATCGGCTCGGTTCGATTCGGCTCAATTGAGCCTATGGCTCGAATCGGTTGGGGTGAACCATCAGTTCGGTTTGGTTCGAGTGAGACATCGGTTCGTGTCGGCTTTGTTAGATTAGTTATTGGCTTAGCTTACTCCTCGGTTCAACTCCGTACTGAATGAACTGTGAGCCGAGCCGCTCGAACCATTGACAATCCTAAACCCGTGCCGAGCAATTTTGAATATGTTTGGCAGGCGCTCTATAACTTTTAACAATTTTGGCTTGAGTCCAAAGACTTGTTCCTCCAGAACACAAAACCAGAACCTCATAAACGATGTCCTTGCCTCCTGAAGACTTCTTGCCGATCGAGATCGGCAGTCAACTAGTTTTTAGTATTCAAATACAAACCGCCTATTTTTCATGGTTATACACGGTGTTGCTATAATAATAATAATAATAATAATAATAATAATAATAATAATAATAATAATAATAATAATAATAATAATAATAATAATAATAATAATAATAATAATAATAAGTTGTAGTGGTAGTAGTAGTAGTAGTAGTAGTAGTAGTAGTATGATTGATAATCATATTGTATATGTAGGATACTTGAAGAGAATACTTGAAAATACACACAGGATTTAGCTCTATTTGGCTCGTGTTGGGTCGACAAGACTCGAAACTCGACCCAAATCCGAGTTTCGAGTCGAGTTGGAAGAAAGTTTTCGAGCCGAGTTCTCGAGTCCAGCTTAAAGATGCCTGTTTCGAGTCGACTCGAGTTACAAAGAAAATTCGCTCGAACTCGCTAGTGCCCATCCCTACACCTAATACACTGGTAGTCCAGGATAAAGTTGCACCAACTAACCCGCACTTTCAATTCAAAAATCAAAAAGCTCTTTCATTTTGCAGCACCGTTTGGCTTCTTGTGTATGAGCCCGTATTACAGCGTCTTTCATACTACTTAAATCATGTATATACAATTGATTGGTATGTATTTATGTCCTTTGTCAGGAGGGAGAATTTACAGGAAAATGCCTAAGCTTGAAGTGGTTCTACCTGTGATGAACTGGGCGTCTGTTCTATTTTATCAATCAAAATCTTATTACTGACGACCCGAGTTGCATAACAGGGTAAAAGTGAGCTTCGTTCGAAATATCCAAATTGAACAACTAAACATCTCCAAACAATGGTAGTGGGATTCGTCCATACAGTAGATCGATAATCATCTACTAGTTATATGAACTAGTGGAGGGAACTCTTCTTGCAAATAGAAATAACTCAACACCTCTGTTGTCGGTATTTGAGCATTTAGTCAAACTCGAATCCACCTTTCATAGCCAGGATTCGTCTGAATACAGGAAGATACCGAATCGCATGGCATGACCATAACAGAACAAAGTTCAAATCTTGACGTAGATCTAGAAACTCCTAGAAACTAAACCCTTTTCGGCATAAGCTCTAAACTGCAATAAACAAAGCCACGTGAGACTAAATCTCGCTGATTTGCTGTTGGCCTACCGACGCTTATAATCCTCCGCAAAATAGTTCATATGATTTCATTATTACTTTTACTATGACGCTCCATATAAAACTATTACATTATTATAAATGACAAAAATATAATAAGGATTATCTAATAATACTGCAATCGAGTGTGGTTAATGAAACAATAGAAATAAACACTAAGCATGCGCAGTAATTATGGCGCCAATTCAACTGTGAAGCCGTGTTCTGTTTTTAAAGTCTGAAAGATGACTGGCATGAATCCCGGTTTCGCGAGTGTTGTGAAACACCAACAAGGTAAACCTTTCCTCAGTAAGCAACAATTGTTTACCAGCGAAATTAGTTTTTTTTTTAATCTTTCGAGTTTTTTTTTTCCTTTCTGCTGCTGCTGTAAGTATTTGGACAACACGAGACAGTATTGTCAAAAGGAACGTGTATAATTTGCTCCTCCCTGTGGGGAGTGGGAGTGATACATCACTAGCCAATCGTATTTGTGACAAGCGGAAGGACACAAATATTTTGTTTACCGGAGTTTAGAGCTTACGCTGAACAGGGAATAGCAGGCTAAAATCCTAACCCCAAGTCAGATTAGGGCTGAGGTTCCACCTTTAATTACTGGAACCAACGACTCGTTCAGTCAGCCAAGTCAGAAGTGGGAGGAACATCTTCTTCTAATATGATGTCCTTCCCTGTAAGGCCTTGTTCGAATACAAGGAAGAGTAAGGTGTTGAATAAAAGAATTACGCACTTACTCCTTTACGATACGAAGAGTGATCGAAAAAAAAGTTATAGAGCTTGTTAAGGCTTTTGTGTAATATATAGCTGGAAGATCAACACACCTGATGATAGAGGAAACTCGACAATAGTCCTCGATATAATAAAATTTTTTGTTCAACCGCTTATCACAACGCATGTGAGTTTTCTATACTATTTGCATAGAAATCCGAGTCAAGTTCTCGTGAGGCAGGCTTTGAACAAAGAAAATATTAAAGTCACTGGGGGCTAGGTCAGGGCTGTAGTAGGGGTGCTCTTATCGTTCCAAGCGTAAACGTCAGTGGTTGAGGTACTGGGTCCAGAGTTGTGATTAACAATAGTTGTCCGTTTTTGTTTAAAGGCGTGACACTACTTCGTTACATGTTGCTTTGAAATTTAGCTCTCCCTAGCCACCTTCACAATCTGCCTATGAATGTTTTTGGCTCACAGGAACCGCACCACTAACCTCACTTCTACTATTGACCAATTTTCCAGACGAGTCATAATTTTATTGTTTGCTTCTCGGGCGTACGTGATCAGAATCCCAAGTCCTAAAACCTGCTCCAAGACAGACATGTTATTATTAATCTACAAATAAATTTTCGTTAAATTACAGTAAATAACAAAAATTTTTATGTGTTGTAATCTTTTTTTTTTTTTTTTTTTTCGATCATAACACCTATTATCAACCACTGTACGTGATACTACACTCATTGGAACTTCTTTAACTTGTGAAAGGACAAGCCTTACAGTTTAAAGTAAGATATATACCATCGTCGTGTGTTCGATGTTTTCCGAATAGAAATTGAAGCCGTGATTTCATGCAGCAAAGGTACAAATTTTACCGACTAGGTTAGGTGAAAGAAAGCACTGTTCGCAGTAAGTTCATTTCAATTGAATCTAAATAAATACTCATCACAGATTTGAAAAACAAATAAACTGTAATGGATAATCACACGAAACACATTGATGAATGAACAGGCTTGAGTTGATCACAGTAATTTATGCATATATAAATATTTCGGTTTAATATGTTTTGGGGTTTGCATACTAGTGTTGCGCGATACTGTATTTATGAATTAATGGGTTATGAGTAACCACCTTTAAGGTCACAGTTACCATGAAGATACTAACGGGTTGACTCCATTAACGAACTCGGTCATGACAATTGCAGAAACACAAGTACATATCCCTTTGTTATAGGCAACCTTCATTTCTTTGTTACTGTGTATGTTGCATAGAAGCTAGAGAATATTTATATTTTAAATGCAATATGGCTAGCCAGCATTATTCACCGTTACCCGTGAAGATGTTAACGGATTGACTCCATTAACAAACTCAGCCGAGATAATTGCAGAAAAAAGTACATATCCCTTTGTTATAGGCAACCTTCATTTCTTTGTTACTGTGTATGTTGCATAGAAGCTAGAGAATATTTATATTTTAAATGCAATATGGCTAGCCAGCATTATTCACCGTTACCCGTGAAGATGTTAACGGATTGACTCCATTAACAAACTCAGCCGAGATAATTGCAGAAAAAAGTACATATCCCTTTGTTATAGGCAACCTTCATTTCTTTGTTACTGTGTATGTTGCATAGAAGCTAGAGAATATTTATATTTTAAATGCAATATGGCTAGCCAGCATTATTCACCGTTACCCGTGAAGATGTTAACGGATTGACTCCATTAACAAACTCAGCCGAGATAATTGCAGAAAAAAGTACAAATCCCTTTGTTATAGGCAACCTTCATTTCTTTGTTACTGTGTATGTTGCATAGAAGCTAGAGAATATTTATATTTTAAATGCAATATGGCTAGCCAGCATTATTCACCGTTACCCGTGAAGATGTTAACGGATTGACTCCATTAACAAACTCAGCCGAGATAATTGCAGAAAAAAGTACATATCCCTTTGTTATAGGCAACCTTCATTTCTTTGTTACTGTGTATGTTGCATAGAAGCTAGAGAATATTTATATTTTAAATGCAATATGGCTAGCCAGCATTATTCACCGTTACCCGTGAAGATGTTAACGGATTGACTCCATTAACAAACTCAGCCGAGATAATTGCAGAAAAAAGTACATATCCCTTTGTTATAGGCAACCTTCATTTCTTTGTTACTGTGTATGTTGCATAGAAGCTAGAGAATATTTATATTTTAAATGCAATATGGCTAGCCAGCATTATTCACCGTTACCCGTGAAGATGTTAACGGATTGACTCCATTAACAAACTCAGCCGAGATAATTGCAGAAAAAAGTACATATCCCTTTGTTATAGGCAACCTTCATTTCTTTGTTACTGTGTATGTTGCATAGAAGCTAGAGAATATTTATATTTTAAATGCAATATGGCTAGCCAGCATTATTCACCGTTACCCGTGAAGATGTTAACGGATTGACTCCATTAACAAACTCAGCCGAGATAATTGCAGAAAAAAGTACATATCCCTTTGTTATAGGCAACCTTCATTTCTTTGTTACTGTGTATGTTGCATAGAAGCTAGAGAATATTTATATTTTAAATGCAATATGGCTAGCCAGCATTATTCACCGTTACCCGTGAAGATGTTAACGGATTGACTCCATTAACAAACTCAGCCGAGATAATTGCAGAAAAAAGTACATATCCCTTTGTTATAGGCAACCTTCATTTCTTTGTTACTGTGTATGTTGCATAGAAGCTAGAGAATATTTATATTTTAAATGCAATATGGCTAGCCAGCATTATTCACCGTTACCCGTGAAGATGTTAACGGATTGACTCCATTAACAAACTCAGCCGAGATAATTGCAGAAAAAAGTACATATCCCTTTGTTATAGGCAACCTTCATTTCTTTGTTACTGTGTATGTTGCATAGAAGCTAGAGAATATTTATATTTTAAATGCAATATGGCTAGCCAGCATTATTCACCGTTACCCGTGAAGATGTTAACGGATTGACTCCATTAACAAACTCAGCCGAGATAATTGCAGAAAAAAGTACATATCCTTTTGTTATAGGCAATCATCATTTCTTTGTTACTGTGCAGGTTGCATAGAACCTAGGAAATATTTATATTTTAAATGCAATATGGCTAGCCAGCATTATTCACCGTTACCCGTGAAGATGTTAACGGATTGACTCCATTAACAAACTCAGCCGAGATAATTGCAGAAAAAAGTACATATCCCTTTGTTATAGGCAACCTTCATTTCTTTGTTACTGTGTATGTTGCATAGAAGCTAGAGAATATTTATATTTTAAATGCAATATGGCTAGCCAGCATTATTCACCGTTACCCGTGAAGATGTTAACGGATTGACTCCATTAACAAACTCAGCCGAGATAATTGCAGAAAAAAGTACATATCCCTTTGTTATAGGCAACCTTCATTTCTTTGTTACTGTGTATGTTGCATAGAAGCTAGAGAATATTTATATTTTAAATGCAATATGGCTAGCCAGCATTATTCACCGTTACCCGTGAAGATGTTAACGGATTGACTCCATTAACAAACTCAGCCGAGATAATTGCAGAAAAAAGTACATATCCCTTTGTTATAGGCAACCTTCATTTCTTTGTTACTGTGTATGTTGCATAGAAGCTAGAGAATATTTATATTTTAAATGCAATATGGCTAGCCAGCATTATTCACCGTTACCCGTGAAGATGTTAACGGATTGACTCCATTAACAAACTCAGCCGAGATAATTGCAGAAAAAAGTACATATCCCTTTGTTATAGGCAACCTTCATTTCTTTGTTACTGTGTATGTTGCATAGAAGCTAGAGAATATTTATATTTTAAATGCAATATGGCTAGCCAGCATTATTCACCGTTACCCGTGAAGATGTTAACGGATTGACTCCATTAACAAACTCAGCCGAGATAATTGCAGAAAAAAGTACATATCCCTTTGTTATAGGCAACCTTCATTTCCTTGTTACTGTGTATGTTGCATAGAAGCTAGAGAATATTTATATTTTAAATGCAATATGGCTAGCCAGCATTATTCACCGTTACCCGTGAAGATGTTAACGGATTGACTCCATTAACAAACTCAGCCGAGATAATTGCAGAAAAAAGTACATATCCTTTTGTTATAGGCAATCATCATTTCTTTGTTACTGTGCAGGTTGCATAGAACCTAGGAAATATTTATATTTTAAATGCAATATGGCTAGCCAGCATTATTCACCGTTACCCGTGAAGATGTTAACGGATTGACTCCATTAACAAACTCAGCCGAGATAATTGCAGAAAAAAGTACATATCCCTTTGTTATAGGCAACCTTCATTTCTTTGTTACTGTGTATGTTGCATAGAAGCTAGAGAATATTTATATTTTAAATGCAATATGGCTAGCCAGCATTATTCACCGTTACCCGTGAAGATGTTAACGGATTGACTCCATTAACAAACTCAGCCGAGATAATTGCAGAAAAAAGTACATATCCCTTTGTTATAGGCAACCTTCATTTCTTTGTTACTGTGTATGTTGCATAGAAGCTAGAGAATATTTATATTTTAAATGCAATATGGCTAGCCAGCATTATTCACCGTTACCCGTGAAGATGTTAACGGATTGACTCCATTAACAAACTCAGCCGAGATAATTGCAGAAAAAAGTACATATCCCTTTGTTATAGGCAACCTTCATTTCTTTGTTACTGTGTATGTTGCATAGAAGCTAGAGAATATTTATATTTTAAATGCAATATGGCTAGCCAGCATTATTCACCGTTACCCGTGAAGATGTTAACGGATTGACTCCATTAACAAACTCAGCCGAGATAATTGCAGAAAAAAGTACATATCCCTTTGTTATAGGCAACCTTCATTTCTTTGTTACTGTGTATGTTGCATAGAAGCTAGAGAATATTTATATTTTAAATGCAATATGGCTAGCCAGCATTATTCACCGTTACCCGTGAAGATGTTAACGGATTGACTCCATTAACAAACTCAGCCGAGATAATTGCAGAAAAAAGTACATATCCCTTTGTTATAGGCAACCTTCATTTCTTTGTTACTGTGTATGTTGCATAGAAGCTAGAGAATATTTATATTTTAAATGCAATATGGCTAGCCAGCATTATTCACCGTTACCCGTGAAGATGTTAACGGATTGACTCCATTAACAAACTCAGCCGAAATAATTGCAGAAAAAAGTACATATCCCTTTGTTATAGGCAACCTTCATTTCTTTGTTACTGTGTATGTTGCATAGAAGCTAGAGAATATTTATATTTTAAATGCAATATGGCTAGCCAGCATTATTCACCGTTACCCGTGAAGATGTTAACGGATTGACTCCATTAACAAACTCAGCCGAGATAATTGCAGAAAAAAGTACATATCCCTTTGTTATAGGCAACCTTCATTTCTTTGTTACTGTGTATGTTGCATAGAAGCTAGAGAATATTTATATTTTAAATGCAATATGGCTAGCCAGCATTATTCACCGTTACCCGTGAAGATGTTAACGGATTGACTCCATTAACAAACTCAGCCGAGATAATTGCAGAAAAAAGTACATATCCCTTTGTTATAGGCAACCTTCATTTCTTTGTTACTGTGTATGTTGCATAGAAGCTAGAGAATATTTATATTTTAAATGCAATATGGCTAGCCAGCATTATTCACCGTTATCCGTGAAGATGTTAACGGATTGACTCCATTAACAAACTCAGCCGAGATAATTGCAGAAAAAAGTACATATCCTCTTGTTATAGGCAATCATCATTTCTTTGTTACTGTGCAGGTTGCATAGAACCTAGGAAATATTTATATTTTAAATGCAATATGGCTAGCCAGCATTATTCACCGTTACCCGTGAAGATGTTAACGGATTGACTCCATTAACAAACTCAGCCGAGATAATTGCAGAAAAAAGTACATATCCCTTTGTTATAGGCAACCTTCATTTCTTTGTTACTGTGTATGTTGCATAGAAGCTAGAGAATATTTATATTTTAAATGCAATATGGTTAGCCAGCATTATTCACCGTTACCCGTGAAGATGTTAACGGATTGACTCCATTAACAAACTCAGCCGAGATAATTGCAGAAAAAAGTACATATCCCTTTGTTATAGGCAACCTTCATTTCTTTGTTACTGTGTATGTTGCATAGAAGCTAGAGAATATTTATATTTTAAATGCAATATGGCTAGCCAGCATTATTCACCGTTACCCGTGAAGATGTTAACGGATTGACTCCATTAACAAACTCAGCCGAGATAATTGCAGAAAAAAGTACATATCCTCTTGTTATAGGCAATCATCATTTCTTTGTTACTGTGCAGGTTGCATAGAACCTAGGAAATATTTATATTTTAAATGCAATATGGCTAGCCAGCATTATTCACCGTTACCCGTGAAGATGTTAACGGATTGACTCCATTAACAAACTCAGCCGAGATAATTGCAGAAAAAAGTACATATCCCTTTGTTATAGGCAACCTTCATTTCTTTGTTACTGTGTATGTTGCATAGAAGCTAGAGAATATTTATATTTTAAATGCAATATGGCTAGCCAGCATTATTCACCGTTACCCGTGAAGATGTTAACGGATTGACTCCATTAACAAACTCAGCCGAGATAATTGCAGAAAAAAGTACATATCCCTTTGTTATAGGCAACCTTCATTTCTTTGTTACTGTGTATGTTGCATAGAAGCTAGAGAATATTTATATTTTAAATGCAATATGGCTAGCCAGCATTATTCACCGTTACCCGTGAAGATGTTAACGGATTGACTCCATTAACAAACTCAGCCGAGATAATTGCAGAAAAAAGTACATATCCTCTTGTTATAGGCAATCATCATTTCTTTGTTACTGTGCAGGTTGCATAGAACCTAGGAAATATTTATATTTTAAATGCAATATGGCTAGCCAGCATTATTCACCGTTACCCGTGAAGATGTTAACGGATTGACTCCATTAACAAACTCAGCCGAGATAATTGCAGAAAAAAGTACATATCCTCTTGTTATAGGCAATCATCATTTCTTTGTTACTGTGCAGGTTGCATAGAACCTAGGAAATATTTATATTTTAAATGCAATATGGCTAGCCAGCATTATTCACCGTTACCCGTGAAGATGTTAACGGATTGACTCCATTAACAAACTCAGCCGAGATAATTGCAGAAAAAAGTACATATCCTCTTGTTATAGGCAATCATCATTTCTTTGTTACTGTGCAGGTTGCATAGAACCTAGGAAATATTTATATTTTAAATGCAATATGGCTAGCCAGCATTATTCACCGTTACCCGTGAAGATGTTAACGGATTGACTCCATTAACAAACTCAGCCGAGATAATTGCAGAAAAAAGTACATATCCCTTTGTTATAGGCAACCTTCATTTCTTTGTTACTGTGTATGTTGCATAGAAGCTAGGGAATATTTATATTTTAAATGCAATATGGCTAGCCAGCATTATTCACCGTTACCCGTGAAGATGTTAACGGATTGACTCCATTAACAAACTCAGCCGAGATAATTGCAGAAAAAAGTACATATCCTCTTGTTATAGGCAATCATCATTTCTTTGTTACTGTGCAGGTTGCATAGAACCTAGGAAATATTTATATTTTAAATGCAATATGGCTAGCCAGCATTATTCACCGTTACCCGTGAAGATGTTAACGGATTGACTCCATTAACAAACTCAGCCGAGATAATTGCAGAAAAAAGTACATATCCTTTTGTTATAGGCAATCATCATTTCTTTGTTACTGTGCAGGTTGCATAGAACCTAGGAAATATTTATATTTTAAATGCAATATGGCTAGCCAGCATTATTCACCGTTACCCGTGAAGATGTTAACGGATTGACTCCATTAACAAACTCAGCCGAGATAATTGCAGAAAAAAGTACATATCCCTTTGTTATAGGCAACCTTCATTTCTTTGTTACTGTGTATGTTGCATAGAAGCTAGGGAATATTTATATTTTAAATGCAATATGGCTAGCCAGCATTATTCACCGTTACCCGTGAAGATGTTAACGGATTGACTCCATTAACAAACTCGGACGAGATAATTGCAGAAAAAAGTACATATCCTTTTGTTATAGGCAATCATCATTTCTTTGTTACTGTGCAGGTTGCATAGAACCTAGGAAATATTTATATTTTAAATGCAATATGGCTAGCCAGCATTATTCACCGTTACCCGTGAAGATGTTAACGGATTGACTCCATTAACAAACTCAGCCGAGATAATTGCAGAAAAAAGTACATATCCTTTTGTTATAGGCAATCATCATTTCTTTGTTACTGTGCAGGTTGCATAGAACCTAGGAAATATTTATATTTTAAATGCAATATGGCTAGCCAGCATTATTCACCGTTACCCGTGAAGATGTTAACGGATTGACTCCATTAACAAACTCAGCCGAGATAATTGCAGAAAAAAGTACATATCCTTTTGTTATAGGCAATCATCATTTCTTTGTTACTGTGCAGGTTGCATAGAACCTAGGAAATATTTATATTTTAAATGCAATATGGCTAGCCAGCATTATTCACCGTTACCCGTGAAGATGTTAACGGATTGACTCCATTAACAAACTCAGCCGAGATAATTGCAGAAAAAAGTACATATCCTTTTGTTATAGGCAATCATCATTTCTTTGTTACTGTGCAGGTTGCATAGAACCTAGGAAATATTTATATTTTAAATGCAATATGGCTAGCCAGCATTATTCACCGTTACCCGTGAAGATGTTAACGGATTGACTCCATTAACAAACTCAGCCGAGATAATTGCAGAAAAAAGTACATATCCTTTTGTTATAGGCAACCGTCATTTCTTTGTTACTGTGTATGTTGCATAGAAGCTAGGGAATATTTATATTTTAAATGGAATATAGTTAGCCAGCATTATTCACAGTTACCCGTTAAGATGTTAGCGGATTGACTCCATTAGCAAACTCGGCCAGATAATCAATCTAACAGTCTATTACAGAAAACAGAATTCAAAAATTCGCTTTCGCTCAAGAGTTATTATGTGGAGTAACGGATGGCCGGACATACCACATTACAATCTTCTAAGGCCCACATGCTCTGGGAGGCACGATTGCTCAGTGATAGAGCAATTACGTCTAATGGGTAGGGTCTCTGGTTCGATCCCTTTCCATGCATATTTATGGTGTAGACCATCATGCGAGTGGTATTTCGGGAGTACTCTCGTTCCGCCCAAATCCTACCGATTCTTGCATTACGATTTAGCCTTAATCATCCGTTTCCCTTAACCTAAAATACATAATCGTCACGAATACTTATGTTCTTGCCCACTCTGTAAAAGTGTTTTTTTTTTTTAAAAAAAAAGAGTATTGTATAGTGCGTTTACTCAACAGAAGTGCAGTTCGGCAAATTTCTTTCAAGTTCCCATGCTGATTTTTACAACAGCTTTCGTTTCTCCCTTTATCTCTCTTTTGACTGCATTTGCAACGTCTTAACACCCACTGTGTCAGTACTTTCTTCCCAATACTATGGCTAATATGAAACACATGTCAGACAATGTAAGAACAAAAGGACAGCACTTTTATATGTGACAACTAAGACTCCACGTGGAGTTGACAAGAAACTGTCAATTGTTTAAAATGAAGGTTCTGCTTAATCATTTAGTAATCGGGGGTGTTTTCTAGATGTTCCCTTTCCGTATGATCGGGCAATGATTTATTTAGGACACGAGTCACCATACGTAAAAAGCGGTATTCTTTATATACGAAAGGCACTTCGATTGAAGAAACGGACTATACAGTGGAGGAGAAAATTTATTTGATTGGAGATTTTCTAACCTTTTCACCAACAAGTAGTTTTGGAGTTTACCTTCTATTCTTCTTGTTCCTCGTACAGATTTCGCGATTTAAAAAAAGGAAACCATCCTTGTTTTATGGTTGCTGTTGAAAGGTGACAGGGGTGATCATATTCGCATATAAAAAGAGCACGAACAAGGTCGTGGCTTTTGTCGACGAAGTAATTGTCCTCTAGAAGCTTTCACTTGGAGCACTTTTTTTGTGGAATGCAAAGGGGGACAAGAGTGATCTCTTATTTCCCTACTTCCCATTGCATCTATAAACAGGTTCGTGAACTTCCTCGTTAGAGCGAACTACAAGAGACTTACAACTGGCTGGAACTTTTGAGTAACTACACAATAAGAAGGAAACAGGTGGATGGACAATGGGATCTCGAAAGTTTCTGTTGCTGAGTTTCGCACTAAACTTTCCGGCCCGCAACAGCTATTGGACTTCAGAGTTGCCAACTGTTGAAGTGTAATATTAGCACGTAATAAGATCGAATTTATCACCGTTTGTAGTGTAATCTTTCTGTCAACCAGAAATTTTGATGAGAAGGGTATGAAGTATTTGGGTGTCTAATACGTCCGTATTTAATATTGAACTTGTCTTATTCTGCACCCGACAAGACAATAATTGATACGTACTGCCACGTATTTTTTTTTTTTTTAGAAAAATAAAATAAAATAAAGAACTAGATTGTTTTTATAAGGGAAAAAGTACACACGAAAAGTAAAATCAAATTTTCATGCTTCATCAATAATTTCCCTTTCAAACAAAAATAGTTGTATTCGGAAAGTGTACAAATACACGCAGAGTTAGAAAGTTTTTTTTTTTTGGGGGGGGGGTCCTGACCCGGTAAACCCCTGGATGCCCCCTACCTCCTTGTCGAAAATGTGTTAAAATCATAAGGTACGATAAATTTTGAATTTTTGACATTATAAAAAGGAACAATCAGAACCAACCAAATTTACGAAGTTATATATTCGAATCCTAGAGAACATTTACAAAATTTTTCCTTTGACAATTCCCAAATTTAAGGGATGGGCTAACACACTTCTCCCATATTTTGAGAAGGGAACGCCAGTATATCCATGTCGTATAAAATAGAATAAACCCTCGTACTGAACCACATAACGTGATAAAGCCTCACCAAAGAAGAAAAATTACGTCAGTAATGGACTATTTGGTGAACACGAGGCAATTGAAATATTTTGGCAATTTTTTATGCACAGAAGGGGAGAAGTAGGACCACACAAACTTACGGGAAAAAAATCCAATCCTAGAGAACATACACCAAATTTTGTTTTCTGATCATTTCCGAATTTGAGATGCGCACGAGTCGAGACATATCTCAAACCTCGACTCGATTCAACTCGAATTCGAGTCGAAGTTCGAATAGAGACACACTTTGTAAAATTCGAGACGAATCAAGACAAACGTATTTCTCGACTCGACTCGAATGTCTCGAAAATTTTCTATAATTTTTAATATTATTTTGAAGAAGGTATTCACTCAGAAACAGCCTTGAAACCAATTCCAGTATTTATTACTTTAGAAAGGTACAGAACGCATTAACTTAATAGTTAATCTTTCGAGATCAAGATTTAATTTTCAGCTCAATTCTGTTAACTACTAATAATTAATGTTGTGATATTTGATTGCACTTCAAATATAATAATAATAATAATAATAATAATAATAATAATAATAATAATAATAATAATAATAATAATAATAATAATAATAATAATAATAATAATAATAATAATAATTGGTTATCTAGTTTGTATAAAACTATTGTGGTAAAGTAAACTTCATAAATTCGCTGAATGAGATGAGAGGGTGCGAATCCGTTGTGTTTCAAGGGAACAGCTCCTTGACATGTATACTGCGGAACGGAAACAAGCTGGCCTCGGCTTAATTATTATCTGTGGAACATTCACATGATCATCCATGTGTCTAGTGAAGCTCGAGAAAGGCACCATGACGGCCGAGGCTTATCTCACACTGTTTGCAGACTACGTACACCGCTTCGTGACGACCATGTTTCCCAATGGTAATAGCATTTTTCGACAAGATAATGCACCATGTCACAAGGCTAGGAGTGTGACGGAGTGGTTCTAGGAACACAGGGGCGAGTTCCAAGTGATGTGCTAGACCCCAACTCGCCGCATCTGAACCCAATCGAACACATCTGGGACGTGATTGATTATGTCAGAGCGCATCGCCCCCTCCCCGGAATTTACAGGAATTATGTGACGTGTGTGTGCACATGTGGTGCAAACTCTCTCCAGCGATCTACCAAGAATCATTGCGTCCATGCCAAGACGCGTCGCCGTTGTTATCCGTATCAAAGGTGGACATACTGACAATTAGGTAGGTAATCATAATGTTCTGACTGATGTGTACGTATATTTTAACTCGTATATTTTGTGTCGTCTCGAATTTCTCGACATATTTTTGAGTCGACACGTGAGTCGAGACAAAATTTTCTCGAGACGAGTAGAGACAGGCTTAAATCTCGACTCGACTAGACTTGTGCGCACCCCTATCCCGAATCTAAAGTATTGTGATAAATATCGGTACGAAAACAGCTGCTTCTTTTATCAACTTGAACTACCATCTGTTGGCAGTTGAATTAAGCACTGACTTACGTATTTTGTTAATAGATTGACTTACCTAAGGCTGGCCTAAGTGCCGTACATAACTATAACTTGAATCCGTCCAAATGATACTTGTGATCTAACATGATTGGCACAGCAGTATATACGCCAATGAGTTTATATGACGATTAATGTATGTGATGTAAAAACGCTTCTAACTACTATATATATATATATAGGATGTTAATGAACTATACCGACAAAATGTAAGAGGTGATTCCTCACAACAAAATAAGAGAAAAAGTTCATATGAACCTATGGCGAAAAGTGTATAGTTTCAGAGCTAGGACTGTCCAAAATCCCGAAAAAGCCAAATTTAAACAGGTCCTATTTCGAATTCCTGTGTATCATGGTCCTTATGAGTGTAAAGGAAGCCATGCATACACAATCCAATAGTGCATATTTCGTCAATTTTCAATAGGTGTACAGGGCATTCCCTACTGAGTGTAATTCTCACATATGCTCTCAAAAGAGTTTTCAGATATACCATGATTCCAAGGAGGGTCCAAAGTAGGCAGGAGGTAAGCTTGACAACAATGGATATCCAATGCTTCGGAGGGAAGTCGGAAGTGTTAGGAACAGGCAGCTTACTGTTTTTTTTTTTTTTTTTTTTTTTTTTGTGTGTGTGTGTGTGTGTGTGTGTGTTCGGAATAACGTGTGATGCGATGTATTTCGCCACGGTATATTTCATGTTTTCTTTACTTATAAGCGTGAAAGAAAACATTGCAGAATGCGTTCTCCCGAGTACGAGAGACCGTACTGCTGACGATCCTTAACACTTCCGGTATCGGGCCAAAGGATCCCATGTTTACTACTATCAAAGCTTATCGTTTGCCTACTTTGGACCAATCATAAATTCAGAGCTTATCTCAAAATTCGTTTGAAGGCATGTCTGGGAATTTCACTCTGTATGGGATACTCTGTACACCTATTGAACATTAATGAAATATGCATTTTTGAATTGCGTATGCGTGACTTCTTTTATGCTGATAAGGACCACCATCCAGAGCTTCTCGAATTCGAAATACGGCTTGTTGAAATTTGTCTTTTTCGCGATTTTGGACAGCCCTAGCTGTGAAACTTTGCACTTTTCCCCACAGGTCCATATGAACTTTTTGTCTTATTTTGATGTAAGGAATCACCTCTTAAAGTTTGTCAGTGTAGTTCGTTAACACCCTGTATATATATGTGTGTGTGTGCGTGTGTGATTCAGAGATGGAGGGTCAATGGGTCGTGGGTCAAGTGAGTCGATACTTGTGAGTGGGTCAGTGGGTCGTTGGTTAACAGGACGTGGCACACTGTGATCCACCACCCACTCTGACCCACCGACCAACTCTACTCAGTGCGTTGTAGATAACATTTGAACACTGGTGAATTTGTCTACGTTTTACTTTCAAGGTCTCCATTTTTCTTTCTTTTTTCATTTGTTTCTATTTATTACTGCGATGAGTATATCTAACGAGGAAGGTGCATAAACCGTGAGAGTTGAATTTTGATGAAAATTTCTGACAAGATAAGTTCAAGTTGCTAAGTAACATAGTAATAGTCACTCGATGCGCAAATGCTTCGTTGAGCTGCTACACCGACGCCATCTTGAAATCCAGAGGCAATGTCCAAGAATATCCTTTTGGCACAAAAGTGAAAAAGCTTTTGATAGATGTGACTTCCGTATTGTAAACCAAGGTAGAGCATCTATATGTGGGAGTACTTCCAGTGCATGATCGCCATTTTGAAAGGCGCCATATTGAATCGCCGTCTAATATGATAAATGGCAAGGGAGACATGTGGGGTATCAAATAGCACTGGAATTTTCTCCTGAATCCATTTCCGTAACCAAAGTTTACATATCTGTTTTCATTTCAGAGTTAAAAGCTCTCTTACCTACAGGAACATCTAAAAACTGTGCGAGTTAAACTTGTGTCATGAAACACGGTCGTGCGAGCACTTGCATGTTTTTAATTAATGCAGTACAATAGCCACTATACCAGTCAGATCTTGAGACTAGTAAGAGAAATCGTTAATTAAATTGAAATTTCTGTAGTGAAAAATGGAATATCAGCATGCTACAAGTTACACCAATTTCAAAGTGCGATGGAATAGACTGCTGGTCGATGAAACACATGCCTAATAGTACTGACGAGCAGAGAATACCAAAGGGATTGTTCGGATATATATTAGAAGAATGACATAAACTGGTACATATTAGTTGAACGACCAAAATGGTTCGGATTCCACTACAATCAGTAGGTCCACGTCTCCTTTAGCGTAACAGGCGTGTGGGACGTTGAATTGTATCAAACCAAAAATCTATTTTAGGCACTTTTACGTTGTCCATTATAGTGTGTTAAGTTTTCTTCTCCAATCTAGAAACCTTACGCAAAGACCATCATTGTTGCAGAATATTGCATTCTTTTCCAATAGTAATACTTGACAACCTATAATTTACCGTGTATATTACGAAGTTAAAATACTTTAATGTATTTATTGACAGTTTCTCTAAATACAATCAATTTATTGCTGCCGTATTGAACAATGAAGGAGATTTAAATTATCAGTTCACAGCCAATTCTTAGAAGATACACCTGGAAACTTAGAATTCACTTTTCTTTGTGTCTATTCTGCTATTAGTGATAAGAGAATGCATGCACACCTGCTAAGAATATGTGGCAGTAAAGATTATTACAAGATTCAGTACCAAGTTACAATCCATAAACCAAGCGTCTTTCTTGCTTTTTCCTTCAATATTAAATAATTAAATATCTGCATCTTTCCACTTTCAACGATAAAACACTTGCTTATAATAAGGGCAAGACTAGTTTTCATATCAAAACTGTGATAAATAACTGATTGTAGCAGGTGTTCACTTGTTCGGTGTACAAGTTATATGGCAGAATTTTCATAAAGAAAATGCATTCTGTTGTGTATCACCAATTTTGTGCGCCAGTCCTAAAGGATATGCTTCCATATGCATGGCAGAAATGTGGGTACGTAACAGGAGCAATAGTTGGTTCATTTACAAATGTTCTGAAGAGTAGTAGAAAATAGTGTCTGTGATCATGAAGATTGTGACGAAAGTGCATTTGTTAAGTGTTTGCACTGCTCCATGATGCTGTGTGCTAATCACTTCGTTTTGGCTCTCCATCATCACAACTGAAGAGCAAAAGATTAGTAGGTTAATATTTGCTTATGTGCAATCGTTCATATTATTTTTCTAATATTTTTCTATTAATTTTCTAATTACTTCAAGACAGATTCTTGTAAAGTCATATGTGCCGTTGCACCTAACTTATATTACAGCATTTAAATGCTATGCATAATCGCAATACACACAGACTCACATATATAGCGCACTTTGAAATAGGTATAATTTGTTACAGTGCTTCTATTCCATTTTTCACTACAGGCATTTCAATTTAATTAACGATATCTCTCACTAGTCTCAAGATCTGATTGGTATAGTGGCTATTGTAGATCAAGTAACTACTACTGCATTAGTTAAAATCATGCAAGTGCTCGCACGACCGCATTTCATAACACAAATTTTACTTGCTCAGTTTTTATATGTTCCTGTGAGCGAGAGAGCTCTTAAATCTGAAGTAAAAAGAGATATGTAAACTTTGATTACGGAAATGGATTCAAGAGTAAATTTCAGTGCTATTTGATACCCCACATGATCCCCTTGTCATTATCATATTTGACGGGGATTCAATTTGGCGCCTTTCAAGATGGCGATTATGCACTGGATGTACTCTCACATATAGATGCTCTATCTTGGTTTACAATACTGAAGTCAGATCTATCAAAAGCTTTTTCACTTTTGTGCCAAAAGGGTATTCTTGGACATTGCCTACTGGATTTCAAGATGGCGCCGTTGTAGCAGCTCAACGAAGCGTTTGCGCATCGAGTGACTATTACTACGTTACTTAGCAACTCGAACTGAATCTTGTCACTAATTTTCATCAAAATTCAACTCTCACGGTTTATGGACCTTCCTCGTAAGTGAAGAAAGAACTTGATGCACTTTTGGATATGGATATTTGTAATTGCAATAATACTAATCACCTCTAATATATGAATTATTATATAAAAACTGAATGAAACTAAGCATGCGTCATCATCACAGCCAAATGAAATGATTTTTGGTTTAAAATTAGGTCACAATCTGACCTGTGATGTTATCATATTGCTTTCATTATAATACATATCTTAAGGGGGTAATGAGGTTCGAGTTGATTTTGATTCTGAGTTTAACGCCCTTTTCAGCACCCAGGGTGACGATGGGTTTTGGTGGGTCAGAATGGGTGACTGTGAGTGGTAAGTAAGTGGGCCATGGGTCAAGTTTTCTTTGATCCTCTGATATGCTTATTAGGGAAGAAAAATATAGATTTAATATTCCCCGAGATTTTAATTCTAAGAAGTGAACCATGAAAACCTCTCTGGACCATTCTTTGCCTGTTTCCCTTTAGAATTATTCTTCCTCGTAAGATTTTTTTTTTAACAATAGAAGAAAGTAGCAGGCAAGCGTTCGGCGAGAAAATGCTCCGTTCTTCTCCTTTTCTCTCCGTTGGAAAGAGAACCATTAAGGAAACTCGAAGTGACAAGTAATCCCATAGGTGAAGCATTAATCAACGCCAATTTCCATTAGTATTGGTCTCGGCTGCACTTTTCCTGTTCTACTCGAGACATGTTTAGCCCGTTTTAAAGTTTATTGTTACTCCAGGTATGTTACAGAAAAAAAAAATACAAATACTTTCCGACCAATCACTTTTAGAATCAGATTTCATTCTCTATCTTAAGTGAAATGTTTCTATATCAAAAGATTGGTAACGTAGTTCGCAATTTTATTGTTAAGCCATATGAAAGCATTTTTTCTTCAGTATCGACTTATACAGGGTGGCCGAAAAGTAGGTATACAGTACGTACCATACTTATCAGCTCATTGTATTTTATGTCATTTCTTATTGTCATCCATCAAGTAGACTTAGTTTCTTTATTATTTGTTCTTAATGTTTTTTACTTACATCTTAAGCTCGGAAGAGCCAAAACAAATAAACCTATAAACTAGAATGTTATATTTGATCAATGCAGGGGTGTATACCTACTTTCGGGCCATCCCGTATATGTACAGGGAGGTCAAAAAGTTTGAAAACACCCTACAAAAATAAAACAGTGTACAAGATACAAATTTAATAGGCTATGTGAGTATCATAGAGAGATGGGAAACATGGTATACTCATACATAAAACCAATATTAACCACGAAGCGAGAAATTTCTTTCTAAATTCGAGATGAGACCGTAAATTTCGAGACTCTTGTTACCAAAACCAATTCACCCAAGTCTCAGATATCAAATACTGTTTTAGTATTAGAGACGATTCATAGTATAACTAGCTAACTAAATCTATGGTCTATGGAGCCCGGAGGTTCAATAGCGCGTTCACAAAATCACTCCACTGACTTCTATCTTTAGCCAACTGTATTCCTATTTCTGCGAGATCCATCTTAACATTGGGGAGCGCGGTGGCTCAGTGGTAGAGCGTTCACCTCCGGTGCTTGGGGTCCCTGGTTCGATCCCAGATCGCGCGGTGTGGATTTTGTGGTGGACAAACACCGTGCTCGTGGATTTTCTCGGAGTTCTCCCGTTTCCTCCCACTTTCTTCATTCCACAATTTCACTCATTTCTCATTATCACCGTCTCCTTTAGCCTAACCGGCATTACAGTGGGACGTTAAACAAAGATTTCATTTCATTTCATTTTCTTCCTTTCTGGTTACATGACCTGCCCACCTGTGCCTCCTACACGTATGACCCTGACAAGTTTGGTAAACGGTATAAATTATGCAGTTCACGTGATTCACAATATGAAATCTATAAATTGATAAAGTGATTGTACAAACATAATGAAGAGCATTGACCAAAATTTAAAAATATACAAGTGTTTCCGCAAAATATACCATTAAAAATATAGTATAATTGTTGTTATATCACACCCTCCGTGGACCTCTTGAGACGCGGAAAATTTCTGATCGAGACGAGAAGAGACGAGACAAGTCTAGAAATAATTCTCCATTAATCGAGACAAGACGAGACGATTTTTCTACAAAATTTACGAGATCAGACGAGAAATACTTAATTTTCGTCTCGTCTCGTCTAGTCCGATATCAACACTACTGAGGACTTCGACGACAATCTTGAAAATTTCCACGTTGGTGTTGGTTCTAAATTCTGAAAATGCAACCTTAAGGTGTGACACCATTTTTCGGTAGGACTAGTGATGTAATACTACACATTTTGGTGGGAACATATATTAGACTGTTTTCCAAAATGTAGCGTATATTTATCCACTCCTGTATCCGCTCATTTATTTCGTAAATTTAAGACGAACATATGTTGGATCGAAGACTCATATGAAACCTCTATATGAACCAATAAGTAAGTGTTAGAATAGGGGAGAAAATGACACAGGAGAGTGCAATTATAAGGAAAGTTCGACAGGGATTTTGTCTCTCGCGAATAATATTTAATATATATCTAGAAGAGATAGTGAAAAAAGAGCCTACAAATTGAAGACGGTATTCCAGTAGGAGATAGAATGATAAGGTGTACAGTTTTTGTAGATAATATATATATCACTGGTTGCAGAATCTCAAGAGAAAATCAGTAAGATGTTAGAAAAGTTGAGGAAGGGCTGTGAAGAATATAGGGTTTAAATAAATGTTAGAAAGACAAAAGATATGGTGATTGGAACAATGGGTCCGATGTCAAATACAGCAGTAGGATGGAAGAGAATAGAACAAGTGACTAGTTTTCGATACATGGGTAGTATTATTAGTGACGATATGAAGTGTGAAGGTGAAATAAAAGTAAGGATAGGAATGGCGAAAGAAGCCTTTAGGATGAAGAAAATACAATTTCGTGACACCTTGAATAAAGAGTTGAGAAAAAAGACTCATAAAATGCTTCGCGTGGAATATTGTACTATAGGCCCCTATGGGTTAGAAACATGGATATTACGCAAAAACGATGAGAAACGAATGGAACTTTTCGAAATGTGGATGTTGAGAAGAATGGAGAGAATTAACTGGATCGTGCAGAAAACGAATGAGTGATGTTAGAAATGGTGAAGGAGAAAATAACAATTTTAGGTATTATTAAGAAGAGGAAGAGAAACTGGTTGGAACATTTTTTAAGAAACTGTTCCATGAGGATCGTTATAGAGGATATGGAGGCAGGAAAGAGAGGGAGACGACGAAGGAGGCTACAATTAACGGACGACATCAAAACAGAAAATCGTACAGAACGTGACAAAAACGTGTGAAGACGAAGAGGTATGGGGAAGGCCGTGGAGCATGGAAGCTTCTCAGTTGCAGAAAGTGACCTACCGATAATGATGATGATGATACCTATGATGATGGTAATACATTGGAATATAAAATATTGAGTATACGTCCTATCACATCCCTGATAACTCATTCTCTCAGAGAGACATTAGTATGATTACTTTTTCTCTATATTTATAGAAAACGAAATTCTAATCAATGTTGTTTACGATATAGAACATTTGTATGAACGAATTATCGCCGTTACGGGTGCACGATGGCTCATTATTGATCGAATATTCCAGAATGTTCTTGAATTATCAACAATCTTGGAAAATGTTACAGACTGTTATAGAAGTTTCCCAAAAGTTCGAGAATGTTCTAGAATTTTCAGGGTGCTGTAGAATGATCCAGGATGTTCTAGAATGTTCCAGAATGTTCGAAATTGTTGTAGAATGTGCCAGCATGTTATCATTATTTTCCTATAGGTTCGAAAATGTTCTAGAATGTGCACCACTAGGACGGTACACATTAAGAATACGGGGTCATTTTTATTAAAGTTTACAGGTATCATTATCATTATGCTCAAGTTCTTCTCAACCTATGTAATGTTTTGAAAGGAAAATGGTGGGGTTATGACTAGATGCTGGGAGCCAGACAATAGAACCTACCTTAACCTAACCTAACCGAATCCGAGCTACTACTACTATTTGTGCTACTACTAGCACTACTTACTACTACTACCAACTACCACTACTACTATTTGTACTACTACTACTACTATTTGTTCTACTATTACTACTGCTAGCACTATTACTACCAACTACTACTATTACTACTATTATTAAGATAAAGGCTGCCTCCCATATCTAAACACAATTATCTCTGTGGCGGCACTGAAGTTTATCTGTTCCAGGGTGGGTATCGCCATGCGCCAACACAAGAAGAGTCTATATAGAGTAGCGACACTATTTCCACAAAGAAACGTGTTTCAGAGTTATGGCAAGAATTACTTATTCAGAAGCATAATTAACTAAAATTATAGATTACTGAGAAACAACTTTTCTGGGAGGTACACTGACAGAAAGTTAATATATGTCAGTTCCATCTTCAAATTACTTAATGCTCTTTGGCACTAGTGTGCTCAAATAGCACCAAAGAAAGTTAACAGGCAACGATGGACCGAAGTCTGAGCCATTACATTTATTTACAAGTTTGTTTAAAAGAAGAAGATATAATGTCTAGCGACATCGTTGAAAATAGCCTACAATGGTGGTTTCAGAATTATCACATAGTACCTAAAATGCCCGTTCTTCGCACAAGGATTAATTGATTGATTTTTGAGTTTAACGTCCTTTGTCAACAGCGAGGCTATATCAGGCGTGGACCTACTGATTAATGTGGAATCCAGCCACATGAGCTCCTTCCGGCAATTGAATCCGGATCTCCCACGCCAAAGGCGCGTACGCTAACCGCTTAGCCATGGAGGAGCTCACTTCGCACAAGGAAAATACGTTTATAGGAAATGAATTACTCTCTATAAATTGAAAATGAAATATATGTCAGGGAAACTTTTAAAATATAAGATCGGATCAAGGAAAAGTTATATTGCCAGATAGTTAAGGTGAATCACCACCCGGAAGTCAGTACATATTTTAGCTCATTCCCTTAACTACTGCACTATGAAACGTTACATATTATAAATATTGTACTATAAGATGTTTCAGCTACAACACAGGACATTGATTCACTTGGTTATGTCTTCTGATATTGAAAAAGTTAACAAATAGAAGAAAATATTTGATTCGTTTTACAATGAGCACACAAGATGACACTTCCTGGCAGATCTTACTAGAAGTGCTTAATTTTATGAAATGTTTATTTGAATGTGTAAAGTACTTTAAAAGTAACGATCTTATTACGAAATAGATATATTGTTTGACCGTTTTTTGTGTTATGTTTCACATTTTATTTAAATATTAATTTACATTTAAGGAAATAGATTTTGGGAAGAAACTTACGCAGAACACCATAATGCATTGTTGCCAAATTTGTACGTTTAATTCCTGGATTCTAGTGTTGCAGTTCGAGAAGTGGAACTTAGCTGTGAATTGCGGTAAGGGTCGAAAACTAATTTCTCTAGTAAGTATCCAAGCAGAATTCCATGATTACTTCCTTTATTATCTGGCACCAGTAAATACTCGACACTACCTGGCAACGCCGCACTATTCAAGCAGTGTTTATCATAGCACCGAGAACACCTAGTGATCCACCTCAATTGTATGCCAGTGATATGTTTAAAACGTACCAGCTGAAAGTAAATTGCTAAAGGTAAGTAAAACTTAGTGAACAATGTATTAAATGGAATTTAAGAGTATTAAGTACTAATAACGTTAAACAGAATGCCGAAACGTAAAACAGGATGTAATCTTGCTACTGGTGACTCTAAAAGAGAGAAAAGTTATAATGTTCATGAATTATTGCAATACATCGCTCAAAACAAACCATTGTTAAATGACACTCAAAAGCAAGCTTATGAGTTCATTATGAATCATGCGAACAGGGGAGGGGGGAGTAATCTATTTGGATGCACCAAGAGGTACCGGAAAGACATTTTTGATAAATTTAATATTAGCTGAAATACGTGCCAAAAAAGAAAATGCGGCAACATTAACTCAAGGAGGACGAACAGCGCATTCAGCTTTGAAACTGCCATTAACTGTTGCAGAACAAGAATTTCCCATTTGTAATGTATCAAGAGCATCTGGACAAGGTGAACTTTTAAAACAGGCTAAAGTACTAATTTGGGGTGAATGTACAATGGCACATAAAAAATCATTCGAAGCATTACATAGAACACTACTAGATCTCCGAGGTAATTCAGAATTAATGGGGGGTGTATTAGTTACATTTTCTGGAGATTTTCAGCAAACGCTTCCAGTGATTCAAAAATCAACTCCAGCAGATGAAATAAATGCAAGTTTGAAGGGTTCATTTCTCTGGCCTCGAGTCAAGAAGGTACAATTAACAACAAATATGCAAGTTCAACTTTTCAATGATGAAGAAATCGAGACACTTTGCCGAAAAACTCTTAAAATTGGTGAAGGCCTGCATCCAATTGATTGCATAACTGGCCAAATTGAACTTACAAGTGATTTATGTAATGTTGTCCACAGTGGAGATGAATTAATAGATAAAGTTTACCCTAACGTTGTTCAAAGTTACACAAATTCAAATTGGTTATTTGAAAGAGCCATTTTAGCAGTAAGAAATGATGTAGTCGACAATATTAATTTAAAAGTTCAAAACAAGATTCCTGGCGATGAATGAATATATAAATCAATTGATTCTATGGTTGATGAAAATGAAAGTGTTAACTTTCCCACCGAGTTTTTGAATTCAATGCAAGTGCCAGGAATGCCTTTACATTGTTTATGATTAAAAATAGGATCTCCAATAATTTTGTTGAGAGATTTGTATTCACCAACATTATGTAATGGAACAAGAATGGCCGTGAAACAGCTATCAAACAATATAATTGAAGCAAAAATAATGTCAGGAAAAGATAAAGGAAAAACAGTGTTTATTCCAAGGATTCCCCTCTTATCAACCGAACTGCCGTTACAATTCAAAAGACTGCAATTTCCAGTAACATTATCATTCAGCATCACTATAAATAAGGCACAAGGACAAACGTTAACATATTGTGGTATTGACTTAAAAGAATCATGCTTTTCTCACGGTCAGTTATATGTAGCTTGCTCTAGAGTGGGAAACCCAAAGAATTTATATATCTACTCACCAAACAATAAGATAACAAATGTAGTTTATAAGCAAGTATTGTAATAAAACAACTTATTTAAAGTATGAAATAAAATGAAAATAACAATAAATACAACAGACTTTCCTTTCACTACAATTTTCTTCATTCGAATTTAATAGCATTATTGTTGCTTTTTTAAAATGAATTTCCGTTCACCAAATTTTCCATTCTTGTATAACCGTGCACTTCATACATAAAAGTACGAAACTTATTAAACAGTCACAAATCAATCTATAGCGAGTCACCTAACTCCTATAAACATATTTCGCCCGTGCGAAGAACGGGCATTTCAGCTAATAATAATAATAATAATAATAATAATAATAATAATAATAATAATAATAATAATAATAATAATAATAATAATAATAATAGGTTAGGTTAGGATTTACATTTCTGGGCCTTCGGCATCTAAGGCCATTTAGCCCGTCACGTTTGAGGGATGACGTCCCTCGGCGAGCACACTATCCGGGGGAAGGGAAGGAAGCGGCCTGGGACCTATAAGTTAGGTACCACCCCGGCAATTACCTGGTGTGAATGAGGAAAACCCAGGAACACCTCATTCAGGGTAGCTGGCCTGAAAAATCGTTTTAGAATTCTTCGACCGAGTGCCCCCACCGGAAAGCAAACCCGGGACCGCTAGCACCAATAATAATAATAATAATAATAAATTATAGAAATAATTGAAAATGAGAAATGAATAACAAAGTGATTTACGTAATGCGTATTAAACCTAAGTATATACAATAACAACGAAACGCATGCGCATTCTTAGAGAGTCGTTAGCGTCGATGTGTAAGAAATATCTTTCATGATAACTAAAGTATGTACTTTCATCATATTCTATACGTACCAAGTAATTATCAGAATCTTGATTATATCAGCACAAACATTACATGTAGTAGAAAGAACATTATTTAATCACGACTTGTAATCTTAAAATGGCGTTCCATTCCTTATCTTTCTGTTTCCCTACGGGAATTTGATTCCATGTTTTTCCTAACTGAAGTTTTGCGAGAAATTGCGGTATTAGCTGTTTAACAGTTTGCTTAGATTTGTCTTCTATACAAACGGTAGGTGATGGAAAATTGAGATTCTATTCTTCCCTAAAACAATTAAACTCTCATATTATTCACCAATTTTGAAAATTATTATTAAATATGTGTGACACGTGTTTATTAGGAAACAAATATGGAGAAGTTGTTATTACTTTCAGAAAACTCTATCAGTTTTAAATAACAGATTGAATTTGTCTACACAGTTGAGCTTCACGAGTGTACTTAGGCGAATAGACACATTACACTGAGTCAGGGGTGCACTCATGGGGTATATCGGGTCTGGACTTTCCAAAACTTCCTAACTCAAATTACATTTGTACACTTTATGAATAAAACTTGCTTAACAGGGAACTGATTGATATAGTATCAAAATTTGATCTTCCTCTTAGAAAATTCTAGTTCTATCATTCTTTTTTTCTGAAAATATAGGTGGAAGTATTTTACAGTTACTAATCGTCTTTTAGGGTGCATAATAATATCCGTTCAATACTACATAGACGCAGTGGCTTGAATATTGCACTTCCTAGCCAAAACTATGGGACTTACCATAGTCGGGTCAAGGCTTCACTTAGGAACTAGTATGTGTCCTATCCAAATATCCAAGTTTCAGAATCTTCCGGTACTTCCGCAACAGTTTTTATAGAGGTAGTTGGTGAGTACTTCAAATTATATGTCTGTACCAGAACTCCCTCTATAAAAATTGTTGTGTGAGTACCGTAGGATCCTAAAACATGTATTTTTGGATAGCACACATACTACTTCCTAAGTGAAGTTTTCGGTAGGTTCCATAATTTTGGAGCTATGGACCTTTAAAGTTGATTTTTTTAATGTTTTCTGCAGCCTATAACACCGAAAGGAAGCATTTATGCACCCAGGTTGGTCTATACTTTTCGTTTTATCTTAGTGTCAGGAATCACCTCTCAAACGTTGTCGGTGTTGTTTTGAAACACACTGTATATATATAGGATATTCATTTATTATGTAGCCAAAATCCATTGTTGAAATTCTCATACCTAAACAATAAAAAAGTTCATATGAATATAAGTTGAAAAACGAGTTGTTTCAAATTTGCGAAATGCCGAAATCGAGAAAATTGTAACTTTGAGGCTGACTATCTCGAAAACTATGAAAAATATCAACGGCGGTTAAAACATATTAGATAACTAATACGCTGTCTATCTAAATAACCATGTTTCAAAGTTGGGACTTATCTGTATTTTATACAGGGTGTTTCAAAACAGCACCGACAACGTTTGGAAGGTGATTCCTGACATCAAAATAAGACAAAAAGTATAGATCAACCTGAGTGCACAAATGCTTCCTTTCGGAGTAACAGGCTGCCGAAAACATGAAAAAATGAACTTTTAAGGCCCATAGCTCCAAAACTATGGGACCTACCGTAGTCGGGTCAAGACTTCACTTAGGAACTAGTATGTGCTGTCCAAATATCCAAGTTTCAGAATCCTCCGGTACTTCCGCAACAGTTTTTATAGAGGTAGTTTGTGAGTACTTCAAATTATATGTCCACCCAGCTCTTGGGTTTCCGAACGAAACAATTTGGTAGCATGACTAACAATTCAGTTTTTGAAATATATTTGGCTAACTGAGGCTCCACCCCCAAACCCCGCGTTCTCTCCGCCTACGGTCTTGCATCTCTAACAGCGTTTGCACACGCCCCGGCAATCCCGGCACCGGCACCGACAATGCCGGAACCTTAACCGGAGCTGCTTTGCACACGCGGCTGGCAATGTTAGTGCCGGCGCTGCTTTGCACACGCGGCTGGCAATGTCAGTGCCGGCGCTGCTTTGTACACACATCCCGTTAATGCCGGTGCCGAAAAGTAGTTTGAGTTTGAACGTGAAGGAAAGAACATGAGTCCAGCAATAAATAAACGATATCTCCTTGCCTTGCTGTACTTACGGCGAAGAAAGAGGAAACAAAGCAGCACTAGAAAGATTTGGATTCATCCATTGTTGACAGTGCGTCATGTGGAAGGTTCGTTTTATACATTATATGAAAAGCTGTGAAAATATGATTCGAATTTTTAAAATTATTTTCGCATGTTTAAACAAACGTTCGATTTCTTAGTACAACGAATTAGTAATCATGCTCAGCGCCAAGATACAGAAGTAAGATACAGAAAGGTTATTTGCTCTTTGTGTGTTTGGTTGTGTGCGCACGAGTTATATGGCCATCTTCTGTTTTTTTTTTTTCCCACTTTTGTTGCCATGATTTTAACATCTCTTTAAACTTCTCAAAATTGAAATAGGCTGAGATCATGGTATTTAAAATAATAATAATAATAATAATAATAATAATAATAATAATAATAATAATAATAATAATAATAATAATAATAATAATAGTATTTGTGGTTCCCTTTTCACTCAGTCCACAATCGTTCTATGGAACAAATGCCAGAGTAGACACAGAGTACATGAATATTTTTATTATGATCTATAGGGTAAAGCAGCATGCAACCACAAGACTGGAAATTTTCTTGTTCTGTTTCTGCTTTTTCAGTTCTTTCTGTAGTTGTGTTTTAGTTTTTATTTGCTTTAATTTATTTACAACCTTTGCTATTCTTGGGAATGCCTACTTCTTCGATTATGATGGAGATTTAAACCCTTGTTTTCTTATTGTGAAGGTTGTTCATTCCCTGCATGCAGGGTTGCATAATT
The DNA here is from genome assembly GCF_964235325.1 of Thermobia domestica. Classification (NCBI taxonomy): domain Eukaryota; kingdom Metazoa; phylum Arthropoda; class Insecta; order Zygentoma; family Lepismatidae; genus Thermobia; species Thermobia domestica. The sequence continues at coordinate 10,321,222 of NC_137470.1, forward strand.
AACAGGATAAACACTGTGCAACTATCCTAGAATTCATAATTTCTTCATATCTCCGTTTTGATCATTTCCGCCATGTTGATTGTTTTATTATGACTTCATATATGCTAAGACATATTCTCTATCAAAACGAATCCAATGACCTCTTTGTTTAAATCGTTTAAGTAAGTTTCGGCTGTAGTAGGTAACAAATTAATATACATACATACATCTGTGAAACTCACTTTCCGCGTTGCCGTAGTTGGGTAATTCAAAGAAGATCCGAATTACCCTTGCTCAGAATTTATGTAAATAGCAAGCCGCTATATTTGTGGTACCTCACAGCCATTTTGATTATTTCATTCTTCATTACACATTGAAATGATGTGAAAGATTGAAAATAACAAAAAAAAAAAAAAAAAAAAAAACTGAAGTAAACAAAAAATCCAAATGCATGAAAAGAAGCAAGAATACACAACGCCTTGCCACTCACTCACTGTAGCTAGATTGAAGAAATCTATCAACAAGCCGGCTCTGGCATTACCGGCTGCATGTGCATTCACGCATAAGAAAGCATTGCCACCGACAAAACCGGGGCCGGAGCCGATACCGACATTGTCGGCGGCTAGTCCGACTGCATTTTCCGGTCCCGGGAGTTCCATAGGCTGTTTTGCCGGGTCGGAAAGCGTGTGCAAGCTACATTTGATTACATTTCCGCCGATTCCATAGCCGGCATTGTCGGACTCAGATCCGGCATTGCCGGGGACGTGTATAAATGCTGTAACGCATGAGTCTTTGCATCAACAGTGAATTTCGTGCATTTGCTCTTCATATTTCCTGAATTTGCCCAGCTGTGGACTTCGCCCCCACACGCCCTCCTTTGCTGGGCCTACGGCCTCGCATCTCTTAAACAAACAATTCTACCGAATTTCAAGTTTCTTTTCTTATTTCAACTATCTAAAAGATAAGATTTTGTATCCCAATAAAACGTCCTTTTAAATAACATGGGCATTTATTCATCCCCCTTTAGACCCCTTAAAATTTAAATTATTTACTTTTGGCAATTTTTCTGTAGGTTAGTCCCGGAAGGCTAAAATCATGCCAAATTTCTTCATTTTAATCCTGCCGGATGTGAGTAAACATTTTGGGGTATAGAGGACGCATAGCATGGGAAAGATTTTTCAGTTCCCCGTAAAACCACTCTAAAGTTGGATTTTTTAAAATTTTTAATGATTTACTCATGCAATAATAACGAAAACGTACAAGCATACCGAATTTTAAGTTTTTATTCTGATTCCAATTCCAAGTGCCTAAAACATAAGATTATAAGTAAAAAAAAGAAAAAAAGAAAAAGAAAAAGACTCATTTAAATAACAAGGGAAATTCTCCTCTTTAGATCCTCTAAAAACTAAAAATGTTCAGTTTTGGCCATTGTTCCCTCGGTTAGTCCCGGAAAGCTACAATCATGCCAAATTTCAACTTTACACGTTAACTGGAAGTACCCCTTTAATTTGTGTCAGTTCATGTAGTTTCACATATAGTTAGGATAGTATATTGTAATATCCCACGGTGCTTTTATTTTTAAACAAACTCACTTGCTTTTCTGCTACGTAAAGCAAAAAAAAAAAAAAAAAAAAAAAATCATCGTCAATAATTAGTCATGTAATGAAAGAGAAACACCAGCGTCAGAGCTGCCCAAAAAAGGTATAAATCGCCACAATCAACAGCAGTTTCGGCTGGTGAACCCCCCCTCCCTTAGTTTTCCTGGAGCTTTGAGAAATCCTATCATATCCCAAGCCTCCTAGCTTGCCTGGAATTTTGAGGCCTCCTGTCCACTCAGCTTGCTTAGAGCTCTGTGGGAATTCAATCTTTCTCTTAGCTTGCGTGAACCTTTGAGAGACTTCAACTTTTCTTTACTTGCGTAAAGCACAGAAAATCCTAACCCACACTCAACTTGCCTGGAGCTTTGTGAAAATCCTTCCCTAAGTTGCCTAGGCCCTGAGACACCTATTTATCCTAACTACTTAGTACATTTTGTATTAGTTATTCTGTGTTATGTTGTTTTATAACAACATTTTTGTAATAAAAGTTTGCGGGACAAAACAATTCTCGTGTGTATACCTTATTAGGGTAATTTTGCAATATGGTTCGAATTATATTAAAACTGTTGATCTGCAGATTACATAGAGTCAGTGCTGAAGTGCAACGATAAACTATGAAACTTCACAGTTTATAAGAGCCAAAATTGAGTTTCCAGCAGACGCTTTTATCGTTAACTAGAGGGGGAGAATGAGACGTTTTCGATGTCACCCGATGGAGTTCTTTATTCCATACTCCCAGCTATTTTCAATTTTACCCCATTTGATTCCTACATACACCCTTTAGACTAAGTACAAACGATGATTAATGAAAGCAAATAATTCTGGATTCTGTAAAATGAGAATGTTGGAGGAAACGGAAAAATTCGGGAGAAACGACAGACACGGTTTTGTCCACAACAATCTAACATGATCTGGGGTCGAACCAGAAGCTCCTCGCTCCAAAGTTAAAGTCTATAGCACTTGTTCTTGTAAAATTTTACCTCAACCAGAAATTTTCCTTCCGCATTTTGTCTTTTCAAGTTAGATTTTTTAAAAATATAAATTTCAATGTAATCTAATTCGACTGTGACAGCAACACACACATTAAAAACGACCACGCTGCTCAGAGGAAGTTGAATCCAGAATGGAATGTATCATGTGATCTGGAACCGTAGTCCTCAGAACACTTATCTACTCAAGAGGGGCCGCGGTGGCTTAGAGTGTTCACCTCTGGTGCTTGGGGTCCCGGGTTCGATCCCAGCTCCCGCCAAGTGAACCTAGTGGTGGACAAACACCGTGTGCGTGGGTTTCCTCGGGGTTTTCCCGTTTCCTCCCACTTTCTTCATTCCACCATTTCACTCATTACTCATCATCACCGTCTCCTTTAGCCTAACCGGCAGAAACGTGGGACGTAAAACTCAAAGATTTCATTTCATCTACTCATGAAACACCAAACTCTTCTCCAAATTTAAAGAACATAAAATAACGAAAGTTCGACAATGGGAAGCCAGGATACAATCCTCTATAAATTCACAGACCGACAAAATCTGAAGACCAAGTTAAGAATGTTTTATTTTATTTTCTGCTGTGGCGACTGAAGTCTACAATTTGAACCTTGATGTTGGGCAATGACGTTTAGGTGAGAAAAGCTGGGTAAACTCTATGAGAATCATAAATGATTTCTTAACGTAGAATGTACTATGGACGTAATGTGCTGTTTATTTATTAGGTCCTTGGTCTGCTGTTTAAGACTGTGGCTCCACGAAAAGGCCATTCCATAAGATAGCGAAGTTTCTTCTTTTAAAAAAAAGAAAGAAAAGAAAGAAAGGGTCTGAGCCCTCGTGTATTAGAAATCAAGTGCATAGTGGTGGTGGCTTCATTACTGTGTTTAATATTCTAAAAATAAAATAAGGAGAAGTTAAATTACAATAGTAGTCTATGTTGATTTTTTTGTGCTTAAACCAGCGGTAAAAGTGCAGGGAAACGCGGGGAGACGCCATCCTCCCACCTCCGAAAAATATGCACGGCGTCCCCCCAGTTCCTAAAAAAACTACAATGGGCAAAGATAGACAGGGGGACGGAATAGCGTCATGCCGCTATCTACCGTCCCCTTACCTTTTCAGACCCACTTTTACCCCTGGCTTAAACCAATGAAGATCTCCCGTTAAGAACAATGTTATTCCTTACTGAAGTTTGCACAATCCTTGAGAGTAATTTCAAATGGATTTGTCATTTCTCCGCAGGACGATCAACACACTCGACTTTAGCCTGTAAAGCAGACAACCCATCAAATACTACAGACAGATGGGTTTCATAGCTACCAGGCACAATATATCTCTCAGTGTCTAAATTTTTCAAAAATGAATTCAGTTTAACGTCCCATCATTACCCTTCTAGGATAAGGGAGACGGATGATTAAAGCAAACGAAGGATGATCAATTGGTGGAATGAGAACGTGGGAGAAACAGGAGTACACCGAGAAAACCCACGGACACGATGTTGTCTACCACAAACTTCCTTGTCCTGGAATCGAACTAGGGATCCCCGGAACAAGGCGTAAGCGCTCTACCCCTGAGCTACCGTGTCTACTAAATTCTTCAGAAGCTAGGCAGAGACCTTCATGTTAGGTACCGTCCCGGCATTTGCCTGGTGTGAATGAGAAAAATCTAGAAAAAACTCACTCAGGATGGCTGGTCTGAAAAACCTTTTCACTTTTTCGACCGAGTGACTGGGAATCGAACTCAGGACCGCTCATATGCGTATGCATTCTAGACAGTACCCAATATATATGTTAGTACCAGGTTACGTAAACGTTCCTATGTATCAAAAACACATTTCTGAGTTAAGTCTATTTGTGTCAACAGTAACTGTGCTAAAGTGAAGTTAACCTAACAACTGCTCTTCTGCGGTTTCTTTCATAAAGTCAGGCACAATATATTTATGATATATTAAGAGGACTCAAAATTTATTTCTGAACTGTTATGATAAGATTAATGCTCACAAATAACTTGAGAGATGAAACCATAGCACTGTTCACATTCTCCGAAAGCAAATATACTTGCTTCTTTTCTTTTCTTTAATCAAGTAAATGCACACAGAATGATAAATGGATTTTGCGTTTTTGGAACCGTGAACACATTTTGTTGAGATAACTCATTAGCAGTAATTAACTTTAAAAAAATGTATAATCCAAAGTCTGCCATTTACTGAGAAGGGAATTTGCCATTTACTGACAGATTTTGTGGATTCAATTGCTAGCACTGGATCCAGCACCAAAAGAAACAGAGAAAAAGAGGGTGTTTAGTTAGTGGCAGATTGTATACAGGGTGGGAGATAAGTGAGAGCAAAGTGCGAATATAGAACGTAGAAAATGTCTAGAAATGCCATGATAATTTTGAAACGAGTGCAGGGATTGAGGTCAAATTTGGATATGATGAATGCATGTAGAGTTTCACTGAATAGACGTAATGTGAATCATGGGGGACATTTGAAAAGCCTCCATGTTGGAATCAGCGCAAGAAGAATATACGGGAGAGGGGTCATGTGGCATATGACTCTTGACGCACACCATCTATTGAAAGCAATAGTGACCAATTCAGTTTGAAACCTCTGCAACAGGGGGCGTTCCACGCTATGGCAATGTAGCAATACTGTCGTAAAGGTAACGTGAATGAGGAACAACCTCAAACGTAGGCCACTTTCCAGCCAACAAACGCTCAGATCCATCCATTCAAAAGTTCAAATATGACCAAGGACAACATGAAAGAGTTCATGACTGACGTTTTCTGTCCTTCTATAGAGCAGATAAAACTGCTGTTCATCGCTGATTCATGGAGAACCAATAAAGATGAAGAGTTAGTTCCTAAACGATAATGTTGAACTTGCCCGACTCCTTATTCATGATAGTTGCACGTCACTCATACAACCGTTGGATGTTTTCTTCTTCAGTACCTCAAACGAATTTCGTAAAGTATATAATAGACACCGGTTTTCTGTCATTCTTAAGTTTCATAACAGTTGCAATTAAACAGAGGTCTCAGACTATATTGGTCACTATTAATTTCAATAGACGATGTGCGTCTAGAGCATGTCACATGATTGCTTTCCCGCATATTATTCAGGCACTAATTTCAACATGGCGACCTTTCAGATGTCCCCCATGGTTCATATTACGCCTATTCAGTGGAGTTCTACATGCATTCCTCATTTCCAACATTTGATCTCAATTGCTCTACTCGTTTCAAAATTATCATGGCATTTCTAGACTTTTTCTACGTTCTATCTTCGCACTTTGCCCTCACTTATCTCCCACCCTGTATACGGTCTGCCACTAAACACCCTCTTTTTCTCGTTTCTTTGAGTGTTGAATCTAGTGCTGGCAATCATCTTCAGCAATTGAATTCACAAAATCGGAATGTTCCCCTGTGAAATTTATTGTGTAAGCTATATTCGAAAGTACTTCAAACTTATCTTTATTTTACAAACTGTACTACAATAATAACCGTTTGTGAAGACTTTGATTCCTGGACAAAATAAGAAGTTACACCATTATATAACACGGAATATTAATTCATATTTACCGTCAGTAGCAAAATTCTCCCCCCCCCCTTGGATTGCTATAACTCCATTAGATCGGGTCGAATACTTGTGCTGGCGCCTCAAACGCGTGGACAGATGCAACCCAACTTACGTATATCATTTCAACCAGGAGACGACAATTGGTAAGCTTGGGGTGCATTAAAACAGGTGCAAAAACCTCTCATATAAGCTAAGACAAACCTATAAGACCTCTGTGAAAAGACTTGTGTGTTGCGTACTTGTGAAGGTGAGTAGTTTTTCTTAGAGCGTTTACTTCAAATTTTACCGAAAAGAGTGTTGCTAATAGAGTACAAACGTGGGACGTAAAAGTACATATTTCATTTCATTTTTCATGAATAGAACTACAGTCATTTAAATTACCTGAACATTACAAAATAAAGAAGTAATTCACATCAGCAGTATATCTAGTTTCATATGTGAAATAACTAATACTATTTTAGTTGGCTAGAGTCTGTTTTTTTTTCTTAGATACAAAGTCATGTAAAGTATCAAAACATGCGTCAAAAGCAGAAAAGTGCCTTCCTTATTGCTGTTTCTTGTAAGTTCAAATAGAGCGCGCTGTCATCACTTACTACGTCATTCACACTGACGTCATCAATACTTATCGGGTACCAGAATGCATTCACGGTTACCGTGTAAGTAGCCACCGCCTCCTGTAAAGATTTGCCCAAAGAAAGCTCAGCTTCAAAACTAATCTATCCCTTGCATATTTTCCATAAGAAATTACTTATGCCATATGTTCAGGTTATGAATGAAATATTCGATAATAATAATAATAATAATAATAATCCTATGAGTCGTGTTTCATAAAACTGTTGAAACAAAATTCCCTCCATGAGTAACCTATCCCTTGTAGATATACTCATGGAAGTTATTATAGGAATATTAATAAAATGTTTATTTACAAAATTTGAACAAAATCCTTTGTCATTTTTGAGAAAATAGTCTGAAAATAAGTTGACCGCAAGAGTAAACTAACTCTTGTGAATATTTTCGTAACAAGTAATTTACCGAACATTATAGGATTTTTTTTTCAAATCCTCATAAAAGAAACTCACCCCAATGGTAAACCACACCTTTCAATTTTCGAGAAATCACTTTACTACAATATGGAGTTCTTAATGAAATAGAAACAAAATTGTTAGTGCTGTTTTTGAGAAAATAACATTTAAAAATATCACCGTTAGGTTAGTCCCTGGAGCATGACCTTTAGTTTGAGATTTGGTATCGGTACGTTGAATGGTATGACCTCAAGCTGAGTGTACGAGGTGTATCCGAAAAGTAAATATCGTTTTAAAAATGCATTAAAACAGCTTTGTTCAACCCAAATTTATTTTTACATGAAAGAACACACCTTAAACTATTTTTCGATTGTAGTTTCCAACAATGTTCAAATACTTCTCAGAGCAGGTGACCAAACCTTCCTCAAAGAAACATCTCGCCAGTGATGACAACCACAACTGCTTAGCGGTTTTTACGTCGTCGTCACTTTCAAAGCGCTTACCCACTTTCACAACATTCCTTCACTCAAGTTTCTACAATATGGCTATGAATTTCGGCCTGCTTAACGTCCGTTGGGTTCAAAAACCATATAAGAGAACGATCTCACAGTCAGCAGGTTCAGCAATTGTTCTAAACATTGTGAACGATCACAGGATACAGGACACCTGCGGCAACTCTGTCGTCAGTGAAGAGACAATGAACTAGTGGAACCAGCGCGCATGCGCGGAGCGCCGATACTAGCGCTACGGTGGAATTCAAACAAAACGTTGCGTACTTGTCGGACACTAGCGGGGTGTTTCGTTTAGGAAAGTTTGGACAAGTTGCTCACCCGCTCTGACAAGTGTTTCAAAATTTGTGGAAACTATGTTGGAAAAATAGCTTAATGTGTACTCTTTCATGTATAAGTAAATTTGGCTTGAACAAAGCTGCTTTAGTTTTTTTTTTTTTTTTTTTTTTTTTTTTGTAAAATGATACTTACTCTCCGGACACGGCACGTTCAGGACGAACAAATAGACAAATATCGAAAAATTACTTCGATTTTTTCACGGTCACATACTTTCTTCTTTTGTATCCTTGCTCGAAAAAAAAATATATATATACAGATGGTGATCAGAAAAATGGAAACACCTGTAGTTGGGGACCCGTCAGATGAATGGGTTGGCAGTGGTGTCGTGGCGCCCGCAGCACCGGACCGCTGGTGGTGGTGTGTTAGGTCGGTCTCCATACTACGTCAGGCGCAGTGGAACAGCAGTGTCCAGTGGTTGCAGCAGACGGAGGTAGTGTAAAATGGGAGACCTCTCAGATTTTCAAAGAGGTCAAGTTGTTGGTGCGCGGCTATGTGGAGTGAGTGTGACGGCAGTGGCTACTGTGTTAGGTGTGTCGCGTGGGACAGTGGCGAAGGTGATGCTGCCCTACACAACACACGGGAAAACCACATCGGGGAAGCGGAACAGTGGGTGGAAGAAAATCATGAGTGACAGGTCACGCCGGATATTAAAGCGCATTGTCACGCAGAACCGTCGTGCCACTGCGGAGCAAGTGACGGAGGAATTCAATCAGCACCTCCCCCACACTGTTTCGACAATCACAGTTCGCCGCGAACTACATGATATGAACTTACGGGGTCGTGTTGCACGGGCCAAACCGCTCATCAGGGACCATAACGCTTTCGCACGCCGCAAATGGTGCCGCGACCATGCAACTTAGACCGTTGAGGACTGGAAACGTGTGATATGGTCGGATGAGTCATCCTTCACCCTATTCTCAACCACGGGCCGTGTTTATGTGTGGAGAACGCACAAAGAAGCTTATGATCTGCAGTTTCTCCGCCCAACTGTGAAACATGGCGGCGGCTCGGTCATGCTGTGGGCCGCCATATCATGGTTTTCATTGGGTCCTGTGGTCACACTTACGGACGAATCACTGCCAACGATTATGTCGCAATTTTAGGAGACCATTTGCATCCTATGGTCCGGATGTTTTTCCCGGAGAATGACGCCATTTTCCAGGATGATAATGCACCCATTCACACAGCTGGCGTTGTTGCAGCGTGGTTTAAGGAACATCAGGATGAAGTTTAACACCTCCCCTGGCCCGCCCAAACCCCAGATCTCAACATAATTGAACATCTGTGGTTTGTCTTGGAAACACGACTCCGGCGACGATTTCCACCTCCATGTTCTCTCACAGAACTGGCCGATAGTCTGCACGAGGAATGGTATAAAATTCCACTTGCTACCATTCACGACCTCCATGCCTCCATCCCACGTCGCATCAAGGCTGTTCTGAAGGCGAAAGTTGGCCCGACACCATATTAATCTGGTAAGTTGCAATTTCGTTCAGGTGTTTCCATTTTTCTGATCACCATCTGTATATATATATATAAAATTGATACATCTCACTGAGCTGAATGTTGTAAGAGAGTTTAAATCAATATGCGTAGTTTTCCAAAGAAATGAGTAAGACTTTTTTTGTAAACCTCAAAATTGTTGCTGTAAGATTATCACGACATCTATTAACATCATCAAGCATGACACTAGTATCACAGATAATTAGGTGCTTCATTTCACAGATTAAACATTACTATAATCATAGATAATTGATTATTGATCATTGATCTATTCATTACTTGTTCATCCATATCTATCACTTACTCGTGCTTACCTCGGTCATATAGTATTTACTTACTATGAGAACACTACTACTCACTCAACCTGACACAGGAGAAAGGGGTTATAGTTATTTATGAGAGACAATGAGTACTCAATAATCTACCTTTTGCTATCTCATTTTATTATGTGAGCTTATCTATACAAGATGTGGGTGTGACTCTTACAGTGCTATTCTAAACCCGATAATGATGACGGATTAATATGTGAGTCACCCACTTGTGAATAGATTATTAGCATTATCTCAATGTTCTAAATAACAGACGTAATTATCCAGCAGCAATACATGAACTGATAAATAAATCAAGAATGCATAGCATTACAATAGAATACTGCTATTACAATTGTTATTATTGCTGTTATTATACTACTACTCGGGTTTATCATAACCTACGGTTACGAGGACTGTGAGTATTGCATTGCCTGACCATACTGATGTGTAAAATTAAGAAAAACCATAAAATACACAACTTACATGTTCTGGTCCATCAGACTGTTGACTTAACCAAGAATCGTTAAGACGAGACTTTCGCGTATACTCGAGACGAGACTAAAAACGCGTTCTCAGATGCGAGCCAAGACCGACCGAGACTCCATCCAAAACTGAACTGAACTCCCCTGGTTTAGAAACCAGGAGTTTTTATATTTGCCTCATTTGTTATTTTTCTTTCTCATGTCCTTCCGGGCCAGTACATTCTAGACTATGAAATAATAGTTTTGTGACGTATGCATAGAAAACACAGCTTTTACACTTTCACTGAAGAAATTGTTTTGTCGTATGGGTATTATTCAGTTTCCTGGTGTCCTTCTACTTGTTTTTAACCAAACCAATAATAACTTATTTTTCACAGTTTGGTATTTTTCCGGGTGACATTCACTTTTAATAATACAATGTCTAATCTTCGAAATTATAAAAATTTCGATCAATCTCGATGTTCTCGTGATATTCCCCCACTTAAAAAAAATAATACTGAGCAATCCTGTAATGGATGCCCAAAGTTGTGAATTTCGATCATAGTTCCATGGTCACCCTGTATAAGGAGTTCAGCAAGGCACTGGAAAACACTATGTGTCATGAAACTCGTGAAGCACACTTCCTATATACTAGATGCAACGTCAGTTTCATGCCTAGAATGCTTGGTGCAGGGACAGAGGGAAGAAGAATAACATTAACTAGCGATTGTTACCAAGGGTGGCTAATGAGGCATAAGGTTGTAAGAGCGGTGCAAATACAGCGTTAACACCTTTAGTACAGTGACTAATACATCGAAAGAGTATGTCCAGGAAGGACGAACAACCTATAATTAAATGTATCGATGGGATCCAGAAGAGTAAAGCGTTAAAAGTTGCATATCAATTTACCTTTAAACATTGTAGAAAAAAGATTATCTGACTCGTATGGCAGGCAATGGATTATCACACCCGTTAATCATTATATACATGTTACAGATATGAACAATATAAACACAAAATATATATATACATAAAATAAATCAACTAAATAAAGTAAATATATAGATACATAAATATCAGGGGAATGTTGTATATTCCACTGGTTTTTCCTTTACGCACAAACCTTAGCCTTCGGAGATTAATGTGCATCCAAGATGCACCTGTAATTCCCTTTCAGTGCAATCTGCCATGAATGTAAACGTTAATGTAGGCAGAAAGGGTTAAGGGAAGGGGAATAAAAGGTTAATAGGCACAAGAGAGCGTGATAAGGAAAAGGGAGATAGCATACGGTTTTTCTTTTGATTAAGGATAAGACGAATAGAAGATTCCACCACCAACTAATATTAGGGAATATTTACAATGGTGTTTGTGAGAAATATCTCGGGCTAAGCAATGTATCCACAGGAGGAGATGCAGGTCTGGGTGGAGTGGTACAGGAATCAGGTGCGGGATCGTGTAGCGAGGGTGTTGATGCACGGCGTCCTTCCAAACGTGTTAACAGAAGGGGGTCTGCCCCATTGTTGTGAGTGGAAGAAGCACTTAGGCGAGGATGCGTGAACTGTGATGTAATATTTGAGTTATAGAATCTGGAACGTTGTTTGGGTCTGCCGTATCGACACCAACAGAGGCAAAAGATAATGGATATCACACATCCTACAGTACCCACGGCACTGCTAATCGTGACCAGAGATACCATATCGAAGGGGGTTTGGGCCCTCACGGGATGTACTGCAATAAGGCCAAAAACAGAGACGAGCCACCTGAAAGGGAGAAAACGAACTCGTCTTACAGGTAGTCTACAATTGAACTATTAAAACGAAATGCAAATGCAAGTGCTATTTTTTCTTTTTTTTTATATGTCTTGCCTTATAGCATGCAATAATTTACTTCCCAAGAGTTAGTTGTACGAGTTGGGGTCATAAGACAGTTAATTTTAGTACAGAAGAATTCGTTGACCTGGTGAAGGTCACGGTGGGAATTCCTTCTTAGCAGGATAGCCACCTGACTAGTGCAGGATTCACTGATGCGTGCGAATGCACTTGCATTGGGAGGCTCCTGACTACGACCGTAAAAGATCAGGAAGGAGGGGGAAACCCTGAGTGAAAGTGGTTCCCAAGCTATGCAAATCAAACGGGGATGTGCATTAAAGTAATTAGTCTGTTATGTGCACATCGTGAAGAAGATGCTCCAAACGGGTGGCGTGGTGAGTACGAATGTACTATTAACTTACACTTCGGTTGGGCGCGACGCGAAAGATATTCTTTTTGTGTTTGTATATGGATTCGTGTGTTGTGTTTGTACACTCGAAAATGTGTTTCGGGAAAACGTGGGAACAAATGCATTCAGTGGGGTGAAAGGCAACGAATGTAAGTTTATTGCCACGGGAATGAGCTTACTTATTGCCGTATCTATTTGAGACGTGCTCAAAATTTTTTTTTTGCTTAGAGAGAAAGAAGGAATGGGTGGGTCAGGGAATAGGGCTACATACAACCTATGTTGTATTTGCCTGGGAATATTTTATATTTTGTTTGTTTTTTTTTGTTAATCCAGAAACTCAGCCTATGCTGAAGTCTATCTAAATCTTTCTCCTTCTGCCGGAAAAAATGCATTTGTTACCTAAAGGGATTTTTAAACTACACGTAACTCATGTGTATGAAACCTAATGGAATTTATATCGTTGTTATGCGTAACAGTGTAGTATATATATTTTTCTGGGGGGGGGTCATGTTAAAAAAATGAATGAATATCCCGTGTAACCGTATAGTATTTTATGCGATTACATGTTGTTCGCCGAGAAAGGATCCAATATATTGGTTAGAGAATTTTGTATTTGTTTGTAGTTACTTTCGCATAGGAACTACTCAAATGTTGATCGGAGCGAGGGAAATGTAGGGAGGATTAAGTATATTAGATACTGTAACTATTATGGTGACCATTTTTGAGAGTGAATGTGGGGGGTATTCCCTCAAAATTCCAGGGGGACCAGTGTAATTGGTGCACTCGTACAATTCGGGGGGAACCAAAGCCCTTAGAATTCAAGGGGCGCATGTCTCCCTTGAATTATCTATTGTTTTTACACAATGAAACCTTTTACAGTGAACAAACTCGTTCTGTAAACAGTTGTTATGTTTGAAAATGCATCATGGGATGACATGAAGCGCGGTTTATTTGTGAAGTACCGTGATGAACTTAGTGAAACCCGTGGGTATATGCCTAAGTTTTTGTTTTTTTTTACTTGAGAATAAAAGTAAATAATATAGCGTATGGAAGTCTAAATAAGGTATTCCTTGTATGAAAAAAAAATGCATCATATATGTGTACGTAAGATCATTTGTCTCTGAAAGGGAAGGAGGAGGGTAACATACGTTAGCCTACGAAGCGTGTAGGATTACTCGTAGAGCGAATAGCTGCACAAGCTGCATATACACTGAGACGTGTCCGCATTAGGCAAGTAACACTCAATAACAAGCTGGTTCATGAAATAGTGGCGAAAATGAAATCAATTACACATGGATTGGAACACCAATAAGGCTGCTACGCGTATGCACGCTGGCGTGGACCAGGCAGTCATTATGTATAAGTGTAGAAATGTGCATGCAATGGCTGGAGATAGTCATTTGCCCTGTTTTCGTCTACAAATAACCCACAAGGGAGTGGCTTGGGGGGGACTACGGCACTAGATAGTGACGGAGGTAGAGGGGTAGATACGGGTAGGTGGGGTTTGCGGAACCTCTGGATACAAAAGCAGGGTATGATATATGTGAAAACAAGAGACAAAGTCGGGCGTTTGAGCATATATATATATATATATATATATATATATATATATATATATATATATATGGGGCATTTATACACGGAATGCTACACGATTGCTCTGCTATCAAGGAATGCGGTTACAGATATTGTCTGTACTTCGTCTGAAATTCGGGACTCGGATTTTCATCCGGTATATATAGTTTCAGACGTGATTTTGCTATTGGGACCTGTTGACCGTTCATTAAGACCATATATGAATTACCATCTAGGCGGCTGTGAATTTCAAAAGGGCCATCAAAGAGTTGTTGAATACTCCTGCAATCACCGGGTTTGGCATATATGCGTTGCACCACGACTTTAGATCCAGGGAGAAACTCAGTCGGTTGTTTCTTAGAATGCAATTTTTCGCGTTGCCGTTCAAATATTTGATTCCTTCGGTATAACACGTAGTCCCGCGTTTCCCGTGCAAGAGTTAGCCTCTCGTGATTGCTTAGTTCTTGGTCGGGTGCATTAAGCACACGATCAATAATGAACGCTGGTTCGATACCAAACAGGATCGAGAAGGGACTGACGCGAAGTTCCGTAAGGGGTGTCTTATTTACAGTAGCAGTGGCGGTCTGTAGAAAGTCCGGCCATCGTGCGTGTTGTTCCTTGGTAAGGAAACGCAATGCATTCTGGATGGCTCCAATTCGATTCTCAGCGTGCCCCAAAGTTTGATGATGGTGGGGGAGGGCGTAGCGAACTTCTACCCCCATACTTGCTAAGAATTGCCGCGTTTTGTGGACGTGTGGGATGTTTGTTTGTCCATAAAAACGAGAGATGGACAAGAGTAGGGCGTCACTATATGGTCCATAAAGAAACTAATGAAAGCTTCTGACGTGGGGGATCTTACAGGTGCAGTGATAACAAACCCACTAGCATGGTCTGTCGCCAAGTAGAAGTACTGATATTGATCTGGTTCGGAAGCGATTAACTTCCCGGCCAAGTCAATGGAAAAGCACTTGAAGATAGTGTCGTGGGGTAGTTGTTGCACTGTTTCAACAGACGGTTTATACGATCTTTTAAATAGAGAGCATTCGTGACACCTAGCTAATTTCCGATATAGCCATTGTTTCATCTGCGGAAAGTAATACTTTGATTTAACTAGCAGATGTAATTTGGTAAATCCCGGGTGGGTTAATGAATGCGTGTGTAGTTCATCAAAGATCGAATCCCGTAATCTGTTAGGAACACAGAGTACTAGTCTGTCGTTGGGTATTGCCTTGATCTTCCTATACAGGATACCATTCGAAATCGTGAATTGCTTTTTCCATTGGTTATATTGGCGCTGAGAGGTATCTTCAGTTTGTAAGGCGCGTATAATCTTCCCTAGAAATGAGTTCTGGCGCTGTAGTTCACCTACATCAACTCGTTTGTCGAGAGCCAGCATTTGGTACTCATGCGGGGTTTCTTCCGCTTCCGCTATCGTTTCCTGCGTAACCGGGAGTGGGTTCCTACTCATCATGTCTGCCAATCCGTTCTTGCTTCCGGTCAAATGTTTGATATTGAAAGAGAATGTACTAAAGAAATCTCGCCACCTCAGTAATTTGGGACTAAGGTGATTCGAGGTTTTCATGGCTGTGACCGCTAGTGAATCGGTGTAAATGGTGAATTCCTGTCCAATTAAATATTTATAGAATTTTTTAAGCCCAAAATAGACCGCATATAATTCAAGCTCATAGATGGGTGGGGGCGTCTTCCGTGGCGGATGACGGGATGATGCAAACTGCACCGGGTGCCAGTCGGCATCAGAGGCGCGTTTCTGTAATAAACAGGCTCCGACGCCAATTAAACTGGAGTCCACCACCAGGGCATGCTCCGTATCTTGGGTTGAATATATCTGATGAAGGGGTGGGTTAGTTAGAGCCTGGCGCATTCGTTGGAATGCACTCTCGCATATATCTGTCCACACCAATTTCTTCGGAGATCCTTTTAGAGCTTGATAAAGCGGTACTAGGTTAAGTGAGATATTGGCAAAGAAAGTTCGAAAGAAATTCACCGAGGCTAACCAAGACCGTAATTGCTTGACAGTTTGGGGCTTGGGGATGCTCAAAATAGCCTCAATCTTCGCTGGGTCTGGTTGAATGTGACCTGCACGGATTATAAAGCCAAGACACTTTAGCGTTGTCACGCCAAACAGATTTTTTTTGAGATTGAACAAAACCGAGTAACGTTGTGCAGTCGCTAGTACTTTCTCTAGACTTACCAACAGTTCTTCAAACGTGCGCGCCCCTAAATAAAGGTCATCCACATACATAGTAAGGAAGTTGGGATCCACGTTTCCAAAAATGTCACGCAAAATGCGTTGGAGCATAATCGTGCTGTTAACATGCCCCATGGGCATGGCTGTCAGTTGGTACATGGAATGCTTAAGATTTAGGGACGGTACGGAAAATGCAGTAAAAGGACGGTGCTCAGGGTCTAAGGGGACCTGAAAAAACGACTGCGATAAATCGAAACAGCAGAAGTACGTAGCGTCTGCTAGGTTCTCGATAACGTCCGCCATATTGGCTGGAGAATCCCGGATTGGATGGCAGGCAAGATTGAGTCTACGTAAATCCAAGCAAATGCGCAGATCGTCAGAATTAGGTTTGGGAACTACTAGAATATTATTCCGAGTTGCTGAATTGCTTAATTCAATAATACCCATCTCTAATAATTTCAGTACTTGTTGTTTTGCCCTAGGCCGTAATCGGTGTGGCACCGTAAACATCGGGGACCGAAAAGGTTCTCTAGATTTTAAATCAAGAGTGGCTTCATATGCATCTATATGGGAAAAATCAGTGTCAGACCATTTGAAAACACTAGCATATTTAGTAAGCACATCCCTTAATTCCTGTTGTTGTTCATTACTCAACTCTTTGTTAATTTTGAATTGTTGTGAATCAATAAGGTGACCAATTTTCGCAAGGCGTTCTTTTGTTTTCTGTTGTGCATGCTCAGCAGTCGGTGTAAACAACTTACGTACAGTATTTACATTTAGCGACTCAGGAATGTCTGGTAAAACAGACGCAATAGCCAAAGGCGTTCCCTTGTGAAAGTGTTTGGGCGTGGAAGCCAGATTTACAACGGGAACCGCTATGTTATCTGTACTAGCTACTGTGTGAGCAATAAAGCAACGTTTTAGGTTGCTGTTGATAGGTGTATGTATGTGAACAGCACTAAAATTGACACCTAACGGTATATCAAGTGGAATGAAAACAACAGAGCGCGGAGGGACGGTTGTGGTTTGTTTACAAACCAACGTAAAGTGTTGATTCGTCTGCACTTTCGAAGCAACTGCAGGAGGCAATTGAGTAGAGCCTGCGGGTATATTCTGATCTGAATTTGGACGACAGCCAAAATGACGTAATGTGAGTGTATTATTCTGATATTCAATTACGGCTTGATGAGTTTTCAAAAAATTATTAGCCAAAATAATAGGAAATTTAGGAATTGGAATAAGCCTAAATAAAACCGTAAATGATTTTCCGGCCAAATTAATCTTAATATATGCTGCATACTTAAGCGATAACGGTTTCTCGCTTACACCATACAGATTTGTTTCCATCTTAAATACAGTCACATTGCGTGGTAAGGCTGTCCACGGTAACTGGGAGCTCTCTGCTCCAGTATCAATCAGAAAACGGCGTTTTACGTTCCCTATCGAACCCTGAACGTAGAATAATTGGCCTTCAGACTGTAGTGGTAGGGTGAGAATGGTAGGAGGTAAGGTATCATGGTTAGGGACTGGCTGTTGAGATGAACTTGAAGGGGCTGGTTCAGGAGCTGAAGGCTCCTGAGGCAAATTCAGTTTTTTGGATCGGGAACAGGTTCGAACGGTTTAGGTGGTTGGGCTATCGGGGAAGGGGGATGGGGTGGGAAAGCGTAAGGAGTCGGTGGGGGGTATCCGTAATACGGATATGGCGGGGCATACGGAGGGTATGCCGGCGGAAATTGTCCATAATACGCGTGGTAATTATCATTGCCTTTTGGAAATGTATTATTTTGCTTCTTCTTCTTCTTCTGGTTCTTTACTTTGGCCTGCTGGGCCGAGTTCGATTCCTTGTTCTTGTTGCCCTGTTTAGTTTTAGTCGCAGGAGGCTTATCGTGCCTATGATTACACTTAGCACAATTGTTACATGCTTCCTGGCTTCTGTGGTAATCCTGTTGATAGAACGGAGCAGGAGAAGTTGCGCGGGGGGTGGGGGGTCTGGATGAAGTTTCTGCAAAATGTACATGAGCCTTATGGGAATTGAACTGGAGCTGTAACTTGTCCAGCTTGTCCATTATTTCGGCGTATGGGTCTGCTTGCCTAACCTGGGGAGTAGAATATACAGTTGGGTTGGCAGTAGCTTGTGGGGCCACTATGGAAAGCTGAGGGTCACATGACACGACCCGCTGTTGTTCCGCAATGCGCTGGTGTAATAACAGGTCAGCCTTCTGCCTAGTAAATGCTTCCTTAATTAATGCCTCAAAATTCGCGAACGTCTTTTGAGAAAAATAATGCATGTGTTGGGGAAGCATAGCAATAACAGCATCTGCCATAAAGTCTTTAAAGGGAAGGGTGGGATTGTACTTATCTGCCAAGAACTTCTTCTCAAATAAGTAGTGCGTTAGTGGTTCGCCCGGGGCTTGAACTCGCGACCTGTAGGCATTAAGTGCTGTTAATGGTATCTGACAAGACCCAAATTGCTCCTCAAACGCTGCTTTCAAACCCGCCCAGTCTTTGTTACGTAAAGACTCTTCCTGTGTCTTGTACCAATACAAAGGCGGTCCACTTAAACATGTGGGAAAGATAGCTTTAATCCGATCGGGTGTCCACTCGTTGATCTCGGCCAAACGTTCAAAATTTGCCAAAAATCTGTCAACACTTTCAGACGGTCCATCGGAAAATACATCTAAGGAGACAGGGGGAAGGATCATGGAAACCGGTGTTGCACTATTAGACCTACTTTGTGATCGAGTATTATCCATGGTTAACTAGTGAAAGTAGTAAAATGAAATATGAAAATTGCACTGAGAGCGAATCACAAGTTTAAGTAACCAACACTACACATAGAAATAAGGTTTATGCATTACACATAATTATGTTCAGGCAGTACAATCATAAGTCCTCTTATTCATTTCGGGGAGCCATATCACAGATAATTAGGTGCTTCATTTCACAGATTAAACATTACTATAATCATAGATAATTGATTATTGATCATTGATCTAT
The DNA here is from genome assembly GCF_964235325.1 of Thermobia domestica. Classification (NCBI taxonomy): domain Eukaryota; kingdom Metazoa; phylum Arthropoda; class Insecta; order Zygentoma; family Lepismatidae; genus Thermobia; species Thermobia domestica. The sequence continues at coordinate 10,340,499 of NC_137470.1, forward strand.
TCATTACTTGTTTATCCATATCTATCACTTACTCGTGCTTACCTCGGTCATATAGTATTTACTTACTATGAGAACACTACTACTCACTCAACCTGACACAGGAGAAAGGGGTTATAGTTATTTATGAGAGACAATGAGTACTCAATAATCTACCTTTTGCTATCTCATTTTATTATGTGAGCTTATCTATACAAGATGTGGGTGTGACTCTTACAGTGCTATTCTAAACCCGATAATGATGACGGATTAATATGTGAGTCACCCACTTGTGAATAGATTATTAGCATTATCTCAATGTTCTAAATAACAGACGTAATTATCCAGCAGCAATACATGAACTGATAAATAAATCAAGAATGCATAGCATTACAATAGAATACTGCTATTACAATTGTTATTATTGCTGTTATTATACTACTACTCGGGTTTATCATAACCTACGGTTACGAGGACTGTGAGTATTGCATTGCCTGACCATACTGATGTGTAAAATTAAGAAAAACCATAAAATACACAACTTACATGTTCTGGTCCATCAGACTGTTGACTTAACCAAGAATCGTTAAGACGAGACTTTCGCGTATACTCGAGACGAGACTAAAAACGCGTTCTCAGATGCGAGCCAAGACCGACCGAGACTCCATCCAAAACTGAACTGAACTCCCCTGGTTTAGAAACCAGGAGTTTTTATATTTGCCTCATTTGTTATTTTTCTTTCTCATGTCCTTCCGGGCCAGTACATTCTAGACTATGAAATAATAGTTTTGTGACGTATGCATAGAAAACACAGCTTTTACACTTTCACTGAAGAAATTGTTTTGTCGTATGGGTATTATTCAGTTTCCTGGTGTCCTTCTACTTGTTTTTAACCAAACCAATAATAACTTATTTTTCACAGTTTGGTATTTTTCCGGGTGACATTCACTTTTAATAATACAACGTCTAATCTTCGAAATTATAAAAATTTCGATCAATCTCGATGTTCTCGTGATACTAGCAATACAACAGCACACACTATCGTTAATGAAATATGGTTCAAAAATATGATTACCAGTTGCACTTTATTTTTTATTTGTCAATAACATTGCTCATAGATCAGACATAGTTGAACAAACTAATATATTTGATTTTGCTTCCATCAAAACTGGAAAACTTATTTTTATGGCACTCAAAAATATGTTTTCGTTCCCAATAATACTTAACTGTTTTTTTTCTTGTTCTCAACAGATTACTTATTTACTTGTGTGTTCTAAGTGTCAAAAAACATTCTAAATTAGAAGTTTGCATCTATCATATATTGCTCGTCTTCCCCTAATGATGACATTATATACTCCTAACACTGATGCTCTTCAGAACCCTGCAGTACTTCCGCAACAATTTTTATAGAGCTAGTTAGTGAGTACTTCAGATTATATGCCTGTAACTAAACTGCCTGTGCAAAAATTGTTGCGGGAGTATCTTAGGATTCTGAAGCATGTATTTTTGGATAGAGCACATACTAGTTCCTAACGAGGGAACCTTCCGAAAATGACTGTTGCAGTGAAAGATGTGACCTATGCCAATTGAAAGAGCTGTAACAGAGATGAGCATTCCCAAAAAATTAGCTGCCCATAGCAATAGGTTCAAGAAATATATGGGGTGGAAGTTCGGGAAACAGCAAGGTTGGACAAAGCGGAAAACTGCAAATTCCACAAAAAAGGGGGGCACGGCAAAATACAATGCTGACAAGTGATGTATAGAAAGAGACTAGGGAACAAATGAAGGCCACCAGTGGGGATAACAGTGTTGCCAACTGCAATGAAAAGTACATGTTTTGCAAAGAGCAGTGTATGAAATGAGTGTAATATTCACTTTCAACCTGTCATGTAGAACATCAAATATGGCGTGTAAAATCAGTGGTACAATCGAACAAAAGAGAATAGAAAAAATAGAATTACGAAAAAGACGGAGTTGGCCATAATGCGCCACATTTGATCACGAGCTGTGCATATTAGGATGAACAAAACAAGAAGCACCGACTATGCAGGAAACCGACGTACCTAGAGTCGAAAAGGAAAACGAGTTCCAAAGTTGGCAACACTGGCTATGAACATCCAGACAAGTCTAATATAGTTAGGCCACTCGCTTCACGAAAAGAAAATTCCGGCAACAGGCATCACTCGGAATGCATCAATGCTAGAGTGATTGAGGCAATGTCAATTCGGGGAACATGAAATGGTTGGGCTGAGCCAACAACTGATAATAGAAGTAGTGAACATTATGTCATGGTTGGGTCGTAAGTGGAAATATACAGGGTGTTCCACCAAACTTTGTGACCTGAAAGACTTGCGAAACGAACAAAAATGTGACGGATCCGGTTGTGGAGGAATATACCAATGTCAGGGGGTGGTAAAAGTCTGTTAGAAGCAAATGCCCCAGGATCCCTATCATAGGGCCCCAGGAGCCAACTTCAAATTTTCAAATGGCAACAGTTACCGAGTGTTACCTCTTTCGATAGATCATGGAATGTGCAACAACATCTATAGGAAACATTTGCTATATAAAGCATGTTTTTTTTTTCAAAATGGCCGCCACAAATATATGTTGTTTCTTAACGTGGCATCGAACATTGCGATCTCGAATTGCTGCGAAGCGAAAAGAGATGTTGCAAATCCAATTGCACAGGAATGTACTCATGTCAAGGGCCAAGAAAACTTTGTAAGAAGCAAGTCCCCCATGGCCCCCATCATAAGGCTCGAGGGGTCAACCGCAACATTTCAAATGGGAACAGGGGGCGAATGATATTTCTCTGGATAGATACAACACCGCTTATAAGAAACATTTGCTATGTGAAGCACTGGTTTCAAAATAGCCGCCAAAAAGGCATCTTGTTCTTGTCACCGAGCAGATATTTTTGGCGGACATTTTGAAACCACATATAGTAAAAATTTCTGATATGCGTTTTTGCATATTCCAAGATTTATCGAAAGAAATATAACTCGACCGATGATGTTATTTGAAATTTTGAAGTTGACCCCTGTGACCCTATGATGGGGGACTTGGGGGCACTTGCGTCTCACAGAAGTTTGTCGCCCGCTGACAAACTTTTTTTTGACACCTGATGTGCTGACAACAGGATGTGTCACATTTTTTTTTCGCTTTGAAACTATTTCAGTCGCAGAGTTAGGTGGGATACTCTGGATATATCATATAGGCGGTGATAGTACTGCAGACAGCAACACACAGTCTTTGATCATGTTTGCTTTCTACAGATGTGGATATGCGATAGAAAGACCACCAAAGGTTCCGACACCTCTAGAGTACTGTTCCGAGACATTCTCAGGTGATCATTGTACCATGTGTGACGGATTGGCAGTATTCCGCTGTACTCACTGCAAATATATCTTCTGTTTGGACCATTGTCTCATCGAACAATTGCACGTACAATGTGGACGAGCATGTACAAATGATGCTAAGACTAATATCTGTTGCCGGAATTTTATTTTTGTGAAGCGAGTGGCCTAACTACATTAGAATTGTCTGGATTTTCATGGCCAGTGTTGCCAACTTTGGAACTCGTTTTTCTTTTCGACTCTAGGTACGTCGGTTTCCTGCATAGTCGGTGCTTCTTGTTTTGTTCATCCTAATATGCACAGCTCGTGATCAAATGTGGCGCATTATGGCCAACTCCGTCTTTTTCGTAATTCTATTTTTTCTATTCTCTTTTGTTAGATTGTACCACTAATTTTACACGCCATATCTTATGTTCTACATGACAGGTTGAAAGTGAATATTGCACTCACTTCATACAGTGCTCTTTGCAAAACATGTACTTTTCATTGCAGTTGGCAACACTGTTATCCCCACTGGTGGCCTTCATTTGTTCCCTAGTCTCTTTCTATACATCACTTGTCAGCATTGTATTTTGCCGTGTCCCCCTTTTTTTGCGGAATTTGCACTTTTTCCCCCTTGTCCAACCTTAGTGTTTCCCGAACTTCCACCCCATATATTTCTTGAACCTATTTGCTATGGGCAGCTAATTTTTTGGGAATGAACATCTCTGTTACAGCTCTTTCAATTGGCATAGGCCCCATCTTTCACTGCCACTATCATTTTCGGAAGGTTCCCTTGTAAGTAAAGTCTTGACCCGACTGCGGTAGATGCCATAATTTTGGAGCTATGGACCTTTAAAATTCATTTTTTCATGTTTTCGGCAAACCTATTACTCCGAAAGGAAGCATTTGTGCACCCAGTTTGGTCTATACTTTTCGTCTTATTTTGGTGTCAGGAATCACCTCCCAAACATTGTCGGTTTTGTTTTGAAACACCCTGTATACTTCTGTAAATATGGTTGATCCTGCTTGTCCCATTCTATGCGTAAACATTTGTCAAAAACATAACTTTGACACATGCTCAGCTTTTACACTAATTTATCTTCTTTGATAAAGAGGATGTAAGAGAACAAGCACAGTAGTAGAGACCGCAAACGTCCAGAAAAGTGTTGCTAACCCCCTATGATAATAATGATCTGTTTATTAAATTTTTATAAATTTTATCCTATTTTGTGGTACACTTTATGGTGATTTTATACAATTTATGGTGATTTTATGATAATTTTATACTGTTTTTTGGTGATTTTTTAATATTTTTAGTGATTTTATGATAATTTTATACAGTATTTGGTGATTTTTTCATATTTCTAGTGATTTTTTAGTGTTATTATCAAACAAAATTATTGTAAAATATTTTTGGTAATATATTTGATATTTAAGTTGGAAACACTTGATGGAAACACACAAATGGTTGAGAATACCAAGGTAACTTCCTCAGCTTCTAAAGAAACTTGTTTCTTCCTTTTTGTCCTTCCCTCAAGCGGTGAAGAACAGGTGAATGAACTTAAAGAAACTACCTGGAAAGGGTGGGAGGAAGGAGACACAGGTGCATGAAAGAATGCTAGGAATTCCTTTGTTCACGGAGTAGGGGATAGACGTAACCATCGTAGTAGTTTTTCCAGTTTTATGAGGGGTGGGGTGAGACAAGGTTACTGTTTACAATAGGCCTTTGTATTCAGGAATGTCGTTTATCCTTGAGGGTTTACGTACGCAGGTGGGAACAATAGACGCCGCAGATGTGTGTATATGTAATAAATTAGGGTCATTGACATGACGGCTTCCTTTATCCTTTGTGACAGGAATGGCGTTGGAGTGTGTACGTGACTGGATGCATGTACACAGAAGGAATTGTTTAGGGAGCGCAGCTGTATGTTAATTTTTTATTCAGGACAGGAATGTCGTTGGAGTGACTACGTGACTGGATGCACGTACGCAAGGGTTGAATGTTTTGATAGATGAAATTTTTGATAATAGGATGGAAAGGTAAATATTTAAATGATTGTAGGGAGGCCTCTTAATAGATAGTTGAAAGAACAAAGTGTCCTTGTTGTGCTCTAGTATTGGTTATTGATATTTTTATTGATAGGTAGATAAAATATTAATATTATGTCTAGAGACCATATTGATTGAATAGAGGATGAAAATCTAATCAAGTATGTTAATTTGTATTAATTTATGTTTAAATTTGCATGAATTATAAGCTGTTTTTGGTTCTTAGGAGATAGGAGAATATAGCCTGGTAAGAGGTAGTTCTTTCTGTTCTAACTTGTTTGAGCTTTGAGGCAGGAGGTGGAGCTTGTTAACTTGTATAGAAAGACTCCAGCAAATAAAAAACCAGACTTGGAGAATGGATTTACAACTTTTTATTCCAACCCAAAACTTGTAGGAACCAATAATAAAAGGAAAGAGGAGGGACTATGCAAGAACGAAGAACGAATGATAATTTGATTCCCATTGCTTGAAGGATGTCCTTTACTGCTTAAAGATCCCTTTCCAATTGGCCTGTCCCCTGTCAACCAGCTTGTTTTATGATCCTGCCACTCGAGGATAAGGAAGATCGTCCCTTCTTTACCTGAGTTTATGTTTATTGCAGGGTGCAATAAACCTGGTACCTGGCTTTAGGTTTATGAGGGGTACAATAAAATCTTTACCTGACCAGAGTCTTCTTTCCTTCTTTGCAGCCAAACAAGATTTCTTTAAAATATTTTTGCATAAATTAGATTAATGAATTAATTATTCATGAATATTAATTAGTTGGTAATGAAAGGGTTAGAAAGAATGATTTTTTCGTATTTAGCGTTTATTTAGAGGTATATTATGATATGTATCGTATAGATTAGTATATATTGTACACACATACCCAGATATTGTGGGAGGAAACGGAGACAACTCTAAGAAAAGTATCTTATGTACTTTTACGGTCTTTTTACTGAATGATAGGGGATTTTATCGATCTTTTAATGATGTTTGGGTGTACGAAACACAACTGAATCACAAATGACGTATGTATATAAGTACTTTTTGGTAATGGACGTATGTATACGTGTTATTGCTGATATGTGGACAGGATTATATGTGGTTGCATATTATGTTTTGTACCCATGTAAGTGTTTTATAGTCACCTTTAACGTAATGTAGGGTTGCATAACTTCTTACTTGGTGACATGTTTGGTGAATGCAAACACCTGAAGTGTTTGTATTGTATTAATATTGGATTGCATTGTAGCCTTATATATAGTGACTCTTTATGCATGTAACTTTTCTTTAACGTAATGTAGGGTTCTTTGGGGCATGCTAGCTGAAGGCAAACACCTGAAGTGTTTGTATTGTATTAATATTGATTTGTATTGTAGCCTTATATATAGTGACTCTTTATGCATGTAACTTTTCTTTAACGTAATGTAGGGTTCTTTGGGGCATGCTAGCTGAAGGCTGCATTATCTTCAACGTAATGTTTGGTTCCTATTGGTATAATGGTGGATGCATAGCTTTTACCTTATCAGTTGTACTGTAGACATATATTATGCCTTATTATACATGTAACCTTACCTTGATACGATTGTTAGGATCTCTTGTTATGATTTTAATGCTGCTTTTCATAACCTTATCCTTTGTTTGTTTTGTATGGTTATATATTGTGGTGGTTGACTTATGTACATGATTTAACCATGTCTTAGATGTATAGTTGAGATATATATTGTGACTTTTACGTATGTAAGTGCTTGCTAGACATATTCTAGTTGTATTTTAACCACATATGATAACATTTTTAATTTGCAAATAATTTATTTGTACATTCTTGTAGAAGACATTACGATGTCATCAGGGTTTGCAGTACATACTGATTTATTGTATGCTGTCACATAAATAACCTTATATGAACCATATGTATTCTTTTCCTTTATCTTATATAGAATACCATATTTATTTATAAGATACCAATATTTTGTATAAAGGTTTGAACGTCACATAAAGTATTATTAAACCATGTAAAAGTGATCGGTAATTACTTGATATGACACAGTATATGTATATGTATTCTTCCTTTATCTTATATAGAATACACATACTTCTTAATATGATACCTATTATTGGGTGTATAAAATAAAACATGGATTTGAAATTTGTGTTATTTGTTTATTAGCATTAATTCTTGTTCTACAGTAGTAGGCTATTATTGATTAGAGATATTTATATATATGTATTTAGGTAATTGATATATTTATAAGTATTCAATATAATAATTTTGTATTTGCAATTGTGATATTTCAATTGTATATTTCCGTATTTACAATATTGATATTTTAATTGTATATTTTCAATATTGATGTTTCATTTATATATTAGAATATTTACATATTTACAATATACTATTTACATATTTACAATATTTATATTATTTACAATACAATATTTACATATTTACAATATTTACATATTTTCATTATTTACAATAACAATATACTATTTACGTATACACATATATACACGTAGGGAAGTGCCAATTGACGAGTGCTGTGAAAATATTTATGAAATGTATCTCTGTCCGAGATTATTATGATTATGTCACTATGTTAGGACATATTTAACATAACATATATACAAATATTTATTGAACGCTCATAACAATAATACCAATCATTCGACACACATATTACTTTGATACCCGTACGGTAATGTTCTAAACTCGGTCATACTGTGAGGATCAAGTCGACGTCTTTTATTTTCAACTTTTTGATGTGTTTTAGTTTCAGGCCTGGTTACAATGACAAACCCCGGCTTTCGAACAATCCTCCCTGGATTGTTTAACTGTTTACTGTCAACTTTATCGTGAATTAGATTACAAAAATGATCAAAATTAATTTCCTGGCGCGTACGATGATTTAAAGTTATACCCCTAATTTTAAATACATAATCTACATTGTCCGTACCAACCTCTTTTAAACGGTACGCATAATTTTTTGGCCCTATTCCTATAAATGCATTTATTTCCCACCCTTCAGGAACTTCGTTAGTTAGTTCACCCAGGTAGGAACCCAAAGAAAGCGGAGGTTTTTCATTACGTGGCTGTACAAACATAATACTATCGGTGTCGCAGTACAACACACGGTCAGACCCTACTGTTGTTAATAATGCATAAAGTTTTAGACGCGCCCACGAGGTGATGAACGCGGCAAGGACAACATTTGAGAACTTCCATGGTTTGTTTTTGTTCTCAATGTTTTTATACGTTACAATGAGATGCCGCTCTCCAATAGGTAATACAGTTTGCACCTCGTATTGTGGTGCCCACAGATAAGTCAAAAATTTTTCCGGAGTATCGACAATTACCGATTGCGATAAATCCGTTCGCTGTCCCCATTTTCCATATAGTGAATTGAGGAATATTTTAGAAATATACCTCAATCCCGGGTTCTTCCTTATATTATCATAATTTAATTTAATGCTTTCATGGGCATAATAGTCTGCAATATATTTTTGCTGGTCTTCTTCGGTTTTGCAAGAAGCAGGAAATCCCGAAGACTCCTGTTTCATTTGAAGAAAGGAATTCACATAGTCTTCAAACAGACCATTTGAATAATCCTCCTCGCCGCCAACCAGGTTAAATTCCCAGATTTCAATTACTTGCAGAATTTTGTATCCCAGCTGTAAAGCTACATGGAGTTCAGGGGTACAGTATGTGTCCGTTAAGGTTCGCTCGGAATCGCTATGCACGCAATTGTCAATACTTTTTCTATACACGTACGGCACAAGCCAAACAAAAGACGGCCATTACATGCATATGGTAACACCGGAAAATACAAATCATTAGGGGGTAAAACAGTGCATTTTACTAACCCATGAATACTTTCCACGTCTGGAAAGTCTGGCCCCTTGTATATTTTTGGCTTACCTACAGGCAATGGTTTACGTGCCATCACCCAAGGGTATAACGATGTTACATCATAATATGCCACGGTTTCCTAGCTGGTACACTCGTACAAAGCATTAAAGCATTCTGTACGACCACCATGGAAACTATCTTTTGGTATTAGATGATCAACAAGATCCTTACAGTGAGTTTGAATAAACTCCTGCATGGACTTATCAGTCATCACCCAATGATCCCATTCGCATTCCCACATTTGAACAACATTAAGATTTAATTTTTTCAGGAATGCTATTTTCGTGGTGGTTCTTTCATATCGGTCTTGTAAGGATATACCTTGTTTAGAGGTGGAATCCAAAGACACGTGTCGAAGTGTAGGATAGCAGGTCAGGCACCCGTGGAAGAAACATCCATGAAATTCGAAAACTGTATTCGTTCGAGGTTCAAAACCATCGACCTTATACCTCCCAAATCGTTTTTCCAAGCCATTCCCGGAATGTTGGATTTTATTACCCCTGGTACGTTCTAAATACCGTAACCAGTACATTGCCTTAAGGCTTTGTTGGTCACGATGGTCGAACCCATAGGGTGGAATAATTGGAATAATTTCTTTAGGCAAATATAAGATACGATAGGTCAGTATGGCCAAACTAGCAATAGTAGGCGCGACGATAAAACATTGAATACCATTTGTTTTTTCCTCAATTAAGTTTGAAAATTTAATTACAGCTTCTGCTAAAATTTTGACATCATTTCGACAATACTCCACCATCTCCTTTTGGAGATTATACTCCTCGCCACTAGCAGCACGTTCTTGGTGCCAAGCGATTAGTTGTTGTCTTTCTTCCGTGTTTTTCGAGTCAGGATCAAAATATTCAATAGCGGGAACCGGACCTACATAATTTTGATTTTCCAAAGTGTTAAATAGATATGGGAAATCTCCCTTTTTCAAATTTCCAGATAGACCTAAAGTTGTAGGGAGTTTTGATAATTTTACTCCCATATACAAATATGTGTCACGGAAGTAAATCTTTTGTCCTAAACGCATTTCAACAATTTTTTGCCCTGACATTATTACTTCAGGTGTATGATGATGGCTCGTTATTAAAGTTTTAGCACAGAACTGCATATCATAATTACTCCCATTATGGGAAAGTACAATGATTTTTTTAAACATTGGTAGAGTTATTATTACATGATTAACAAATCCATCAATGTCTTGGAAATCAAACGAACGGATACCATTTTTATCTCCGCATACAAAGCAAGGATCATCCAGCTTTGCGTCCTTACACTTGTAACAAGCATGAATACAATTTACGAAATTCACGTAATGTTCTTGTTCTCCCTGTTCATTTTTAGGAAGTAACATCGTTTCTACATCAAAGATGATGTATAAAAAGCCTCTACATGTTGCAAAGTAGCAGCCTGAACAAAACAAATGTGGTCATCGTTCACATACGTATAACACGTTTTACAATAACGTTCACCGCATTCGTGTTCAGACTTACGACCTCGCATGTCAATCATATCACCACATTGGACACAAATTCTTTTTGTTTCGCATAAAGTCTTTCCGCGAACAATCACCGTTTTATGATTGGCAAAACATTCTTCTGAAGAAAACAGTCTGCGACAATCACTACATTCGCGTTTAATATCATCATTATCAGAAACATCGTGATACTTCTCGCACATCCTACATTTGAAGTTACACTTATGATCTTCTGTATGATAATATCCTTCCAAACAATACTGACAATACCCATGTTTGTTCAATAGAGTTCTAATGTTTGTAATTAATTCATAATGTCCTTCAGTATACAAAATGAAAATTTTCTTTGATGCATGTATTCCAGGATAAATTACAGTATAGTCTCGAGTCGATCGGTTCTTTTCGTAGATGACAATTTGGTAATGAGGCGTTAGCTTATTTTGGAACTTTTTCACATCCTTAATAGTACATCCATCACGGATTTCAATGTCAACTTTAGCACTGACACACAAATCCTTTGCTTGTTTCAACAATCGTTTAGGATGATTTTTTAATTCGTACATTTGAGTCCGCCGACGATTAGCTTTGGCCTTCCCAAGCACAATACTCTTGGGAAGACAATACACATCCTTTTCTATTGGGATAGTACACTGTTCCAGGTGTGTTACAAGACTGCTATATTTTGCTGAACCCATACTTCGGCCCCTACCTTTACGTGCATCAACAATATGAATTTTGAAAGTTACTTTATCACCAAATAAATAATTTTCATTACTATTTAAAACATTTTCAATACTCTGAAACAAAACTTCGTGACTTAATTCTGACTTTTGACGCCATGATATGTATATTGGCTTTTTGATCGTGGAAGCAGAACTTTCTATTGTCATGCCAACGTACATGTGTTCGTCGACCTCGTTTAACGTATGGTCCTTTACAAATTCAAATAATGAATGAATGTATTTTTCAGGGTCATAAATCCCATTAGTGCGCATACGTTCAATGGTAACTTCCTTTCCTGTTAGTCCAAAATAAGTATAATGTTTGGTTGTACTATTAACAATACGAAAATATTCATCCGTTCCAGCACCATACATTACAGGTTCTGGTGCAGAATTATTGCTACGCTCAGGAAGAATACCGAGAAACTCATTGGACTCATCTGCAATTAAACCGGATGTTTTCCCTGAAGACACAAGTTCCATAAACTTTTCACGACCTTATTTTTCTCGTATTATCTTGGCGAAAGAAGCCTATATGATATAAATCAATAATATCTTTTGCAGACTTACATTTCTCCAAAACAACATGAGGATTACAGCCAAAATGCATGAACAATGCTTGCAATAGCTTAGAATAAGCTTCATTGCTTACCCTTGCACCCGTAGCATGGCATTGCGTTAAAACTTCCCATGTAAATAAAACATCGTTTGGATTTTCATAGCCACGCGCTTTTTGTGCTGCCAGCATGGTACAAATCACATTACGGCCATTCATTGTATCACTGTTTAAGTAAAATACCCACGTTTTAGTTTTCAATTACTATTTGTTAGAAATTTATCAAAGGTGCACTTAAAAGTTTTTTGAAATTACAATGTCACCAACTCCTCTTGAAAATGATAATGTCCCGCAACTTTTACAGTATAACGACGATACAGCTGAAAGTTTATCGGCAATTGCACTAATACTTTCCGATAACTATACTGATAAAATTCCCGTAACTTTTGAAGTTTACCGTAAATATTCTTCTAAGATTATTCGTAAATCCTTAACTACTTTCCAGTAATTGTAATTTATAATCTAGTGTATAAATATTCTTCAGGTTAATTGTTTCAAGTTACGTAATACCAGGGAACGTCTTCAGCATACAACTTCTTCTTTTATACTAAATTGTGATGCCTCTGTTATATACATGCAGACTATTTGATATATTCCACTACGTTTTTTTCTCGAAAATGACAAACTCTTGTACCTTTTCAGTATAGAGATAATGCAGTTAAAAGTTTATTGACAAATCTTTCGATAACTGTAAATATCAATGTCCCGTAATTTTTTTATCTTGCTGTTGTGTGTTTACAATTGCAACTCGCAGTGTTCAATCAGAAACGTCTTCACTGCAGCAGTACTTCTTCTAAAGTGAAACAGCCCCGATTTCGCACGCCTTATATAGATGCAAAACGTACTCTCGTCCCCAGACACATTCAGTTTGTAATCTCGCACCCAGGTGCATTTTAGTTTGTAATCTCCTACCCAGGCTCATTTATTTTATAGTTTCGTACACAGATACTTTAAAATGTACATGCTTTTTCTAAATTAGTATTAGTAATATTACGGACAGTGTTAATTTTATTACATTATAATAAGCACAAACTAATTTCATGATCATTACATAATTTATAAATATCTTGCAACACTGAATGAATCAACTTGTATTTTGACGGATCATTTGTATAGTATACATCCTAGAACAGCTAAGCTGTGAACTTGTAAATAATTCGCTTCATATTGAAACTGAACAATTTTTGATTGTGATCTTATAAATGGTATTTTGACGGATCGCTTCATATCTTTTCCGCAACATTTCTAATAGAAACTCGTTAACTTTTGTTCGTTCAATTTCTGTTGGAATCTCATCAGAACAGCTACGCTGTGATCCTACATATAATTTCAAAAATATTAACATGTATGATCATACTAAAACGTTGGTTGTTAAAAAAATGGTTTTGATCTGTTATCTTGTTTCATTATATAAAACTTAATATTGCGAATGTAAGTATAAAACTAAAAAATACAAAAGTAAAATATAAAAGTACCACTTTGGAAACATTAATGTAAAACTCAAAATAAAAATGCAGAAAGAAAAATATAAACACCATGTAGCAAACTAACATACAAAAAAGTAAAATTTAGAACTACAAGAAACAAAATTGTAAACGAAAATGAAAAGCAAAAAGTAAAAAATTTAAAACACAATGTTGCAAACTAAAATACAAAAAGTATATATGTAAAAGTACAAGTTAACAAACAAACATGTAAACTAAAAAATAAAAAATACAGAAAGAAAATTTTAAAACAATGTTACAAACAAAAATTCAAGAAAGTAAATTGTAAAAGTACAAGTTAAGAAACAAATTGTAAAACGGAAAACGAAAAATACAAAAGTAAACATTTAAAACACAATGTTGCAAACTAAAATACAAAAAAGTAAAATGTAAAAGTACAAGTAAAAAAATGTGAAACTGAAAATGAAAATGGTGAAAGAAAAATTAAAACATAGTTGCAAACTAAAATACAAAAGTAAAATGTAAAACTACAAGTTAAAAATGTGAAACTAAAAATGAAAATGATGAAAAAAAATTAAAACATAGTTGCAAACTAAAATACAAAATAAAATATAAAAAGTGCAAGTTAAGAAACAATAATGTAAAACTGAAAATGAAAATGGTGAAAGAAAAATTAAAACAGTTGCAAACTAAAATACAAAAGTAAAATTAAAAATGCAATTAAGAAACAATAATGTGAAACTGAAAATAATAATACAAAAAGCAAAAAGTTTTAAAAACAATGTTGCAAACTAAAATACAAAAGGAAAATGTAAAAATGCAGGTTAAGAAACAACAATGTAAAACTGAAAACGACAAAATACAATACAATAATAAAATTTTTAAAGCATAATGTTGCAAACTAATATACAAAATTAAAATTTAAACTACAAGAAACAAAAATGTAAACTGAAAATGAAAATACAGAAAGCAAAAGTTTTGAAAGCAATGTTGCAATCTAAAATACAAAAGGAAATTGTGAAAGTACTAGTTAAGTAACAATAATGTAAAACGGAAAATGAAATTGCAGAAAGTATAAAGTTTGAAAACAATGTTACAAACTATAATACACAACTAAATTAAAAAATACCAGTTAACAAACAAACATGTAAACTAAAAATTTTAAAAAATGCATAATTATATTTCAAAAACAGAATGTTGCATATTAAAATTCGAAAAGTAAAATATAAAAGTACAAGTTAAGAAACAATAATACAAACTCAAAATGGAACTGCAGAAAGTCAAAATTACAAGTTAACAAACAAAATATGAAAACTAAAAAATAACCGCCTAGTAGTAGAGACCGCATATGCTTCCCAACTTTTGCAGAGTTCGCACCACTTTTCTGGACGTATGCGGTCTCTACGTAACTTGAAACGTAACTTGAAACAATTAACCTGAAGAATATTTATACACTAGATTATAAATTACAATTACTGGAAAGTAGTTAAGGATTTACGAATAATCTTAGAAGAATATTTACGGTAAACTTCAAAAGTTACGGGAATTTTATCAGTATAGTTATCGGAAAGTATTAGTGCAATTGCCGATAAACTTTCAGCTGTATCGTCGTTATACTGTAAAAGTTGCGGGACATTATCATTTTCAAGAGGAGTTGGTGACATTGTAATTTCAAAAAACTTTTAAGTGCACCTTTGATAAATTTCTAACAAATAGTAATTGAAAACTAAAACGTGGGTATTTTACTTAAACAGTGATACAATGAATGGCCGTAATGTGATTTGTACCATGCTGGCAGCACAAAAAGCGCGTGGCTATGAAAATCCAAACGATGTTTTATTTACATGGGAAGTTTTAACGCAATGCCATGCTACGGGTGCAAGGGTAAGCAATGAAGCTTATTCTAAGCTATTGCAAGCATTGTTCATGCATTTTGGCTGTAATCCTCATGTTGTTTTGGAGAAATGTAAGTCTGCAAAAGATATTATTGGTTTATATCATATAGGCTTCTTTCGCCAAGATAATACGAGAAAAATAAGGTCGTGAAAAGTTTATGGAACTTGTGTCTTCAGGGAAAACATCCGGTTTAATTGCAGATGAGTCCAATGAGTTTCTCGGTATTCTTCCTGAGCGTAGCAATAATTCTGCACCAGAACCTGTAATGTATGGTGCTGGAACGGATGAATATTTTCGTATTGTTAATAGTACAACCAAACATTATACTTATTTTGGACTAACAGGAAAGGAAGTTACCATTGAACGTATGCGCACTAATGGGATTTATGACCCTGAAAAATACATTCATTCATTATTTGAATTTGTAAAGGACCATACGTTAAACGAGGTCGACGAACACATGTACGTTGGCATGACAATAGAAAGTTCTGCTTCCACGATCAAAAAGCCAATATACATATCATGGCGTCAAAAGTCAGAATTAAGTCACGAGGTTTTGTTTCAGAGTATTGAAAATGTTTTAAATAGTAATGAAAATTATTTATTTGGTGATAAAGTAACTTTCAAAATTCATATTGTTGATGCACGTAAAGGTAGGGGCCGAAGTATGGGTTCAGCAAAATATAGCAGTCTTGTAACACACCTGGAACAGTGTACTATCCCAATAGAAAAGGATGTGTATTGTCTTCCCAAGAGTATTGTGCTTGGGAAGGCCAAAGCTAATCGTCGGCGGACTCAAATGTACGAATTAAAAAATCATCCTAAACGATTGTTGAAACAAGCAAAGGATTTGTGTGTCAGTGCTAAAGTTGACATTGAAATCCGTGATGGATGTACTATTGAGGATGTGAAAAAGTTCCAAAATAAGCTAACGCCTCATTACCAAATTGTCATCTACGAAAAGAACCGATCGACTCGAGACTATACTGTAATTTATCCTGGAATACATGCATCAAAGAAAATTTTCATTTTGTATACTGAAGGACATTATGAATTAATTACAAACATTAGAACTCTATTGAACAAACATGGGTATTGTCAGTATTGTTTGGAAGGATATTATCATACAGAAGATCATAAGTGTAACTTCAAATGTAGGATGTGCGAGAAGTATCACGATGTTTCTGATAATGATGATATTAAACGCGAATGTAGTGATTGTCGCAGACTGTTTTCTTCAGAAGAATGTTTTGCCAATCATAAAACGGTGATTGTTCGCGGAAAGACTTTATGCGAAACAAAAAGAATTTGTGTCCAATGTGGTGATATGATTGACATGCGAGGTCGTAAGTCTGAACACGAATGCGGTGAACGTTATTGTAAAACGTGTTATACGTATGTGAACGATGACCACATTTGTTTTGTTCAGGCTGCTACTTTGCAACATGTAGAGGCTTTTTATACATCATCTTTGATGTAGAAACGATGTTACTTCCTAAAAATGAACAGGGAGAACAAGAACATTACGTGAATTTCGTAAATTGTATTCATGCTTGTTACAAGTGTAAGGACGCAAAGCTGGATGATCCTTGCTTTGTATGCGGAGATAAAAATGGTATCCGTTCGTTTGATTTCCAAGACATTGATGGATTTGTTAATCATGTAATAATAACTCTACCAATGTTTAAAAAAATCATTGTACTTTCCCATAATGGGAGTAATTATGATATGCAGTTCTGTGCTAAAACTTTAATAACGAGCCATCATCATACACCTGAAGTAATAATGTCAGGGCAAAAAATTGTTGAAATGCGTTTAGGACAAAAGATTTACTTCCGTGACACATATTTGTATATGGGAGTAAAATTATCAAAACTCCCTACAACTTTAGGTCTATCTGGAAATTTGAAAAAGGGAGATTTCCCATATCTATTTAACACTTTGGAAAATCAAAATTATGTAGGTCCGGTTCCCGCTATTGAATATTTTGATCCTGACTCGAAAAACACGGAAGAAAGACAACAACTAATCGCTTGGCACCAAGAACGTGCTGCTAGTGGCGAGGAGTATAATCTCCAAAAGGAGATGGTGGAGTATTGTCGAAATGATGTCAAAATTTTAGCAGAAGCTGTAATTAAATTTTCAAACTTAATTGAGGAAAAAACAAATGGTATTCAATGTTTTATCGTCGCGCCTACTATTGCTAGTTTGGCCATACTGACCTATCGTATCTTATATTTGCCTAAAGAAATTATTCCAATTATTCCACCCTATGGGTTCGACCATCGTGACCAACAAAGCCTTAAGGCAATGTACTGGTTACGGTATTTAGAACGTACCAGGGGTAATAAAATCCAACATTCCGGGAATGGCTTGGAAAAACGATTTGGGAGGTATAAGGTCGATGGTTTTGAACCTCGAACGAATACAGTTTTCGAATTTCATGGATGTTTCTTCCACGGGTGCCTGACCTGCTATCCTACACTTCGACACGTGTCTTTGGATTCCACCTCTAAACAAGGTATATCCTTACAAGACCGATATGAAAGAACCACCACGAAAATAGCATTCCTGAAAAAATTAAATCTTAATGTTGTTCAAATGTGGGAATGCGAATGGGATCATTGGGTGAAGACTGATAAGTCCATGCAGGAGTTTATTCAAACTCACTGTAAGGATCTTGTTGATCATCTAATACCAAAAGATAGTTTCCATGGTGGTCGTACAGAATGCTTTAATGCTTTGTACGAGTGTACCAGCTAGGAAACCGTGGCATATTATGATGTAACATCGTTATACCCTTGGGTGATGGCACGTAAACCATTGCCTGTAGGTAAGCCAAAAATATACAAGGGGCCAGACTTTCCAGACGTGGAAAGTATTCATGGGTTAGTAAAATGCACTGTTTTACCCCCTAATGATTTGTATTTTCCGGTGTTACCATATGCATGTAATGGCCGTCTTTTGTTTGGCTTGTGCCGTACGTGTATAGAAAAAGTATTGACAATTGCGTGCATAGCGATTCCGAGCGAACCTTAACGGACACATACTGTACCCCTGAACTCCATGTAGCTTTACAGCTGGGATACAAAATTCTGCAAGTAATTGAAATCTGGGAATTTAACCTGGTTGGCGGCGAGGAGGATTATTCAAATGGTCTGTTTGAAGACTATGTGAATTCCTTTCTTCAAATGAAACAGGAGTCTTCGGGATTTCCTGCTTCTTGCAAAACCGAAGAAGACCAGCAAAAATATATTGCAGACTATTATGCCCATGAAAGCATTAAATTAAATTATGATAATATAAGGAAGAACCCGGGATTGAGGTATATTTCTAAAATATTCCTCAATTCACTATATGGAAAATGGGGACAGCGAACGGATTTATCGCAATCGGTAATTGTCGATACTCCGGAAAAATTTTTGACTTATCTGTGGGCACCACAATACGAGGTGCAAACTGTATTACCTATTGGAGAGCGGCATCTCATTGTAACGTATAAAAACATTGAGAACAAAAACAAACCATGGAAGTTCTCAAATGTTGTCCTTGCCGCGTTCATCACCTCGTGGGCGCGTCTAAAACTTTATGCATTATTAACAACAGTAGGGTCTGACCGTGTGTTGTACTGCGACACCGATAGTATTATGTTTGTACAGCCACGTAATGAAAAACCTCCGCTTTCTTTGGGTTCCTACCTGGGTGAACTAACTAACGAAGTTCCTGAAGGGTGGGAAATAAATGCATTTATAGGAATAGGGCCAAAAAATTATGCGTACCGTTTAAAAGAGGTTGGTACGGACAATGTAGATTATGTATTTAAAATTAGGGGTATAACTTTAAATCATCGTACGCGCCAGGAAATTAATTTTGATCATTTTTGTAATCTAATTCACGATAAAGTTGACAGTAAACAGTTAAACAATCCAGGGAGGATTGTTCGAAAGCCGGGGTTTGTCATTGTAACCAGGCCTGAAACTAAAACACATCAAAAAGTTGAAAATAAAAGACGTCGACTTGATCCTCACAGTATGACCGAGTTTAGAACATTACCGTACGGGTATCAAAGTAATATGTGTGTCGAATGATTGGTATTATTGTTATGAGCGTTCAATAAATATTTGTATATATGTTATGTTAAATATGTCCTAACATAGTGACATAATCATAATAATCTCGGACAGAGATACATTTCATAAATATTTTCACAGCACTCGTCAATTGGCACTTCCCTACGTGTATATATGTGTATACGTAAATAGTATATTGTTATTGTAAATAATGAAAATATGTAAATATTGTAAATATGTAAATATTGTATTGTAAATAATATAAATATTGTAAATATGTAAATAGTATATTGTAAATATGTAAATATTCTAATATATAAATGAAACATCAATATTGAAAATATACAATTAAAATATCAATATTGTAAATACGGAAATATACAATTGAAATATCACAATTGCAAATACAAAATTATTATATTGAATACTTATAAATATATCAATTACCTAAATACATATATATATAAATATCTCTAATCAATAATAGCCTACTACTGTAGAACAAGAATTAATGCTAATAAACAAATAACACAAATTTCAAATCCATGTTTTATTTTATACACCCAATAATAGGTATCATATTAAGAAGTATGTGTATTCTATATAAGATAAAGGAAGAATACATATACATATACTGTGTCATATCAAGTAATTACCGATCACTTTTACATGGTTTAATAATACTTTATGTGACGTTCAAACCTTTATACAAAATATTGGTATCTTATAAATAAATATGGTATTCTATATAAGATAAAGGAAAAGAATACATATGGTTCATATAAGGTTATTTATGTGACAGCA
Source organism: Thermobia domestica (assembly GCF_964235325.1). Lineage (NCBI taxonomy): Eukaryota > Metazoa > Arthropoda > Insecta > Zygentoma > Lepismatidae > Thermobia > Thermobia domestica. The sequence goes on from NC_137470.1 coordinate 10,360,787, forward strand.
TACAATAAATCAGTATGTACTGCAAACCCTGATGACATCGTAATGTCTTCTACAAGAATGTACAAATAAATTATTTGCAAATTAAAAATGTTATCATATGTGGTTAAAATACAACTAGAATATGTCTAGCAAGCACTTACATACGTAAAAGTCACAATATATATCTCAACTATACATCTAAGACATGGTTAAATCATGTACATAAGTCAACCACCACAATATATAACCATACAAAACAAACAAAGGATAAGGTTATGAAAAGCAGCATTAAAATCATAACAAGAGATCCTAACAATCGTATCAAGGTAAGGTTACATGTATAATAAGGCATAATATATGTCTACAGTACAACTGATAAGGTAAAAGCTATGCATCCACCATTATACCAATAGGAACCAAACATTACGTTGAAGATAATGCAGCCTTCAGCTAGCATGCCCCAAAGAACCCTACATTACGTTAAAGAAAAGTTACATGCATAAAGAGTCACTATATATAAGGCTACAATACAAATCAATATTAATACAATACAAACACTTCAGGTGTTTGCCTTCAGCTAGCATGCCCCAAAGAACCCTACATTACGTTAAAGAAAAGTTACATGCATAAAGAGTCACTATATATAAGGCTACAATGCAATCCAATATTAATACAATACAAATACTTCAGGTGTTTGCATTCACCAAACATGTCACCAAGTAAGAAGTTATGCAACCCTACATTACGTTAAAGGTGACTATAAAACACTTACATGGGTACAAAACATAATATGCAACCACATATAATCCTGTCCACATATCAGCAATAACACGTATACATACGTCCATTACCAAAAAGTACTTATATACATACGTCATTTGTGATTCAGTTGTGTTTCGTACACCCAAACATCATTAAAAGATCGATAAAATCCCCTATCATTCAGTAAAAAGACCGTAAAAGTACATAAGATACTTTTCTTAGAGTTGTCTCCGTTTCCTCCCACAATATCTGGGTATGTGTGTACAATATATACTAATCTATACGATACATATCATAATATACCTCTAAATAAACGCTAAATACGAAAAAATCATTCTTTCTAACCCTTTCATTACCAACTAATTAATATTCATGAATAATTAATTCATTAATCTAATTTATGCAAAAATATTTTAAAGAAATCTTGTTTGGCTGCAAAGAAGGAAAGAAGACTCTGGTCAGGTAAAGATTTTATTGTACCCCTCATAAACCTAAAGCCAGGTACCAGGTTTATTGCACCCTGCAATAAACATAAACTCAGGTAAAGAAGGGACGATCTTCCTTATCCTCGAGTGGCAGGATCATAAAACAAGCTGGTTGACAGGGGACAGGCCAATTGGAAAGGGATCTTTAAGCAGTAAAGGACATCCTTCAAGCAATGGGAATCAAATTATCATTCGTTCTTCGTTCTTGCATAGTCCCTCCTCTTTCCTTTTATTATTGGTTCCTACAAGTTTTGGGTTGGAATAAAAAGTTGTAAATCCATTCTCCAAGTCTGGTTTTTTATTTGCTGGAGTCTTTCTATACAAGTTAACAAGCTCCACCTCCTGCCTCAAAGCTCAAACAAGTTAGAACAGAAAGAACTACCTCTTACCAGGCTATATTCTCCTATCTCCTAAGAACCAAAAACAGCTTATAATTCATGCAAATTTAAACATAAATTAATACAAATTAACATACTTGATTAGATTTTCATCCTCTATTCAATCAATATGGTCTCTAGACATAATATTAATATTTTATCTACCTATCAATAAAAATATCAATAACCAATACTAGAGCACAACAAGGACACTTTGTTCTTTCAACTATCTATTAAGAGGCCTCCCTACAATCATTTAAATATTTACCTTTCCATCCTATTATCAAAAATTTCATCTATCAAAACATTCAACCCTTGCGTACGTGCATCCAGTCACGTAGTCACTCCAACGACATTCCTGTCCTGAATAAAAAATTAACATACAGCTGCGCTCCCTAAACAATTCCTTCTGTGTACATGCATCCAGTCACGTACACACTCCAACGCCATTCCTGTCACAAAGGATAAAGGAAGCCGTCATGTCAATGACCCTAATTTATTACATATACACACATCTGCGGCGTCTATTGTTCCCACCTGCGTACGTAAACCCTCAAGGATAAACGACATTCCTGAATACAAAGGCCTATTGTAAACAGTAACCTTGTCTCACCCCACCCCTCATAAAACTGGAAAAACTACTACGATGGTTACGTCTATCCCCTACTCCGTGAACAAAGGAATTCCTAGCATTCTTTCATGCACCTGTGTCTCCTTCCTCCCACCCTTTCCAGGTAGTTTCTTTAAGTTCATTCACCTGTTCTTCACCGCTTGAGGGAAGGACAAAAAGGAAGAAACAAGTTTCTTTAGAAGCTGAGGAAGTTACCTTGGTATTCTCAACCATTTGTGTGTTTCCATCAAGTGTTTCCAACTTAAATATCAAATATATTATCAAAAATATTTTACAATAATTTTGTTTGATAATAACACTAAAAAATCACTAGAAATATGAAAAAATCACCAAATACTGTATAACATTATCATAAAATCACTAAAATATTAAAAAATCACCAAAAAACAGTATAAAATTATCATAAAATCACCATAAATTGTATAAAACACCATAAAGTGTACCACAAAATAGGATAAAATTTATAAAAATTTAATAAACAGATCATTATTATCATAGGGGGTTAGCAACACTTTTCTGGACGTTTGCGGTCTCTACTACTAAGCATAACCAATCAATTTTACGAAAAAAACATATTCACTAGAGAACAATTACCAAATTATGTTTTTTGACAATTCCCAAATTTAAGGCGTTTTCCTACGTACCCCTCCCGAAATTTAAGAGATTAGGATCAATATACCCACATCTCATGAAAGTGGACCAAATAATCATATAACCATTTAAAATAGAAAGAAGCCTTCATCAAAAAGGATAAAATAGGTTTAAGTGCTCTGAAATTTGAATATTTGGTACTTTTCTTTATCCGTAGAAGTCAATGAAGTTGAACACTCAAGCTTTCAGAAATACACACCCTGAACCTACGCTACTATACTAGATTTTTGTTTTGGTCAATTTCCAAAAATTACGAAGTGGCCCTTTGTACCCCTCCCAAAATGTGAGTGGATAGGCTAACGCGCACATTGTCGAAATTTAGAGGAGTGGTTTTATGTACCCCTACACCACGAACTCTGTGTCAGGGATCATGAATTCTAAGCAGGGGCCAAAATAATTTGCTACTTAATCAGCCACAAACCGGGGCGTACTGCTCTGTACGTTGCTAAACAGGGTCGTGTAAAAATGTACGACAGAACACACACCATTCCTATTATAGTTACTTTTTCATGAGTTCCAACTGCAACAGTAGTAAGAATGTGAGGCGTCTGCGCCATGAGGCTTCTGCGCCACTGACCCTGTACCCACTTTCTCAGTCCCGCCTGAAGCAGACAACGAGTTTCCCAGTGCCGCCTGACATACTATGCCGGGGGACATATGGGGGATACGAGAAATCGAGCACCGTGAACCGTCAACCCACGGTCTTTTACGACCTCCATTCTAGGGGTGAATTTATTCCCTTTTATGACCACATTTTAGGGGGTGTATTCGTTCCATTTTACGAGCACATTTTAGGGGGTGAACTCGTTCCCTTTTATGAGCATATTTTTCAACCCCTATTTTAACACAACAGAAATTACATAAGAATATGTAACATAGCAGGGTGAACTCGTTCCCTTTTATGAGCATATTTTCCACCCCTATTTCAACATAGCGCATCAGACAGAGACTATGAACACACACAGCACAACAGACTCGTTCTCTTTTATGAGCATATTTTTCAACCCCTATTTCAACATAGGAGATAACACATAAGATTACGAACACATAAAAGAGAAGTTAACACATAACACTACGTAACACACAGCAGAACAGATAACACATAAGAGTACCTAACATAACAAGGGTGAACTCGTTCAACCCCTATTTTAACATAGCAGAGCTAATAAAAGAACATGGCTTATTTTCCAACCCCTATTTTAACATAGCAGAAATTATGAACATACAGCAGAACAAGATAATACATAAGACTCGTTCCCTTTTATGACCTCCATTTTAAGGGGTGAACTCGTTCTCTTTTATGAGCATATTTTCCAACCCCTATTTTAACATAGCACATCAGACAGAGACTACGAAACATAGTGAAGATTAGATAACACATAAGAGTACATAACATAACAAGGGTGTATTCATTCCCTTTTAACATAGCAGAAATTACACTGAGACTATTTACGACCTCCATTTTAGGGGTGTATTCGTTCCCTTTTATGATTACTTTTCCAACCCTATTTTAAGACAATGAATACCTATGTAACATAGCGATTCGATACGCTCTTTGAACCGATTTGGATGAAACTTGGCATATGGGGGTTTTCGACCATGCTGAGTACTAATATCATACATTTAGCAATAGGTCATCAGGTACTACATGACCCAAAATTAGTGGTCATCGAGGTCAAAGGTCAACATACTTAAAACCCAATAACTCGAAAACGAAGCAACGTATTGAGGTGCTGTTTCCACATCTAGTAATAGGTCATCAAATACTACAAGTTCCAAAATAGTGACCATCGAGGTCAAAGGTCAAAATACTTAAAACCCAATCACTCGTAAACGGCGTCAAATATCGAAGTGCTGTTTCCACATTTAGCAATTGGTCATCAGGTACTACAAGTTCCAAAATAGTGGTCATCGAGGTCAAAGGTCAAAATCTCGAAAACGGAGCTACATACTCAGGTGCTGTTTCCACATTGAGTAATAGGTCATCAGGTACCACAAGTTCCAAAATAGTGGCCATCGAGGTCAAAGGTCAACATACTTAAGACCTAATAACTCGAAAATGGATCCACATATTGAAGTGCTGTTTCCACATTTAGTAATTGGTCATCAAATACTACAAGTTCCAAAATAATGATCATCGAGGTCAAAGGTCAACATACTTAAAACCTAATAACTCGAAAATGGGTCCACATATGGAGGTGCTGTTTCCACATTTAGTAACTGGTCATCAACTACTACAAGTTTCAAAAATAATGGTCATCGAGGTCAAAGGTCAACATACTTAAAACCTAATAACTTGAAAATGGATCCACATATTGAGGTGCTGTTTCCACATTTAGTAATTGGTCATCAAATACTACAAGTTCCAAAATAATGACCATCGAGGTCAAAGGTCAACATACTTAAAACCTAATAACTCGAAAATGGATCCACATATTGAGGTGCTGTTTCCACATCTAGTAACTGGTCATCAAATACTACAAGTTCCAAAATAATGATCATCGAGGTTAAAGGTCAAAATACTTAAAACCTAATAACTTAAAAACGGAGCCAAATATTGAGGTGCTGTTTCCAAATCTAGTAATTGGTCATCAACTACTACAAGTTTCAAAAATAATGGTCATCGAGGTCAAAGGTCAATCTCGTAAATGAAACCACATATTGAGATAACGTTGTGTGATCTATTCAATTTTGTACAAAGCAGAGAGAAGTGAAGAAGGAATAAATTTGAGTGGCTTATTTACTTTTGTATTAATGAGAAAGAAATCAAAGGAACACAATTTTAACTAGCGCAGACTTTCTGTGCCTTTTTGGGCTATTCAAATGGATTAACAAGAAAGAAAGCAAAAATATGCCATATTAATTAGCTATGTATTATTTAAACAAAACGAAGGGCTACATTTGAGAAAGCGAACATGGACCATTTTACTCAAAAACTAATGACTCGAATACTGAGCAAAATATTGAGCTGCTGTTTCCACATTTAGTAATCGGTCACCAAAGACCACATGTCTTAAAAGTGTCAACCATCAAGGTCAAACTCGAAAACGGAGCCAAATATTGAGGTAGTGTTTCCACATTTAGTAATAGTTCATCAATCACTGCAAGTTCCAAAATAATGACCATCGAGAGCTTGTAAATGGAGCAACGGATAAATGTTGTACAAAGCAGAAAAAGTGAAGGAGGAATAAATTTGAGTGGCCTATTGAATTTTGTACCAACGAGAAATGTCATTTTTTCTAGACCATGTTCTAATATTTAAACAAACGAAGGGGTGAATTTGAGTGACCTATTCAATTTTGCATCAACGAGAAATAATTGCGTATTTTAAACAAACAATCGGATAAATTCAACCGGCTCAGAAGTTCAATACTATTTTGTACTCTTGAGTGAGCTTTCCAATTTTGTAGCAAGAAGGACCATTTTTAAAAAAAACTAACTCAGAATTTCATTTCATTTTTGTAATACTCAAATTTGGATGAAGTGTTTAGTTTTGTACGAACCAGAAAAACTTGATTGGATTATTTCCTTTGGTACCAACTGGAAAAAGTGAAGGACCATTATTCAAATAAACGAAGGAATAGAGTATTTAGTTTTTGTACCAACTAGAAAAAAAGAAGTGAAGTATGAATAAAATTTAGGTGGACTATTTTCTTTTGTATCAATCAGAAAAAAAAACGAAGAAGACCCATTTTAACAAGTTCATAATTTCTGTGACGAAAGAATAATTTCGATGTTCTACTTTTTGTACCAACGAGAAAAAATGAACTAGCTGAATATACGAAAGAATAAATTTAAGTGACCTATTCAATTTTGTACCCATGAGAAATGGCTCAGCAAAAGGCGAAGAAGGACTATTTTAAACAATGGACTATTTAGTTTTGCACAATTTTGGAGTATTCAAATAAACAAAGAAATTATAATTTGTGTCAACTCTAAAATCAATTAAACGAAGTAATGCATTTGAAAAACCGAAGTTGAGTATTTTATACCATTTTGTATTATTTCAACAAACAAAGGAATAAGCAAAAAAAGATCATTTTATATCATTTTAAACTAGTCTATTTAATTTTGTAGCAACCAAAGGATTTTCACGAAAGAACAAAATTGTACTAACCAGAAAAAACCGAAGAAGACCCATTTTAACTAACTGAGAATTTCTGTACCTTTTTGTACTATTTAAACAAACGATGGGATAAATTTCAGTGACCTGTTTTTTGTACTAACCAGAAAAATTGAAGAAGGTACCTTTATAATAGCTCAATGAACAAAAGAACAAATTTGGGTGTTCTACTTTTTTATACCAAACAAGGAAGAACCATTTTAACTTGCTGAGTATTTTATACCATTTTGTACTACTCAAATAAACGAAAGAAAAGCAAAAAAGTCCTTTTTAACTAGCGCAGAATTTATGTAAGAATAATTTCGATGTTCTACTTTTTATACCAACGAGAAAAAATGAACTAGCTGAATATACGAAAGAATAAATTTAAGTGATCTATTCCATTTTGTACCAAGGAGAAATGCCATTTTTATCTAGCTTAGAATTTCTAGTGCATGTTGTATTATTTAAACAAAACAAAGGGCTAAATTTGAGAAAGCGAACATGAACCATTTTACTCAAATTTGACCCTTGTGTAACTTTTGAAATACTGAAATGTTCAATTTTTGTATCAATCAGAAAAACCCGAAGAAGGATCATTTTAACAAGTTCATAATTTCGATGTTCTACTTTTTATACCAACGAGAAAAAATGAACTAGCTGAATATTTGAATATACGAAAGAATAAATTTAAGTGACCTATTCAATTTTGTACCAATGAGAAATGGCTCAGCAAAAGGCGAAGAAGGACTATTTTAAACAATGGTGTATTTAGTTTTGCACCATTTTGGAGTATTCAAATAAACAAAGGAATTATAATTTGTGTCAACTCTAAAATCAATTAAACGAAGTAATGCATTTGAAAAACCGAAGTTGAGTATTTTATAGCATTTTGTATTATTTCAACAAACAAAGGATCATTTTATATCATTTTAAACTAGTCTAATAAACGAAGGCATAAATATGAGTGAGCTATTTAATTTTGTAGCTGAGTATTTTAACGAAAGAACAAAATTGTACTAACCAGAAAAAACCGAAGAAGACCCATTTTAACTAACTGGAATTTCTGTACCTTTTGTACTATTTAAACAAACGATGGGATAAATTTGAGTGACCTGTTTTTTGTACTAACCAGAAAAATCGAAGAAGGTACCTTTGTACTAGCCCAATGAACGAAAGAGCAAATTTGGGTGTTCTATTTCTTTTTTTACGAACGAGAACCATTTTTAACTGACTTAGAATTTTATACCTTTTTGAAAAAATTGTATCAAATCGAAAAAAGCAAGGAAATACCATTTTAAATAGCTCAGCATGTTACAGCTTTTTGTGTCTTTGGTCTACCCAATTTAAACAAACAAAGGAATAAATTTGTGTGACCTATTCACTTTTATAGCAAGCAGAAAAAGGAAAGAATAAATTTGAGTGGCTTAAGCAAAGAAGGTCAATGGTAACTAATCTTTTTGTGCTATTAAATTTGAGTGACCTATTGAAGAATGAATAAATTTTGTTTGCAATTAAAAAAAGCGGAGAAGGTCTACTTTCTGTACCAACCATAGAAAAACAAATTTGTTTGAGCTATTCACTTTTATAGCAAGCAGAAAAAGCACGAAAAGAAAAGGGAAGAAGGTTTATTATAACAAGCTAGGTATTTTTATACCATTTTGTATTACGGGTGGTCTATTTCATTTGTGTAACAATCAGAAGAAAAGCTCAGAATGTTATACCTTTGTGATGCTACATTTTGTATTATTTTTGTGTCATCCAGAGAACAATTTAAATTGACTCTCACTGACAATTCAGTTGCCAGAGTTCAATGTTAGTAATATTACAATACTACAAATTGATCCAGTTAACAGTTCAAGTTCTTCTATTCTTACACAATCAAATGCATATGCTACAGTGGGCTCAGTGTTCATTTACAGAATTAAATAATTGTTTATCTTTCTCTAAAAACATTTCTACTATTTTGTTGATATAATAATCACACTCTGTAATGTATTCATATACCAGATTAAATTTTTTCTCCAAAGTATAAGTGTTCTTAATATTACAACTTTTAAAATGCTTCTCTATATAAAGTTTATAGATTTTTCTCTCATTTCACGTTTAATTAGGATCGTCCACACCTTTTGCAATAATTCGTAATCATACTGCAGCAAACAGTTGTGATCTTTTTCATTCTCATTATGTTTAGAACATGCTTCACATAATAATACTGAATTTGGTGTATACTCATTAAATAATTGTATAACACATGTATCACTAATAGTTTCACTAGTACAGTCACACTCATTAGCTTCCAGTTCAAAACAGGTAATATTTGAAACACTGTCATCATCACTTTCCGGGAGTATTTCATCATTATATCTATTATAGCGTCTAAAATAATACACTTCTTCTATTTCTTGTGTTGGATATATGATTCTCACTTTATCACGTAATTCATCTGGCAAATCGGGGTCAGACGGCTGGATTAACAGTATAGGTTTCTTGTTTTCACGCTGCATTTCTTTTTCTCTAGGTGAAACATAAACAATCTCCATGCTAGTCATTTTTCTGCTCTTCAGCAAAAACAAATCAAATAAATAATTTTATATACCTACAATAAAAGCATTCTATGCATTCTCCGTGTTTAATAACATGTTTTCAAGGCAATATAACATCATGATGTACGTTCTATTATTTTCCAAATATACTCCATAAACTTATATTCCATTATAATAAAATACATAAATGCAAAAATATATATTTGAAGTTTCATATACTTTACCTTAGACGAGGAAAAAAGTTTTAAAAAATAATTGAATCGTTGAGCAATACGCAGTACCTTAGGACCCTAACTATACTAGCAGTACAAATGTTAATATCTGCAGCAACATGGAACTTTGAAAACTCTTACTTTGATATAATCTCTTCTTCTGCTGTGATTCAAAATGGTCAAGTATGCTGTTACGCAAATTGCTATGTAGTCTGTTCTACACAATTATGACAACTCTGGTTTGTTAAATCTCACGTTCAATATTTTATGAGCCTTTCTTAGTGACGGGAGAGGCAATTGAAATTGTTCTCTGGATGACACAAAAATAATACAAAATGTAGCATCACAAAGGTATAACATTCTGAGCTTTTCTTCTGATTGTTACACAAATGAAATAGACCACCCGTAATACAAAATGGTATAAAAATACCTAGCTTGTTATAATAAACCTTCTTCCCTTTTCTTTTCGTGCTTTTTCTGCTTGCTATAAAAGTGAATAGCTCAAACAAATTTGTTTTTCTATGGTTGGTACAGAAAGTAGACCTTCTCCGCTTTTTTTAATTGCAAACAAAATTTATTCATTCTTCAATAGGTCACTCAAATTTAATAGCACAAAAAGATTAGTTACCATTGACCTTCTTTGCTTAAGCCACTCAAATTTATTCTTTCCTTTTTCTGCTTGCTATAAAAGTGAATAGGTCACACAAATTTATTCCTTTGTTTGTTTAAATTGGGTAGACCAAAAACACAAAAAGCTGTAACATACTGAGCTATTTAAAATGGTATTTCCTTGCTTTTTTCGATTTGATACAATTTTTTCAAAAATGTATAAAATTCTAAGTCAGTTAAAAATGGTTCTCGTTGGTAAAAAAAGAAATAGAACACCCAAATTTGCTCTTTCGTTCATTGGGCTAGTACAAAGGTACCTTCTTCGATTTTTCTGGTTAGTACAAAAAACAGGTCACTCAAATTTATCCCATCGTTTGTTTAAATAGTACAAAAGGTACAGAAATTCCAGTTAGTTAAAATGGGTCTTCTTCGGTTTTTTCTGGTTAGTACAATTTTGTTCTTTCGTTAAAATACTCAGCTACAAAATTAAATAGCTCACTCATATTTATGCCTTCGTTTATTAGACTAGTTTAAAATGATATAAAATGATCCTTTGTTTGTTGAAATAATACAAAATGCTATAAAATACTCAACTTCGGTTTTTCAAATGCATTACTTCGTTTAATTGATTTTAGAGTTGACACAAATTATAATTCCTTTGTTTATTTGAATACTCCAAAATGGTGCAAAACTAAATACACCATTGTTTAAAATAGTCCTTCTTCGCCTTTTGCTGAGCCATTTCTCATTGGTACAAAATTGAATAGGTCACTTAAATTTATTCTTTCATATATTTAAATATTCAGCTAGTTCGTTTTTTCTCGTTGGTATAAAAAGTAGAACATCGAAATTATGAACTTGTTAAAATGATCCTTCTTCGGGTTTTTCTGATTGATACAAAAATTGAACATTTCAGTATTTCAAAAGTTACATAATGGTCAAATTTGAGTGAAATGGTTCATGTGCGCTTTCTCAAATTTAGCCCTTTGTTTTGTTTAAATAATACAACATGCACTAGAAATTCTAAGCTAGATAAAAATTTCATTTTTCCTTGGTACAAAATGGAATAGATCACTTAAATTTATTCTTTCGTATATTCAGCTAGTTCATTTTTTCTCGTTGGTATAAAAAGTAGAACATCGAAATTATTCTTACATAAATTCTGCGCTAGTTAAAAAGGACTTTTTTTGCTTTTCTTTCGTTTATTTGAGTAGTACAAAATGGTATAAAATACTCAGCAAGTTAAAATGGTTCTTCCTTGTTTGGTATAAAAAAGTAGAACACCCAAATTTGTTCTTTCGTTCATTGAGCTATTATAAAGGTACCTTCTTCAATTTTTCTGGTTAGTACAAAAAACAGGTCACTGAAATTTATCCCATCGTTTGTTTAAATAGTACAAAAAGGTACAGAAATTCTCAGTTAGTTAAAATGGGTCTTCTTCGGTTTTTTCTGGTTAGTACAATTTTGTTCTTTCGTGAAAATCCTTTGGTTGCTACAAAATTAAATAGACTAGTTTAAAATGATATAAAATGATCCTTTTTTTTGCTTATTCCTTTGTTTGTTGAAATAATACAAAATGGTATAAAATACTCAACTTCGGTTTTTCAAATGCATTACTTCGTTTAATTGATTTTAGAGTTGACACAAATTATAACTTCTTTGTTTATTTGAATACTCCAAAATTGTGCAAAACTAAATAGTCCATTGTTTAAAATAGTCCTTCTTCGCCTTTTGCTGAGCCATTTCTCATGGGTACAAAATTGAATAGGTCACTTAAATTTATTCTTTCGTATATTCAGCTAGTTCATTTTTTCTCGTTGGTACAAAAAGTAGAACATCGAAATTATTCTTTCGTCACAGAAATTATGAACTTGTTAAAATGGGTCTTCTTCGTTTTTTTTTCTGATTGATACAAAAGAAAATAGTCCACCTAAATTTTATTCATACTTCACTTCTTTTTTTCTAGTTGGTACAAAAACTAAATACTCTATTCCTTCGTTTATTTGAATAATGGTCCTTCACTTTTTCCAGTTGGTACCTAAGGAAATAATCCAATCAAGTTTTTCTGGTTCGTACAAAACTAAACACTTCATCCAAATTTGAGTATTACAAAAATGAAATGAAATTCTGAGTTAGTTTTTTTTAAATGTTCCTTCTTGCTAGAAAATTGGAAAGCTCACTCAAGAGTACAAAATAGTATTGAACTTCTGAGCCGGTTGAATTTATCCGATTGTTTGTTTAAAATACGCAATTATTTCTCGTTGATGCAAAATTGAATAGGTCACTCAAATTCACCCCTTCGTTTGTTTAAATATTAGAACATGGTCTAGAAAAAATGACATTTCTCGTTGGTACAAAATTCAATAGGCCACTCAAATTTATTCCTCCTTCACTTTTTCTGCTTTGTACAACATTTATCCGTTGCTCCATTTACAAGCTCTCGATGGTCATTATTTTGGAACTTGCAGTGATTGATGAACTATTACTAAATGTGGAAACACTACCTCAATATTTGGCTCCGTTTTCGAGTTTGACCTCGATGGTTGACACTTTTGAGACATGTGGTCTTTGGTGACCGATTACTAAATGTGGAAACAGCAGCTCAATATTTTGCTCAGTATTCGAGTCATTAGTTTTTGAGTAAAATGGTCCATGTTCGCTTTCTCAAATGTAGCCCTTCGTTTTGTTTAAATAATACATAGCTAATTAATATGGCATATTTTTGCTTTCTTTCTTGTTAATCCATTTGAATAGCCCAAAAAGGCACAGAAAGTCTGCGCTAGTTAAAATTGTGTTCCTTTGATTTCTTTCTCATTAATACAAAAGTAAATAAGCCACTCAAATTTATTCCTTCTTCACTTCTCTCTGCTTTGTACAAAATTGAATAGATCACACAACGTTATCTCAATATGTGGTTTCATTTACGAGATTGACCTTTGACCTCGATGACCATTATTTTTGAAACTTGTAGTAGTTGATGACCAATTACTAGATTTGGAAACAGCACCTCAATATTTGGCTCCGTTTTTAAGTTATTAGGTTTTAAGTATTTTGACCTTTAACCTCGATGATCATTATTTTGGAACTTGTAGTATTTGATGACCAGTTACTAGATGTGGAAACAGCACCTCAATATGTGGATCCATTTTCGAGTTATTAGGTTTTAAGTATGTTGACCTTTGACCTCGATGGTCATTATTTTGGAACTTGTAGTATTTGATGACCAATTACTAAATGTGGAAACAGCACCTCAATATGTGGATCCATTTTCAAGTTATTAGGTTTTAAGTATGTTGACCTTTGACCTCGATGACCATTATTTTTGAAACTTGTAGTAGTTGATGACCAGTTACTAAATGTGGAAACAGCACCTCCATATGTGGACCCATTTTCGAGTTATTAGGTTTTAAGTATGTTGACCTTTGACCTCGATGATCATTATTTTGGAACTTGTAGTATTTGATGACCAATTACTAAATGTGGAAACAGCACTTCAATATGTGGATCCATTTTCGAGTTATTAGGTCTTAAGTATGTTGACCTTTGACCTCGATGGCCACTATTTTGGAACTTGTGGTACCTGATGACCTATTACTCAATGTGGAAACAGCACCTGAGTATGTAGCTCCGTTTTCGAGATTTTGACCTTTGACCTCGATGACCACTATTTTGGAACTTGTAGTACCTGATGACCAATTGCTAAATGTGGAAACAGCACTTCGATATTTGACGCCGTTTACGAGTGATTGGGTTTTAAGTATTTTGACCTTTGACCTCGATGGTCACTATTTTGGAACTTGTAGTATTTGATGACCTATTACTAGATGTGGAAACAGCACCTCAATACGTTGCTTCGTTTTCGAGTTATTGGGTTTTAAGTATGTTGACCTTTGACCTCGATGACCACTAATTTTGGGTCATGTAGTACCTGATGACCTATTGCTAAATGTATGATATTAGTACTCAGCATGGTCGAAAACCCCCATATGCCAAGTTTCATCCAAATCGGTTCAAAGAGCGTATCGAATCGCTATGTTACATAGGTATTCATTGTCTTAAAATAGGGTTGGAAAAGTAATCATAAAAGGGAACGAATACACCCCTAAAATGGAGGTCGTAAATAGTCTCAGTGTAATTTCTGCTATGTTAAAAGGGAATGAATACACCCTTGTTATGTTATGTACTCTTATGTGTTATCTAATCTTCACTATGTTTCGTAGTCTCTGTCTGATGTGCTATGTTAAAATAGGGGTTGGAAAATATGCTCATAAAAGAGAACGAGTTCACCCCTTAAAATGGAGGTCATAAAAGGGAACGAGTCTTATGTATTATCTTGTTCTGCTGTATGTTCATAATTTCTGCTATGTTAAAATAGGGGTTGGAAAATAAGCCATGTTCTTTTATTAGCTCTGCTATGTTAAAATAGGGGTTGAACGAGTTCACCCTTGTTATGTTAGGTACTCTTATGTGTTATCTGTTCTGCTGTGTGTTACGTAGTGTTATGTGTTAACTTCTCTTTTATGTGTTCGTAATCTTATGTGTTATCTCCTATGTTGAAATAGGGGTTGAAAAATATGCTCATAAAAGGGAACGAGTCTGTTCTGCTGTGTGTGTTCATAGTCTCTGTCTGATGCGCTATGTTGAAATAGGGGTGGAAAATATGCTCATAAAAGGGAACGAGTTCACCCTGCTATGTTACATATTCTTATGTAATTTCTGTTGTGTTAAAATAGGGGTTGAAAAATATGCTCATAAAAGGGAACGAGTTCACCCCCTAAAATGTGCTCGTAAAAGGGAACGAATACACCCCCTAAAATGTGGTCATAAAAGGGAACAAATTCACCCCTAAAATGGAGGTCGTAAAAGACCGTGGGCTCACGGTGTACGATGCTCGATTTCTCGTATCCCCCATATGTCCCCCGGCATAGTATGTCAGGCGGCACTGGGAAACTCGTTGTCTGCTTCAGGTGTGTTAACTTCTCTTTTATGTGTTCGTAATCTTATGTGTTATCTCCTATGTTGAAATAGGGGTTGAAAAATATGCTCATAAAAGGGAACGAGTCTGTTCTGCTGTGTGTGTTCATAGTCTCTGTCTGATGCGCTATGTTGAAATAGGGGTGGAAAATATGCTCATAAAAGGGAACGAGTTCACCCTGCTATGTTACATATTCTTATGTAATTTCTGTTGTGTTAAAATAGGGGTTGAAAGATATGCTCATAAAAGGGAACGAGTTCACCCCCTAAAATGTGCTCGTAAAAGGGAACGAATACACCCCCTAAAATATGGTCATAAAAGGGAACAAATTCACCCCTAAAATGGAGGTCGTAAGAGACCGTGGGCTCACGGTGTACGATGCTCGATTTCTCGTATCCCCCATATGTCCCCCGGCATAGTATGTCAGGCGGCACTGGGAAACTCGTTGTCTGCTTCAGGCGGGACCGAGAAAGTGGGTACAGGGTCAGTGGCGCAGAAGCCTCATGGCGGAGACGCCTCACATTCTTACTACTTGCGACATTTACCAATAATGCATTTTGGCCAGGAGTAGTGAATGGACGTACTATAAGCCACTGACTCGTGAAATTTTGTGCTGTCGACGGAATCTGAAGTGCATGTAGTCATAAGATCGGCGCTTATGAGTTTGAAACTCACGCTTACTGGACTTTATCCTCACGAAGTGAGCGTAAGTTTGAGTCAGCGTGATGTGGAAAGGCCGTTGTGATTGTGAGGTCTGTTGATAGTGATGTCGAAGGGATGTTGTCAGCGTCAGGTCGAATGAGCTGATGTGGAACGGACGTTGTGGGCGTGAGGTCGTCTGAACGTGATATTGGATTGTTGTCGTGAGCGTGAGACTGAGTGAATTAAGATCAAAGTGCACAACATTGAAAATTGATCACAACATTGAAAATTGATCCTCTCGGTTAACGACTCACAGCATGCTCTTTGGTGTCATATAAGTTGGCACGCATCCACTAGGATAGAAATCTGAAACCTTTCAGTTTAACGTCCCACACAGAGAAAAATTCGTTCTCCGGACAGCGGTATATTGTACAAATATACGGTATTCTCTTGCTTATCCGTATGCTACATAGGTACTGCCCTTAGATGTTACATCATGCCGTTGCAGGATGTCTGACGTCTAACAGTTTTCCGTATATCACATGCATATACTTATGTTACCTTCGTCAGCTATATGTTATATACGTCCATTTGTATGTGAGATCCTGACCGCCTACATTGTTTCATACAGAAAGTACGTATAGATGGAACACTTATACAGAAAGTATTATAAAACATGCGTTTTCAGTTATACGTCTGCTGTACGTTAAGTCCAAAAACTACAGGAATTATGCATCTAACTTACCTTTTTAAGTACGCCACCTACAATTTCTTTTCTCAGTGCACAATTATGCCCATTTGGCTAAGGAAGACTGATCATTAAGGCAAGTGAATGACGATGGAATAATTGGTGGAATGAGAATGTAGCAGGGAATGGAAGTACTCCGAGAAAACCTACGGACACGATTTTGTCCATCACAAACTTACTAGGCGGAGATCGTACCTGGGACTTCACACACGAGAGGTGAGCGCTCTACCACTGAGCCACCGTGCCTTCTATTAGGACAGTCATCCGAGGATGCACAGCTCTCTGAGTGTAAAAAATAGCCGGGAAAGTTTCCTTCATCGGATTGTCAGATAAAAAATGAATGCTACTTCTATTGTAAACTGTGACGGCGATGATTAACATCCAAGACGATTTTCAAAACCACCCTTGAATCTGCAGATGCTGATGTTGATAGTATTGTTGTTAATGGGGGAGGATGATTCATCATGTCTAAAAAATCAGTGCAATTTTTTAGTGCTGAACTCCATAAAACACAAACTAACAATAGGCAAAAGGAGACGCGTGCCCAGATTTTTTGGGGCATCCGAAGCCGGAAGATTGAAGGGTTTCGTAACAAGTGATTCACCCATGAGTGTACTTCTGGTACAGACAAAACACTAATTTTAGGAGGTCCAGACCTAGCGGACCACTCGCGATTAATTCTTAAGAGATCTGGTATCCAGAGATGATGAAGTGGGTCAGTCGGTCGTGGGTCTACAGGACATGACCCACTGCGACCCACCGACACACTTTGCTTAGTGCATTCTAGACAGCATCTTCTGAACACTGATGAATTTGTCTACGTCCTCCATTTTTCTTCCGTTTTCATTTGTTTCTATTTACTTACCTGAGATGAGCCTATCTGAGTAATAATAGCAATAGGACTTACTACTTGGCTTTCAAGACAGAGCCTCTATGTTTTCATCGGAGCTGACTACTGAAAACATTTATTTTTGAATCACCTCTAATATATGAATTATCATATAAAATATGCCCAAGTGGATCATGAGTTAGAGACGATAGTTGATGGTGGGTCACGGTGTGTGACTAAAGGGGATAAAACTTTTAGTAATTAGGTATTGTATTACGGTCCCTTTGTTTTTTTTTTCATTGGGTTCGTGTGTTTTCTTGAGGTACTCCTGTTTCCTCCGACATTTTGATTCCACTAATTCTTCCATCCTCATTCACTTGCTTTAAACGTCGTATCACTTAGCCTAAACGACACAACTGTGTGACGTTAAACTGAAAGTTTTTATTTTTTCTGTTTTAAAGCAAGACACATCCTATGGACATTTCAATCGCACCATACCAAATTTACTCATCAATTTCTTTCTTGCATGAACCATTTTCTTCCTTACTGCTCTCCTTACCAATACTCTTCTCCCCATGTTCCTTGTAAGCAAAATGGCCTCTCACTGCCATTAGGTTTAGGATTTCGATTTGTGGGTTTTCAGCATCTATGGCCGTGTTAGCCCATCACTAGGATTAGGTTTAGGATTTAGATTTGTGAGCTTTCTGCATCTATGCCCATGTTAGCCCATCGCTAGGATTAGGTTTAGGATTTAGATTTGTGGGCTTTCGGCATCTATGGCCTTGTTAGCCCATCACTAGTATTAGGTTTAGGATTTAGATTTGTGGGCTTTCGGCATCTATGTCCATGTTAGCCCATCACTAGGATTAGGTTTAGGATTTAGACTTGTGGGCTTTCGGCATCTATGGCCGTGTTAGCCCATCACTAGTATTAGCTTTAGGATTCAGATTTGTGGGATTTCGGCATCTATGGCCATGTTAGCCCGTCACTAGGATTAGGTTTAGGATTTAGATTTGTGGGCTTTCGGTATCTATGCCCATGTTAGCCCATCACTAGGATTAGGTTTAGGATTTAGATTTGTGGGCTTTCGGCATCTATGGCCGTGTTAGCCCATCACTAGTATTAGGTTTAGGATTCAGATTTGTGGGATTTCGGCATCTATGGCCGTGTTAGCCCATCACTAGGATTAGGTTTAGGATTTAGATTTCTGGGCTTTCGGCATCTATGGCCGTGTTAGCCCGTCACGAATTAGGGATGAGTCTCTTGGCTATTTGCGCTATCCGAGGAAAGGGAAGAAAAGAAGCGGCCTGCGACTTGTATGTTAGGTACCATCGCGACATTTGCCTGGTGTGAATGAGAAAAACTTCACTCAGGATGACTACTGAAAATACTTTTAAACTTTTTTCTACCGAGTGTCCCTACCGGGCATAAAACCCAGGACCACACGCACCGAAGGCAAGAACTTTAGCGACTACGCCACGCGGAATCACTGACGAAATCATATCTTGAAATGAAATGAAATAAGAGATGAATGACGGTGAAATAATGCGGAATTAGAAAGTGAGGAGAAACGGGAGAACTTGAGAAAACCACGGACACGATCTTGTCCACAAACTTAACTGGGCCGGGATCGAACCAGGGATTCCTGCCAGCAGAGGTGATATCTGTATGACAGAGTCACTCCTCCCTCAAAAAAAGTCATATCAAATTTTCGTTTCCTGAGACACGTGCGGCACTCTAATTTCAAGACACCGTTTCAAATAACATTTGTTCAGAAGATTCTATAAATCTCCAACGATTTTACGAGTGAATGACCAAATAAAACGACCTTTTGTACAAACTTGTCTATTTTCTTAAAACTTATTTCACTGAGAGAGAGAGAGAGAGAGAGAGAGAGAGAGAGAGAGAGAGAGATTCATATTTGCGAGTTAAATTTAGAGTTTTAAGAATACAGTTAGCAACACTACTCTCCACCAATTCAGACTTTTCCTCTGCGAGCTACCCAAGTGACGTGTCAAGTAGCATCCAATCAGCGCGTGCCCTGTAGGTTCCAACGTGTATATACTGTGGTATTCTCTTCTCTAACTCCCCTCCATTTCTTCTTTCCTGTTTCATCCCGCGCCCCTTTGCCCCCGACATGTATCAGTTTGTACTTGGTAGACTGTAGCCGTTGGTAGCCTTGACTCTTCATTCGTAGTCTCACAGAGCGAGCGGGTGTATGTAGCTCTAAGTCCATTTTCTCTTGGAACCCCGACGCTGTTTTGATAACCAAAAAACATTTCAGCCTGTAATAACACATTGACTTATCTAACTTACTAAGTAATTTTTTATTTTTATATTTTATTATCGACTACATGTGCGGATCGTGAGTGTTGTGTCAGGTTAGTGAAGAAATTAAGTTTCAACACGTTTTGTTTTAAAAACAAAAGTTTTGTTCCCTTTTTATAAAAGTTTTATTTTTTTTAAAGTTGTGTGCAAATTCGCAGCCCAAATTGCTGCATAACTTCCAGGCGCATTCTGAGAAGAAATTTTTACAAACATGCAGAGTTCAGGCAATTTATTATTTGTTTTAGCTACGCTATCTGTGCTTCTTCACGTACATTCGAACACTGACAATGGTCTTAAAATGGAAACACAATATAAACCAGAGATTTGTGACGAGAAATCCAAAAGTGGAGATATGCTTACGGTGCACTATACCGGAACATTGGCGGACGGGACGAAATTCGATTCCAGGTGAGGCTTTTTCTTAATTTAATAAATTAGATATTTACTGATAAGTTATCTAAAAGTCACGTTTTTGATGTTCATCTTAGATTATGCGGAGTTAATTTTAGCGTTCTTAAAGTAGAATCAACATCAAAATAATCCATAAGGTCTTCCAAAAATTTACAAAATGTGGTGTTAAAAGCAAGCTATTCTTGCAATAGAGCTATTTTAATTGCAATATTACAAATGTTTACCTCATTTTAAATTGTAATAAAATAGTTAAAAAAATTTATTAGTTTCTAACTACTTAAAAGCACTTTCTCCAAATTTGTTTTTTTTTTTTTATGAAAAAATCTTTTTATAGAAATTTTATAGAAGCAGGTATCAAAATTAAGGTGCTGCATTTGTCAAATGTATCTTTCAATGCTGAAACTAAAATATCTAAACTTCTACTTTTTTTAAAAATTAAATCATTTTTTAAAGATTTAGAACTAGAAAAAGACAGTTATAAGTAATTCGAGAAAAATCAACAATACAGAATTTGCTTAAACCTACGACCCCGCATGCCAGAGCAGAGGGATTTTACCACTGAGCCACAATGAATTTCTGTTGATTGAAACAAGCGTTCTTGTTTCACGCTGCACAAAGAATTCCCTTTATTATTTCATTGACAAATAAATTACGACAAGTGTTTCTTTTTTTCACTTAAGGAAACGAAACTTTTCAAAGCAAATAAAGGTTATGTGAAAGGTTTCTAAAGTATGGGTTATGTTCCAGAAGCAACACGTGGTGGAAACAAACGAAGATAAAAGTTCTAAATTTAAAAACGATATCAAATTAAGATGATAAATTCTGAGATTTTGCAATGTTCTTGAGTTGCGCCGTGATTTCGATGTGAACTTGAAGAGCGTGTGCGATAATATATTTATCTAATGCGTGTACTTGAAAATTATCAGTGGTATTTTCAAAGTGGTCAATGCATCTCTGCCTCTGTGTTTGCATTTACGAATGAAGTCTTCTTCCACGCTGGCGAAACAAAGTTTTAAAAGGAATAGTGACTTCTTCTCTTGTCTTACAAACTTGAGAAATGAATGCACTGTTGCCAAATGTATCAATACACATAGAACTATCCTTTGTTAGCTGCTAAAATACTCACAAGTAAATTGATATCTAGATATCTTATTTTCCTTCAATAATTAACTCAAGTAACAAACATTACAAGTAAACGATATATATGTTAACATCTCAATCTATTTCACTCTCGAAAAAATGTCGGTAAATCACATCTCATCTCGGAAAGTTTACTGACTGAAAATGTCCTGTCTCATAGTTCTAAGGTAGTTGCAAGGGGACGAAGGTTTTTGTTTGTTTGTTTGTTTAACATATCATGTTCATGAAGTGTAAACTAACGGAATCAAAATAGTAATTAAAGAGGCAATGCTTTCGGGAAGTATTATTCAATTAGTTAATTTATTAAATCTCCAGATACAACCAGATAGGCCAATTTTCACTCGTTAGGTTAGGTTAGGAGTTAGATTCCTGGACTTTCGACATCTACGGTTATGTTAGCCCATCACGTATGGCAGATCGTCAAACATCGATCAGACTGCATGATGAATTGGGGAGGAAGGAAGCAACGTGGATCGTTTTGTTAGGTATCATCTCGGCATTTGCCTGATAAAAATGAGGAAAACACGGGAAAAAATCTCTCAAGATGTAGGGTCTGAAAAAGCTTTTTTAAAATTTTCCACCGAATATCGCCCCCGTGAATAAACCTGGGACCGCTTTCACTAAAGGTAAGAGCGTTAACAACTACGCTACTCGGAGCCACAATTCTCCCTCGTAGTTAACAACAATAATAATACTAATAGCAGAAATAACAAAGAAACCACCCTACATTCGTTTGGCGAGAGTCTTCATCCCGGCGAAATTAAAATACCGCTAATTTTACATTAATTATGTGATATCTCCAAATAGATAAAGGTAATCGAAATGTGGAACAAGAGCGCCCTAGACAATATCATTTTACATGAGAAACCGTTATCACGACTCACTTATCAGCTTTCGATTTCGAGTCATTTTGAAAATCGGCATTTATTTTCGCGTTTCTACATAGCTGAAAACGGAAAGCCCTAGGTGACTTGCGATAACGGTACCTCATGCAAAATGATATTGTCTAGGGCGCTCTTGTTCCATATTTCAATTATATTTTATCTATTTCAAGATATCACATAATTACTGTAAAATTAGCGGTTTTTTAATTTCGCCAGGAAATCCCCAATTGTGAAGCGATAACGACCACTAGGCTCGTCGTTCAGTTTGTTCTCGGCACCAAGACTATACTAGATATGAACCAACAATTTAACGTGTTACCATGTTTAAAGCATCTTTGGCACCAATATAAATCAAAGACAGGTCTCCCGTACCACAAGCGCCAAGAGCAAACTTAAACAGAGAGACAACTAAAACAAATCCTGAGAGAACTCACTAACACGACGTTTACTGCCACAAAGTCATAAAGTCTGGTATAGAACAAAGGACCTTTCACGCTAGAGGTGAACGACCTACTCACCATAAAGAACCAAATGAACAGCAGGGTCAAATAGTTTACAGAATTGTCGTAGAGGTGGCATTAATGTAAAAGTGAACGTTAACAGATATTGATGAGGGTTATATAGGCTAGAAATAATTTATAGAATTGCCCCATAGGTGGCGTTAGTGTAAAAGTAATGCATAACATATACCAATTGGGTTATAGCATAGGCTACAAATAGTTTGTGATATTCTCCCACAGGTGGCGTTAGTACATAGAGCAAAAACGGTAATAGATGGCGAGAAGCTGTTTTCTGCAATTAATTAACCGTCCCCAAGAATATATTTCATTCCTATCCTTAACTCTACACTGAAACCGGAAATGATAGAAATCCAATGCAACTTCCGGTGTCAATAATGATTTACATAAAGCAAAAACAATAAGAGATACCGAAAAATGCGTATTTGGAATCGATTTAATATTCTAAGAATACGTACCGTGTTCTCCCTTAACCCTCTATTCAAACCGAAATTAGTTGAAATCAACCACTTCCGGTTTTAATGTTGATCGCTATAAAATAAAAAATGGTAATAACCGGAAGTGGTTTTCTGCAATAAATTAGGCGTCCCAAGAATGTATTCAATCTCCACTATTATATCTATACTGAAACCGGAGATGGTAGAAATATAATACCACTTCCGGTTTCAACATAAATTAAGAAAATATCACGACATACAAACCAAGCTCCTTCTCGTGGTGTACATGTTATACTAATATTTTTTTTATGACGCAAATAGTGTTATTAAAGCCACCTGGTTAACATATGGACGTATTTATATACCTCAACGTCTATACAGTATTAGGCATACTACCCGAGTCTATAGTAATTGACATTTCATAAGGAATAATTATTTATACGAGGGGTACTCGAAAAGTTCCCGAATTTCGGTGTAACTATTTATTAATACGATATAGGAACACATTCCTTTAATCACCTTCAAAATATGCTCCTTGAGAACACACACACTTGGAAGCAACGCTGAAAGTCGTGTTTTGGTATCTTCTGAAAGTTCAGCCGTCCCATTAGTTTGGATGTCTTCTACGGTGGTAAAACGGCCCGCAGAAACAATCAAACGATCATTCCCCTCCTTTACGAATCTCCCTACTCACTGGACTTAGCACCAGCGGATTTCCGGCTTTTCCCTAAGATCAAAAAGCGCCTCAAAGGTAATCGTTTTGCCACCATAAAATACATCCTGACCAACACGACGACTGGACTTCTGAACATACCAAAAAATGGCTTTCAGTTTTTTTTTTTTTTTTTTTTTTTTTTTTTTTTTTTTTAAGCAATAACAGGAGCGGTGGAACAAGTTTTTGTGTTCTGTAGCATCCTATTTTGAAAGCGATTAAGGTTGGTTTAAAGGGACAAGTTTTGCCGATAGATGTCACTACAGTATTCGTATCTCTCTCATGTATTTTTTTTACATTTCACGAAAATTCACGTTTTCTCTTACAAATTTCAACCTAGAGACTTCAAATTTTTAGAGAAGGAACTTCATAATCTACTGAAGGCAACAATCCGTGCCGATTTTTTATTTAAAATTTTCTTCATTGTTGAAATGGCTTGATTTTTGAAATGGATATCCAACCCTTTAACAATGTAACTGTTTCAACAATGAAGAAAATTCTAAATTAAAAAAAAAAATCGGCACGGATTGTTGCCTTCGATAGGTTATGAAGTTCCTTCTCTAAAATTTTTAAATCTCTACGTTGAAATTTGTAAGAAAAATCGTGAATTTTCGTGAAAGGTAAAAAAATACATGAGAGAGATACGAAGACTGTAGTGACAGCTAGCGGCAAAACTTGTCCCTGTACACCAACCTTAAGTGAACGTGTACCTATATTGTGGTACCTTTTTTGACCGCCCCTCGCATTTCTTTTTAAAACCAAAAATATATGCGAGGCAGATGGTTATTTTCACGAGAAATCATCGGCATCTCGTCTAGAGCGTGAGAAAACTAGAAAGATCCTTATTTGGCGAGATTTTTGTCTACACAAAAACTGAATGCTAAACAAATCTCATGTGCGTGGGTTGTGAAACGAACACTCAGCAAATTTTCCACAGGATGAAAGGAAAAGGCATCATGTGCTCTGGTTTTGTGTAAATCTATCGCTGAAAGGTGCGTGTTCCCAGGCAGGTGTCCACGTGTACATTTAACAAGGTAGCACTAATACAGAATTTATACCTTCTTCTTTTTCCTTCCGTGCTTGCTTAATTTAGCTTCCCACGATTATGTTCCGAGATTAAGGTAGACGGTGATAATGACAATGAAATATTAGAGTAAAAATGTGGGAGGAAACGGTTGAACCCCGAAAGAACCAAGGTTGTTTGTCCACCGTAAAGTTGGGATTGAACTATGGACCTCATGTACCAAAGGTGAGCCCTTTACCACTTTTTAAAAATAAACCGTGAATCTTATTTCATCCCCCCTGACGTAGTCTGTTTTCAACTGTTGAAGACAGGACATGAACACAAAAATATCGAGAACACAAAGACTCTCTCGTCGGAACCCGGAACCATGTATACAAAAGACGCAGGCGTTAGCCACTAGATTATCTGGCAGGGCTATCCACTGAGCAGGGCTGGCGCTAGAAGTTTTGCCGCCCTGGACGGTACTTTCACATGCCGCCCCTTTATATTTTCTTTCTCAAATTTTGCCGCCCCTGATTATTTTCTTTTTGAAACTTTGCTGCCCTGGGTGTTGGCACGGCTCGACCCCCCTCGCGCCGGCCCTGCCACTGAGCCACCACGCGCCACACAACGTATACCATACATTTTCAAAGTATATCTATAGCCATCGACGAAGGTTGATATCCATGCCGTACATAGTGCTTTAGTCATAACTTTGGAATTAGTCAGCCATTGTTAATTCAGTTTACTTCGACGTGGATAGAGCACAATTTTAAGTATAGTATTAAAAACTGCATTTTAATTAGACAATTTGGGGTTAACTTTACAACGCCCCCCTTCAAGCAGGTATACTCACTCAGAAACGAGAAATTACACACTAATAATTTTATGAAAATGGATCAAAACTTAGTTAACCCTAAGCTAACCCGTTCCTGACCCCTACCCTACTTATTTATATCTTACTCTACTCTACCCTACCCTACTCTACTATACTTTTTAAAAGGGCCTTACTTATGGATGCGCAGCTGGAGCGTGTCTTGTAAAGTTTACCCACAATTTGTTTGTACGTTATAAATAGACAAACATACAGAAGTGTATTCAAATTTTTGCTTATGACTAAACCTCACATTTTATTTAGTAGCATAACCCTAAAAGTTCTATTCCTAATAAAAACGAACTATTTTCAAATTGTTAACATATTTCTTAAGTTTGTACAGTAATTTTAGTAGAGTACAAGCGCACACTCAGAAATTTTTATTGGGAGGGGTCTAAGATTTGGAGAAGTCCAATACAAGACACCACATCAATCTATAGTATTGAACTGGTGTATTTCTACACCCGAAACGATTGTAAGTATTTCTTAAGTACCACCACCTATATTCTGAGGACAGTGGCGTAACTAAAAGCTTGGGGGCCACCCCGCAGACAGCGTGCACTGGGGCTCCTTCCCTATATCCCACTTCACGAGTTAGGGGTCCCTTGATGGCTCCGGCCCCCCGCAATGCGGGTCTGCAGGGCCCTTATTTACGCCCCTATCTGAGGAAATATAGTAGAACTAGATTGATTTTACAAAAAAATAAAAAAAATAAATAAATAAAATGAAATCTTTAAGTTTTACGTCCCATCCCACGCTTATACCGGCTATTCTAAAGGAGACGGTGATGATGAGAAATGAATGAATTGGTGGAATGAATAAAGTTGGAGGAAACGAGAGAATCCCGAGAAAACCGACGCACACGGTATTTGTCCACGAAAGAGTCAACTCGGCGTGAGCTCAGATCGAACCAAGGATACGACGCACCAGAGGTGTAGGGATGCGCACGAGACGAGTCGAGACAGGATTTTCCTGACAAAATTCGAGTCGAGACACAGCTCTTCCAATAGAAAAATATAGATTTTTCGAGTCGAGACATCACTTTTACAGCACATTTTCGAGACGAGACAGCCACAAATCTTGTCTCGTGTGCATCCCTACGGAGGTGAACGCTCTACACTGAGCCACCGGGTGCCAAGAAAAGAAGGAGTACAGATGAAGAATGAGATCTAATCTTTATGCTAAATCAGTAATTTCTCTGCAAAGCAAGTACAGTTCTATTAAGAAAACGTATAAATGTGTCGAGTTACTAAGCTTTCGCGGTTCAGACCCGGTGTACTTCCCCTGTGGGTACGCCCCTGGTAGAGGACACGATAACTCGGCATTAGTCCTGTGAGAAGAATCTCTGGTTCGGTCCCAGACATGTGAGCTTGTGATGGGAAACATAGTGTAGAGGTTTCTCCTAAATTCTCATTCTATTAAGTATCTTGTAACTTTCACTTTTGTTAATTATCCATATTTTTTATAATACAGGACATAACCGTGGGACGTAAAACAAAAGGATAAGAATAATATGACAATGTGAGGGCAAGTAAAAATTAAAAATAAAAGTGTTGTATAGTCAAAAGTGTAACAAAAGAACTTTTAGTGTACATGCCTCCGGGTTCGATTACCTGTGTGAGTCTACATAGGGTTATCCAGGAGACGAGACGTGCAATCTACACAAATTATGGGACGAGACAGGTAGACTTTGCGAGACGAGAAATAACTTTCACATCTTTTCGAGACGGGACAGTTTGAATCTAAGGTAGTCAAGGAAAAACGAGAGATGATCGGAAAATAATGTTACAAAGCCTGGAGAGAAACGTGTATATATTATATCATACAACCAATACAGCCAGGAGACAGGGGCGGATCCAGGATCGACTTCTGGGGGGGGACGGTGGGTTGTCATACTGCTACATTTAAGGGCTCCAAACTTTGAGATGGGTTTTATTTATATATATAAAATAAGAAAGTTTCCTCTTCTGGGGAGGCGATCGCCCCGATCGCCCCCCCTGGATCCGCCCCTGCCTGGAGATAATACATACATTAGGTTATTTTTTGACATAGTCTCCATATTGGTTGAGGCACTTGGCGCATCGTGGGATGTGTTTCAAGATTCCCTCCTGGCAAAAAGCCTGTCATTTCGTGTTCCGCCATGTTGTCACGATGTCTTTTACCTCCTCGCCTAAAGCGAAGCAACGGCCAATGATCTTCAAGTGTGGGAACAGGTGGAAGTCACTTGGAGGAAGGTCCGGGCTGTAAGGAAGGTAGTCGATTATGTACAAGCGAAACTGCTTCAACAGAGTGGTGCTCCTCTGGGCTTGAACAGCGTGGTGACGTTTTCTCTACCAGCCGCAAACTTTTGACACCATTCTACGACATGCTGACGAGACATTACAGTCTCTCCGTAAACCTCTACCAGCTGCCGGAGCATATCAGCCACGGTTACTGTTTCTTCCACAGAAATCGAATAAACTGACTGGACTTCGTCGCGAGACCAGTTTCCAAACGAACCGCCATTTGTTCTTACCTACAACTAGCGCCGCGGGTGGTGGATGACTGAAACTCTGCACAGTTGCCAACTCCATGCATTAGAATTACCGCACACTCCTGATTACTCTGTAACAGGCGAAACTCCAGAATTATCGCCCTTGTAACATTAGTTTCTGATCATCCCTCGTAATTCAATTAAGACAAAACGATACATAATTTTAGGGGCTTATAGGTTACGCTGACTTAGTATTACCTAGTCGAAATTGCGCCTGTGTGGACGTTAGTGCAACCGAGTCTTTTTATCATTTTATTTTTTATCTTAAAATTTTAAGGTACATGGGTACACGTGTATTGAATGTCGTTAGAACCGAGTACCCGTGGAAATACAAAAACAAACATGATACAAGTATATTGGCGTAAATGTCTTGTCATGACCGTAAAAAATGTATTACACTAGTAAGGAAATTGAATATTACAATTTTAAAAACATATTCGTAACTATTGTTACACATCAGGTAACAGCTGAGAATAGTGGTAATGTTTCATAGTTCATAGTATCCTGAAGCAAAGTCATTCAGATTGGAATACTGTTATCCCACAGAACATGCAAGCTTAATTCAAGCCAGTATTTTACTTGCAATGGGAAGTTATGAGAAATAAAACTTTCTTTTTTTTAAAAAAAAAAAAAAAATTAATGTTACTTAATCAGAAAATTCGGTACCACAGTACATTACAAATCTAGCAATTCTCATTTTAGTTTTAATTTAACAGATTACTTAGAAGTAAATGTTTATATTATCTTTGGACAAACTGAAAAATTGTTACTGTAGCGTTTAGTGTCAGTAATATGGTTTAAACTGTGGATATTTCTTACTCACATGTTTTCCCTTGTTTTTTGCTTTCAATTTAAGCTTGCCGCAAATATTGATTGGCAAGGTTGTGGCAAGCTTGTTAGATAGTAATGTATTAAATTAATTAATTCTTTTTTTTTTAAGAAAAAGAAAAGATATGTATATTGTTATAATAAGCCTGCTGCATGAGCCATTTAAATGACCAGCATATAACAACTTGGCGATGGAATTAGCTACGAATAACTTGTTGTTAGTAGAGTTACAAAATATTATCCGTGTCAGGGGTATTCACTAGAACCAAGAATACAACTGAAGAGCTATCAGAGTTTCTAGATTTTTGAAATTCAGATTTTGCTCTGTGCAAATAAGCTATGTGTCCCTTGCAGTAGAAATGTGTGCAAGTTGGCGACCATAATTCCACAGTCCCAACTCAGAAAAATTATCAACTTCTGGGTTAGTAATAGCACATTGACTATCCTTGTTCCTGACAAAATGGCAAGTATTATTTCTGTGTGCATATTCCAAGGATTCAAATCTCAATGGGGTACTAAGCCACGAATAGAAACCCTAGTAATGTTTTGAATCCAAAGTTAATAGGTCTCGTTTCACATAGCTCCAATACTGAAAAAGGACATTAAAAAACAATGACTCAGGAGATACAAAGAAAATTAAACTAAATTAAGGAAGTAACCAAGTACTACAGGGTGGGCCAAAAATCAAGAAGTGGTTATAACTGTGAATAACTTTTTTATTTATCATTAGTTTCCATTGATATTTTACAGACTTAAAGACTAAGGATGAGAGATTGTTTATACTTATGAGTGGAATTTAATCTCAGGTAGGTGTCCGCCATTATGAGCTTCACAGATACGGGCTCTGTGTAGCGCATGATTCATGACAAAAGTCAACAGTTTGGGGGGCAGCGAAAGCCCTTACCCCATGCATGACCACATACTGCATCGTCTGAAGTGCACTGTGTGGTGTGGCTTGACGTCAGAAACGATCATTGGGGCATACTTCTTTGAAGATGTTGACGCCAGTGCAGTAACGGTGACTGGTGATCGATATCGAAACATGATTGAAACTGTTGCGCGTCTTGCAGTGGTAAACATGCATGAGGTTTGGTTTCAACAAGATGGAGCCACAGCACATACGGCAAGGGGCTCAATTGGGCTTCCGAGGACCATTTTTTGTCATCGCAACATCTCGAAAAACACTCTGCTTGATTATTTTCTTCTGTGACTATCTGAAGAACAGTGTATGTGAACAAACCACAGATAATAGTACACCTCAAGGACAATATTCGTGCAGAAATACGAGCACTCGGACCAGAAGTGTTGACCCCTGTCATGAATCATGTGCTATACACAGGGCCCCGTATATGTAACGCTCATAATGGCAAACATCTACCTGAAATTATATCCCACACATAAGTGTAAACGATCTTCCATCCTTGGTCTTTAAGTCTGTGAATAAAAATGTTATTCACAGTTACAAATCCTTCATGACTTTGGTTAACCCTGTACAAATCGATAAAGGACAGGAAAACTATAAAATATACATAAAGTTTTGATATAATATGTAAGTAAAATAAACTGTTTATCAAACATGTTTAGTGGCACAATTTTATTCATAAGTACACTTGCGTGTAAAATATATTGTAAAATACATAACATCATTGATTATATAACAAAGTAAAAAAACAATATCGTGAAACGATCATCTGTACATTTATAATTGTAATTATTCTTTTATTTCTAATATATAAAAGAAATAACAATTTCTCATTTAATTGCTGTAAGATCATAACTAATCTCTTAAAATAGCTTGATCTTATCTTGAGTTGACAACTTTGACAACTGCCATACTGCGGATGTTCGATTTCCTGTTCTCTTGTACTGTGCTTTCATAGTTTGTGATCTGTGCTAATTACTTTTCTGCGCTCTTTATTTTTTAAGAACGTGGAAAGGTATGTTTGTTCACTTTGGTTATCATAACAAATTATTCCTTGTTTTCTGAAGTGTTTCTGTCATGAATATTGGATCAGAAACAAATGTTAAAACAGTTCATGACGACTACAATAAAAAGGATATCCTGTTTAGTTTCACATAAACTTTTTTTATTTTCTATTTTAACTGCTTGCTTTCCTTAGAATAAATAGTGTTTTATTATCTTTTTAATGTATATTGTTTTAAGTCGTAAGCATACGCGAAGATTATTTAAAAAATAAAGATCTATTTTTTATCAGTCGAATTTTCAATGCTGTCATAGGTTTCGAGAATTAAATTTTGTTGAGTTTTGGAAAAGCGTAATTTTCTTTCTTTCCTACTTTTGAAAAGAATAAAATAACCTTCTATTTCTTACTTATTATACCTAAAGCCTGTGACAAACATCTTGGCATTTCAACTAAACGAATAAAAGGCAAGGTCTGACGCGACGTTGCCAAATGCTAAAGAGTGTGGCATTGGCTAAGCAGATTAACTACAGTGCGATCAGGTGGCAGAGGACAGACGTGGACGTGTACAAAATAAACGTGGCAATACCGCTGGCCTCTCATTTGCTAGCAGCATTTAAAGGGAACCTGGAGCGCCACCTTCAAATGCCAAGATATTTGTCACGCCGTTTAGTTTCGCCGTATTCATTATAAGTGTACTACTGTTAGAAATAAATGTGTCACCAGTGGCGTATCTAGAAGTTCATCAAGAGGGGTTCAAGTACTCAATCCCATATATTTTAGAATAAGCGTGATTTTTGAGTGAAGACCTATATATGATAGCAAATTATTATTTTCTGTACGTAATATCTTGACCAAGAGAAGCGTTAGCGTTAACATAAAAGCCTCGCTTGTGTACGCCACTGTGTTTCAGCATTAGTAGAAAACAAATATCATTTAATATAACGGTGTATTATTTTTACGTGTACACAATGAATGTAAACAATGGTGCTATTAAGCCGGTTCGCTAGAACCGGTTGTAAAAATCTTTCGAGTTCGCAGAACCGTTTGTTATACTCAGACAAGACAGGAAATTTTATCTATATATACCCAGGAACAGTAAATTTTATTTTAGCTATCTTTGTTTTTAGAAATTCTTACAGCTACAGTATTAAACATATGATCTCCCAGAACAAGGTTGTAATTATCTATTTCTTAATCTCAAATGCTCAGATATCAAGAAAAAGAACAGGGGTCATATGTGTGAAGTGGTGAGGGTTATTTATATTTGAAACGCATACATACCATTATCAACAATTGTTGATCCATTGCTGGATTAAGGTCTTGCCGATACTTTTTAACAACCATCTATCTAGGATAATTCGTTTCCAAGATATTCCCGGTGCTATCTAATTTCGTCACATCACCTAGGATGCTGTATAGGTCAGTACTTGTCAACTTTTGGTAGCGAGTGAAAAATTTGCTTTTGTCTACCTTTTACGGTTTGTTTCCTAAGAGAGTTATATCTATTCATCTACCTATCAATCTAGTATACATATACAGAACTGGTTGTTAAAAAAATTAAAATAACACCGCTGTATCTATGTAAGCATTCTGTTGCAACGGAATAAAGTTATTATTTGTTACTAACACGAGAAAATACTTTTATTCCATAAGAATTTTTGGTTTACTCCATTTTATATATATATATAAAAAACACACACACATCAGAACTTACAGTTAATCGTGTAATTTTGTCTACCTCAATGTGATATACCGTCTATGTCAACTTCGCACAACATTACGGTTAAGTAAAAGTAAAAGTTTTACAATTAATCACAACTTTTTCGTTGTATCTCATTAATTATACAATGCTGCCATGTTAATGAAAAAATCTTTCAGTTTAACGTCCCACGGTTATGTACTTTCGGTTAAGGGAGACGGATGATTAAGGAAAGTGACTGATGTTGGAAAATCCATAGAATGAGAATGAGGGAGGAAACTGGAGTACCCCGAGAAAATCCACAGACACGATGTTGTCCACCACAAACTTTGGCAGGGATCGAACCAGGGACCCCATACGCCAGAGGTAAGCGACCTACACTGAGCCACAGTGTCCCCTGTCATGTTAATGAGATAACAGAAAGATTGTTGTGGGTGTGCTTTACTATCAAATTTGTGTTAATAGTCGGTACCATACAGCAAGAATTGTTAGGGTTACAATTTTTATTATTTTCAAAAACTACGCACGAGGATTCACACCTACCCAAATCATTTTGTTCAGTCCAGTGGAATTTATCGATTTGTATATATGACATCTTCGAAATTTCTTCGTTACTTGCTGATAATATTGTAGAGTTATATACCGTAGTTTGTCTGGGAATGTAATAACAAGCTTACTGCTTTACGAAAAGTATTCGAGACAAACTACACGGTGTCCCAAAAGTAGGTATACACCCCTGCATTGATCAAGTTTAACATTCTAGTTTATGGGTTTTAAAGAACAAATAATAAAGAAACTAAGTCTACCTGATGGATAAAATAAGAAATGATATAAAATGTAATTAGCTGATCAGTACGCTACTGTACTTTTGGGCCACCCTGTATATAATTTTTTTAGAGATATTGGCATTTTGTCTGAGATTTTCCTAGAACCAGGTTCAAGCCCATTTACTAGCGTATTTATAGCTAGATGGAGCACGAATCAAGTAAAACAAATGCTGAGCTCCTTTTGTTACCCATATTGTGAACCCTGGGTCAAAAATGATCTCTTAAGTTTTACTTTTTTCTTATTTTTATAATGCACGTAAATTATTCTTCATATCTATAGAATTCATCTGTATGGTCTATTGTATGGTTCAAAAACATGGACATTATCCAAAAATTATGAAAAACTACTGAAAAGCTTTCGAAATGTGGGTGTGGAGAAGAATGCGAGAATTAGCTGAGTCAAGCGGAAAACGAATGAAAGGGTGTTCCAAATTTTGGGGGAGAAGAGAACAGTTTTAGTTATTATTGAGAAAAGGAAGATAAGCTGATTGGGACATTGGTCAAGAAGAAACGTGTATCATGTGGGACGTGCTAGAGTTTATGGTGGCAGGAAATAGAGGGAGGGGACGAAGGAGACTACAATTAATAGATATCAAAACATAAAAAAATGTATGTGAAGACGAAGAGGTTAGCGGTAGACCGTGGAGCATGGAAGCTTCTTAGTTGCGGCAAGTGTCCGGCCAATAATGGTAGAATATTTATGATGGTGAGGATGATTCTGGTCTATTTGACAACTATCAGTTTTTAGCTCTCTCTTCCTTACAATGTCACTGCGGAGTGAAGGGGCGCTTTTGTTAACGGAAATAGAAAACATAAAACTAAAAAAGTTAAGGGCAGATACGGATTAAAAGTCTATTTAAAAACTTAAAATTATAAAATTACGGAACTGTAAATGATTGCCAAGGCTATATTTAAGAATTAAGCTTCGTGAGTTTGGTATTTATACCCTTATTAAACGTTTAGTTGAAATGAAACGTTATGTTAGTGATCAATTCGTTTTGATTCGTCATTGTTTTAGTGCAAGAAATTGGCTTGGTTTGCTACATTTAGTAAAAGAAATAACAGGGAACATACGACACTTGAAAACTGATCGCTAATGCATGCGCGTCACATCTTTCTCATGCGTTGGTATGTGAGATTCTATTCGTGATCTTCAGTAAAGAATTTTATAGAACGATGTTGCGCACAATGTTTGAATCGTTTTCTTGTGCATTTTGTTTCATGTTGCATTATGTTGAATTCTTCGCCTTCACAATCGACGGAAGTCTACTTATAGCGTTCCGTACATTTATTTTTTTTCTCTCAGACAGTGAGATCGGTTTAAAATATTTGCGTTTATATGTAGCTTCCAAGGGATAAATAAATTTAGTATGTTTCCTTATTATAGTGAAACCCAACCAGCACATAAACATTTGGGTTGCATACGGATAAGGGTGATCTAATCGAGGAGCACAATGACCTCCTGAATAGGATTTGATACAAGAGTTAGTTGGATGATGTGTTGTCAGCATTTATGAAAACTGAAGTTTCCTGTCTATTTAATAATTAATAATTGATAATATTTAATAATTGCTTCATAATTGATGCTTAATCAACACCCTCATTGTCCTCTCATTTCCGTCTCAAAAATAAAAAAAGAACTGTCACGGTCATTTATGATTCTCCAAAGACACACATTTTTTTTCAGAGTTGCCAGGTATATGGTGAATGCCATGTTTCTTCGGAATCTTTCATTAAAAAAAACTGGCCACTCTGTACAAACATAGTTATGTTCAGAAAGCATTTGCGTGGTCATCCTTCTTCGTATGCAACCCATACAAGTTAGGTGGGGTAGGTGGGTTAGTTGGGTAAGTTACGAGTGTTAGGTGGGTTTCTGTAAAATAAGGGTGATGCTCCCTATTTATTGTAAACGTGAGCGAAGTACTGAGAACTAATGAGGAATCCTTTCTTACTTAACCACTACAGATAAAGACTCTGTTCCTAGAAACACACTGTAAAAAGAAACGTTAGTTTTCAGAACTTATGTATGATGTTTCTGATGATATGCTATATGGAAGTGGGAGTTGATAACTAACACACTAAAGTTTCTTGAAAATATAATACTACCGACTGACGCTATACGAGACATGGATCTTATAGCTTCAGGTGGACCCGAACTGCCTGAGTTTTTACAGCGAATCGAACCCGAGTCTCATACTCCAAAGCTGTGTACGCTAACCAAATAGCTAGAGGGAGCTCACGTGGAACTTTCAAAGTCTTCGGGGAAATGACCTCCGAGTAGGCCAAGAAGACAAAAAGTTACATTGTAAGGAAGAAAAGGTCATTGTTAACTAGCAAGGTTAATATTGGACTTAAGAAGTTGGTCAAGTGCTATATACGGAGTATTGGACTGTATGGTTCAGAGATTTGGACATTACAAAAGTTAGAGAAGAAATATTGAGAGAGTTTCGAAATGTAGGTTGGAGGAAGATGGTGAAGATAAATGGACAGAAAGAGTAGCAAACGAAGACATTTTAAAACGGATAGGTGAGAAGAGGAAGCTTCTAGGCACCATCCTTCGTAGGAAGGCCAATTAGATTGGACACATCTTGCGAAGAAATTGTCTTCTTCATACCGCCATAGAAGGAAAGATGGAAGAAAAGCGACGAATAGGGAGAAGAACACAAGTGATCGATGATTTGAAAATAGAAGAAAATATTGGGAGTTAAAAGAGGAAGCTGAAGATCGAAAAAACGTGGAAGAAAAATTTCCAGGCATAAATAAAAAAAAAAAAAAAACTCAGTTCCAGGATCTGCCGAAAGCAGAATACTTTAATAATAATAATAATAATAATAATAATAATAATAATAATAATAATAATAATAATAATAATAATAATAATAATAATAATAATAATTCGGTTTGAATAGGATCAGCCGTAAATATAATTCAATGGAGAACTTTTCTCTCAGCGGCAATGAACTTTCGGATTTTTTAATTCAAAGTGATAAAAACATTAACTTATATATATACACAAGGAATATAATTTCGTCAGATGTCAAAACAATTATGACAATGACGAAGATCATATTTACATTTGTATGTAAATAGTATAACATATGATGAAACAAAACACGTGAAGAAAAGATGTTGTGTTGACCTTTAAAACATAATGTTCCTAGAAAAATTACACGTACTAATTCTATGGTGAAAACTTGAAAACGTGAAAGCGTCAGCTTTAAGAGAACGCGTTTTCTTCTGGTGATACATTATGTTAAGGTCACTGGTGCTAGTGTTGCAAATTAACGAGACACGTTTCATGGTTTCAGTAGGAAAGGAATCTGAAGTGGAGAATTCTGACATTTAGATGCTCGACAAAGTATACAGTACATCCTTACAATCGTAGTTGGAAGTGGAGAAAATCAGGCCAACAAATTAGTACTTTTTTTCTCATTTATTACATTTAAATAAGAGTTTTGTTGATTTGTTTGTTAGTTTACTATGCTATGTGTTGTCTAGAAACCTAGAGCAAACAAACAGAGAACAAACAAGAACCTGAGATCTTCAAGTAGTAAAAGTTAGAAGATTTGTTATATTGAAGTACAAGTATTTCTTTGAGCAACGGAAATATTTAGAACAGTCAAAACACGAGAGATAACCAAGAGATAATGATATTTCTTTCTCACTTTTGTTGGAATTCTCAGTTTCAGAATTCCGAAACAATAAACTAGCATATCTATTTGATATGGTTTCAGAATTTCAAAGCACTAAGCTATGATATTTTATGATATGGTTTCAAAATTCCAAAGCAATAAAGTATGATATTTTCTCATATGGTTTCAGAATTCCAATACGATAAAGTATTATATTTCCTTATATGGTTTCAGAATTCCAATACAATAAAGTATGATATTTCCTTATATGGTTTCAGAATAAACTGCAATATTATCTGATTTGGACTCAGAATTCCAAAGCAATAAGCTATGATATTTTCTGATATGGTTTCAGAATTCCATAGCAAAACTGACATTTTCTGACATGGTTTCAGAATTAGAAACCAATAAAGTACTGCAGTTAAAAAAAAAACTATACTGTGGTATAAATCATTCTCCTTGAAAAATCTACGAGGAGTAGTTTATTTTTGGGCATAACTTATTTTCGGAAAATTTTCTCTAAAACAGCTCAGGTGTTTTTCTTCATATTCCATAACTTGATAATATGGCATAACTAATTTGTTCCGAAAAAATATACGAGGGGTAGCTTATTCTTTTTATTAGATTTCCTTAAAAAAGACTAGCCACGGGGTTTTATTCATATTTCATAAACAACTCTATAATATTGCATAAATTACTACTTACGAAGATATCCACAGAAGATAATTTACTCCTGGGATAAATTTTCTTTGGGTGAAGTTTTCCGAAAACACTAGATAATTTTCTTCGTATTTAACAAACAAACAAACAAAAAGTTTCATTAATAATAACTGCAGCATAACATGATTTAGTTTAAGGTATTGGAGCAAGAAAGTTTAGTGTAGTGTCCTGTACCTTAGTTATTCTTTTAAGTAGACAGACATTTTCAACGAACTTAGGAAGTTCGTTACTGGATTCTCTATGTCTGTCTGTCTGTCTGCCTGTCTGTTATTTGCGATTTTTTCAGTTTTTGAACCCTGCATTCGATAGAGCATCAAAAACTACCTGAGAAAGTGATTAAACTTTACGCGTTACCCTTACCGTTCCCGAGATATGGCCAAAAAGTTCCGATTTCTGGAGGTATAAAGAGCCATATATCAGAAACCATAACTCATAGAGAGATTATATTAGTGTTGATCAATACCCAAGAGGATGGTGACCATTTTGGTATCAAATACTACCCGGTGGCCACTGGCCAACTGGCCACCCAAAAAGTTCGAATTTCGGGAGATTTAAGGAGCCATATCTCGAGAACTGTAAGTAATAGAGAGGTGATATTTTGCGATTTTTTTTTTCCAAAAACAGAAAAAGGTGCAGATAAAAAGATTTAATTTTATCTAGGAACAATCACAGTTATCCTTCTTGCTCCATCTCTCCATTTTTTTTTAATTCGTTCTGGCAATGCTCTTGGAGCATTCTAAACTGGTAAATCCTGCAAACCTCAGATAGCCCTTCATAAGGGACATAAGTTTCGTTAATTCGCGATATTCACTTCCACTACTTTTGCCAGTTCACCTCTTGTGGAAATCCAAAAGTTTCGTTATGTCGCGGGAACAATACTTAATGTGGGGCTCCTCCTGTGAGATGTTTTTACACTGTTTTGTAGAATAATCGTACTTATACTTTACTTGTGCTAAAAAGAAACTTTTGTTCACAAAACACAAGCTAAATCAGAGAAACCCATCTTGTCCAAAGATCGATTTTCATTTTATGATTTAAATTGCGTCAGCAAGATCAAATCTAGCGATTTGAAGAGAAATCTGACGTGTGTGGTGTATTGAAAGTATCCATAATGGGTACAAAAATGTCAGAAACCAAGATAAGATCGAACGGTCCAGGACATGAAACTTTTTTTTTAATTGTACCAAAAATAGACTTCCATGGACAAGTCGGGTTATTCAAATGACTGATTCAATTAGACACACACATATATTCGTGGAACGCATACTGTATTCTCTGATCAAAGGTCATTTTATCAATTACGTGACAGCTATCAACAGTGGACAGTGGACTTAGAAAGTATTGACAATCCATGTCAAAACATACATCGACATGTTGCAGGATAGATTGCAACCCTCTGAAAAGGGGAAACATCTCGGAATCTGGCGCTAATCATAAATGACGAAGGAATCATGTCAATGGACAAAGATGGCCACCCGCTAGAGAAATTCAAACTCTCCCGAAGTCCAGACAATTTCCGGACATGGGTTTATTTGGTTTGAATTCAGTTTAGCATCCCTTTGAGCAGCGAGGCTGCATGAGACATGGACCTAGAGCGTAAAGTGGAATCCGAACCACGTGACCTCCCACCGAGAATCAAAGCCGGGTCTCCCTCGCCAAAATTGTGAGCGACAACCGCTTAGCCACGCAGGAGCTCGGGACATGGGATCTATAGAAAATATTTGGAATGTCCTACAAATAAAATTACATGAACGGCGAAATGAACTAGAAAATTAACACTAGTTAATTGGGGAACTCTGCGAC
Source organism: Thermobia domestica (assembly GCF_964235325.1). Lineage (NCBI taxonomy): Eukaryota > Metazoa > Arthropoda > Insecta > Zygentoma > Lepismatidae > Thermobia > Thermobia domestica. The sequence continues at coordinate 10,400,609 of NC_137470.1, forward strand.
AAATTCTACCAATGGCATCATTAACTTACTGGTTATCATGCCACGTAGTAAAGAAGCTTGAAGTTTTGTCAAGCCAAAAGAGGTTCAACCAAACATTAACTCCAGAAACAGGAGTGGTTCATTCAATGTGGCAAAGCCAAAAGAGGTTCAACCAAACATTAACTCCAGAAATAGGAGTGGTTCATTCAATGTGGCAAAGCCAAAAGAGGTTCAACCAAACATTAACTCCAGAAACAGGAGTGGTTCATTCAATGTGGCAAAGCCAAAAGAGGTTCAACCAAACATTAACTCCAGAAATAGGAGTGGTTCATTCAATGTGGCAAAGCCAAAAGAGGTTCAACCAAACATTAACTCCAGAAACAGGAGTGGTTCATTCAATGTGGCAAAGCCAAAAGAGGTTCAAGCAAACATTAACTCCAGAAACAGGAGTGGTTCATTCAATGTGGCAAAGCCAAAAGAGGTTCAACCAAACATTGACTCCAGAAACAGGAGTGGTTCATTCAATGTGGCAACAACTACAGTCTGTTTTAGGTTATCTATCTACATATGGCAGAGTAGTGAATATATTTCAGTAGATGGCATCACTGTTTGGTGCTACTTAGCCTGCAGTTCTTGTCAGACCGAGTCCTCTGTCACAAAATAATTTCTTCGTTCACTTCGTGTTGCTTCAGATGTCCTATTATAGTTTCTAAATCAGATTTCGCTTACAAAAAAGAGGGGAAATATATATACACACACAAAGGTTATTAAGCGGGGATCGGAGTGTTTCATCACATAAGCTGTCAGTCCTCATATGCTGTTCCTTTGCTGTCCTGCACACAACTGAATACACACACTAACTATATACAGACAACCACTCCGACTTTCATCAATCAATTTCCTTGTTTCACAGCAGGCTATTAAATATTAGTGCTAATAATCCATTTAGTTCCCACGGCTTCATAAGATTAAGAGGACAAAATACCCTCAGAGATCCGGACTATGTCTCAATCCTTTGATCTATAACACACAATGCAATTTTAAATTCTCGCATCTGTCAGTTCCCAAGTGAACGGTCATATGTAGGACTAGTCAACTTTTCTTCCGTCGGAAGAAAAAAAAAGAAAAAAACGTGAATGTTCTCCAAGCGATATTGACTCCGATCCATTTGTGAGAGACATTCGGAAATTTTTGCTTTTGTTTTTCTTAGTTATTTTTTTTTTCTTTCAGAGATCTCTTGCTACAATTTTCACTAGCGCTTTTATTATATTAGCTTATTTAACAGAAAATATTTACTAATGAAACAAATTGCTTCATAAAATGTAATTTTTGGATCAAAAGATCCAATATATTACAATCAAAAATTTTCTTGTAGGACTCATATCTGGAGAACTACATATCGTGTAGCCAAACTCAAACTATCACTTAACTCAGTATGATGTGCTTATTACGTTTAAAAAAAAAAAAAAAAAAAAACGAAAACTCGATTTAGGGGCCCTTTAAAAATTTTGGACCCCTGATCCAAAAATGCATGAAAAATCCAATATATTTCAATCAAAAATTTCCCTGTACGGCTTATAACTCAAATTATCACTTAACTCAGTATGAAGTGCTTATTCCGTGAAAAAATACGAAAACTCGATTTAGGGGCCGTTCAAACATTTTGGATCCCTGATCCAAACATGCATAAAAAATCCAAAATATTTCAATCAAAAATTTTCTTGTACGCCTTATATCTGGAGAAATACATACAGTGTAGAAATTCGATGGGAAGGGGAGGGGAAGTAGGGTGGTGATTACTATATTAAAATGTCCACATGTCGAAATTTCTAAATTTTAAAGACGTGGAAATTGGTATATTTACTTCTCATTTAAAATAATTAGACAATTCTTTCAGCGTTTTTTTTTCTTTTTTAATATTTAACCTAGAAGGGAAGAAAAGAGTTGAGAAGGGGAAAAAAAGCAGTCGGGATTACAACTATTATAATAAAGACCCGTAGCTCGATACCTCTTAAGTTAGAGATATCAAATTTGGAATTTGGACTTCTCATTTAGTAATGACTACCAGAATGCCCGTGCTTCGCACGGGGAGAATAGTTTTATTTTGGATATAAAGAACACCAAAGATGTCATCAATCAACTAGGGGACCCCAAAACTATGAATTTGACACCAGTATGGGCCATTTTCGATCTACATCTCCCTCTCCTCCTCCTCCAAGTTGCGGGGCTGAATTTAGATTTAAACGCCATCAGAAGTATCACTGTTCATTTCAGCGACCCCAAAAGGTATAGAATCGACACTAATATAGGCCATTTTCGATCATGTTTATGTATCTCCCCTTTCTGCCTCTCTCATGATGCACCATCAAAGTGAAACAACAAAAACATCCCAGGCCCAAACCTTATCTGTGTTGGAAATTTGATTGAGATCAATTGGGTGGGTCAGGAGTTATAAAGTTACGAACACAGTGACTTATATATAGTGTGTTAATGAACTATACCGACAAACTGTAAGAGGTGATTCCTTACTTCAAAATAAGAGAAAATGTTCATATGGACCTGCAGGGAAAAGTGCATAGTTTCAGAGCTAGGTCTGCCTAAAATCGTAATATATATCAAGAGGCATTATTTCGCATTCGAGAAACTGTGCATGATGGTCATTATCAGCGTAAAGGAAGCCACGCATACGCAATACAAAAATGCATATTTCATTAATGTTCAGTTTGTATACGAATTATTTCCTGCAGGGTGAAATTCCCAGTCATGCCATTAACCGAATTTTGAGATATGCTCTGACTTTATGATTGGTCCAAAATAGGCAATCGATAAGCCTTGATAACAGTGAACATGGAGTCTTTTGGTGCGATGTCCGAAGTGTTAAGGATCGTCAGCAGCACGGTCTCTCGTACTCGGGAAAACACATGGAGCGATGTTTTTGTTTCACGCTTATAAGTGAACAAAACGTGACGAAATACATTGCATCACACGTTATTCCGAACACAAAAATCATGGAGCTGCCGGCTTCTAACACTTCCGACTTCCCTCCAAAGCATTGGATGTCCATTGTTGTCAAGACTTACTTCTTGCCTGCTTTGGGCCCACCTTGAAATCAGGGTATATCTGAAAACTCTATTGAGACCATATATGGTAATATCACCCTTCAGGAAATAGCCTGCACACCTATTGAAAATTGACGAAATATACACTTTTGGATTGTGTATGCGTGGCTTCCTGTACGCTGATAAGATCCAGCATCCAAAGTTTCTTAAATTCAAAATAGGGCCTGTTGAAATTTGGCTTTTTCGCGAATTTGGACAGCCCTAGTCTGAAACTACGCACTTTTCGTCATAGGTCCAAATGAACTTTTTCTCTTATATTGACGTGATTAATCAGCTCTTACAGTTTGTCGGTATATTTCGTTAACACCATATATATATATATATATATATATATATATATATATATATATATATATATATATATATATGATAGATAGATAGATAAGACAATTATTTCAGTTTTTTAGAAAAGGTGCAGGTTGTAATTATTATAATTAGATATGCACATCTGAAAATCCCTTAGCGTTAGAGAACGAAATTTCGTGTTTGAACCCTTGATTTATAATAATTGTACATGTGTTTCATTTTTTTATTTGTCCTACAAGAGAAGAAAAAAAAAAGTGATAATTAAAAGGTATGCAGTTGGAAATATTACATGACTCCATGGCCTATGGAACCCGGAGGATCAATGCGGCGTTCAGAAAAGCTCTCCATTGACTTCTGCCCTTTGCCAACTGGGTACAGTTTCTACTTTGTATTCTTATTTCATCGAGATCCATCTTAATGTTGTCCTCCCATTTGCGCCTAGGTCTTCCTAATGGTCGTTTTCCGATTGGACTTCCAGTTAAAACTTTGAAGGCGTTCCTACTTTCTTCCATTCTAGCTACATGACCTGCCCACTTGAGCCTTCTAGACTTGATCACCCTAAAAATGTTTGGTAAACCGTATAAATTATGCAGTTCCTCGTTATGAAGTTTTCCCGTTCGTCTTGGGTCCGAATATTCGTGTCAGGACTTTATTCTCAAATGCTTTCAGTCTACTTTCTTCGCTAAGAGTAAGTGACCATGTTTCGCAACCATATAGGATACCAGTCATGATTATCGTTTTATATATTTTAAGCTTCAAACCACCATGTGCGTGGGTTTTTCGGGGTTCTCCGGTTTCTTCATTCCACCATCTCCTCCATTTCTTATCATCACCGTCTCCTTTAACTTTGCAGGCGTAAATGTGGGACGTAAAACTTAAAAATTTTGTTTTAACTTGAAACTCCTCGACATAATTCGCGACGACAAAGGATTTTGAACTGAATAACAATACGAATTCCCTTGTTTTAGTCAACACGTAATGTCTTTGTGAATATGATTTTCGTATGTTAATATTGATCCTAAATAACCAGGAACAATATGCTGAAGTGGTGATATTAGATGTATTAGTTTTTTGCAACATTGACTTCAAAGAATATTTCGTAGAAGCAAAACCACGAATATTTGTTATTTTAATATAGTTATGTTTATATGGAACAGTAGAATTAAAATACTGTGTTTGACGACAGCTATCGTCATATACACGTATTTCTCTCTGGTAACAGTTTTTACTACATCTTTCAGATGTGGGTTGTCTATTGATAAGGATTAATTAAAAGGTGCAGGGACAGGTGGTTTCTTAATAACAGTGAATTTGTACAGTTGTTTTTTTATGAGGGTCGTGGGAAATCTGACTGGACAAATATATAGAACCTCATTAAATTACTTGTTCTCTATTTCTGCACTGAGAGATTTTATTGGAAGTATTACAGACATGGGCGTCTCTGGCGGGGGGGGGGGCGGGGGGGACGCGTCCCCCCCAATATTTTGAAGTGACATGATCTAAAATTCCGCTGAGATACTAGTAGTTAGATCATTTCCTTTGATGTCCCCCCCAAATTTTACATGCCAGAGACGCCGATGATTACAGATATCTAAAAGATAAGTAAATTATATCTTAGAGTGGTCCTTAGTTTACTACTTGCAATTTTTTATTTTTATTTTTTAATTTTAAATCCCACCTCCCTAAAATGGTTCTATCAGGCCAAAGTAATTCTCGAAGAAAATTAGCTCAATTTAATAAAATACGGCGTGATCAAAAAATACGGTGAATAATTTTATTAGAAATAAAATTATAAACTTACATAGAATTTGATTTAATCTCCTTCAAAGTGTTGTCATTTTCTAGTAATGCACTTATCCCAACGTTGAATCCATGACTGGAAGCATTTGTGGAAGGTTTCTTTTGGAAGTGTGTTCAGCTGCTCTGTCGTGACCCTCTCAGTGTCAAAACTTTTTCCTTTAAGGTTAGTGTAAAGGGACAAGTTTTGCCGATAGATGTCACTACAGTCTTCGTATCTCTTCCATGTATTTTTTACCATTCACGAAAATTTACAAATTTCAACCTAGAGACTTCAATTTTGTAGAGATGGAACTTCATAACCTATTAAAGGGAACAATCCGTGTCGATTTTTTATTTAGAATTTTCTTTATTGTTGAAACAGTTCCATTGTTAAAGATTTGGATATCTATTTCAACAATCAAGCCATTTCATCAATGAACAAAATTCTAAATCAAAAATCGGCACGGATTATTGCCTTCGATAGATCATGAAGTTCCTTTTCTAAAAATTTGAAGTCAGTAGGTTAAAATTTGTAAGAGAAATAGTGAATTTTCCTGAAAGGTAAAAAAAAAAAAAATATATATACATGGAAGAGATACGAAGACTGTAGTGCCATCTATTGGCAAAATTTGTCCCTTTAAACCAACCTTAAGCACTGTTTTAATTTTCAGGCAGAGCCAGCAGTCACATGGTGTTATATCTGGAGAGTACAGCGAATGTAATCAACAGGGATATTTTTCGGTCAAAAATTGATACAAGATATGACACGGCGCGTTTTCGTGGTCAAGAAGGAAGCCATCTGCCCATTTAATCGACGGTTAAAATGCTTTTCACTGAGCCATACGAGATGTTTAGTTCTTCAGAAATATTTCTAATAGTCATTTGCCTGTTTGAACATATCATTTGTGACACTTTTTGCACATTTTCAACTGTTTTTGACGTCGAAGGACGTCTCGATCGTTGCTCGCTTTCAACCGACACCTTGCTGCTTCTGAATAGCTAATACCACTTGCAAACAGTCTTTAATGCTTTTGCTCCATTGTCATACACTGATTTAGACATTTTGTGAGTTTCTTTGGCACTTTTGGCAGCTTAGAACAAAGCTTAATGTTGGCGCACAACAGACACTCTTAACACGTCCTCACTCTTCTGTCTCTGGAAGCTAACTAACATGTTACAACTCGTTCAAACTCGCCACTGATTGAACCAAAGGATTTATGCTACCGGGCTTGCTAGTTGATATGGCTACAACATCGATAGATGGCACTGTGCAGCTACATTTACTGTACATTTTCATCATATTTTGTAAAATTCCAGCCCAAGTGACCTCATGTTTCAAATGCATTTACAATATACAAAATATCTAATAGATGCCTTGTAAGTTTAGAAGGATTAATTGCTAGTTAATAAACATATATTATGAAGATAACAGCTACTAAATGCAGGAAATAACGTCAGACGTGTAAACTCACAAAGCGCCATTGCCTTATATTGTATATTGTAAATCCGTTCAAAACTTAAGGTTTCTTGGGGCAACATTTATCATTATTGAATTAAGCTAATTTTGGTCGTGGATTAGTTTGGCATGATATGGAAACATTTTAGATGATGAGATTAAAAACCGACCCCAAGTGAGCTTTGTGGGGTACAAACATCGTCTGTGTGGGTTTTCTTTGGATTCTCCCGTTTCCTCCCACTTTCTTCATTTCACCATTTTATTCAGTTCTCATCATCATCGTCTCCTTCAGCCCATACAGCACAACCGTGGGACGTGAAACTTAAACATTTAATTTCATTTCATGAGATTAAAAAAAAAAAAAAAAAAACCTCGGTAGTCGAAAAATAAAGGGTGATATACATTATTATGTATATCAAACCAAACACAACAACACACTGAGCAAGGCTATATGATAAAGATATATAAATAAATAATCACGTAACAGTTTCAACACAATAACTGTATCTTCATCAGACTTCCACTCCTTCTGGCTTCTTGGGAGTTGGTCATCTCGTATATACCTTCCGGAGATCAACTTTTAATTAGGCTCTGCCTCTTCATTAAAATGTAACACTTACAAGGATGATGTAAGATTGAAAAGGGACAACAATGCAAATATACGAGGGTGGATTGGAAAGTTACCTGCCTGACCTATAAAATTAGAAAATAAGTTGTTTTTCCACGCAGTCCCCATCGACCGAGATACATTTACGCCACCTCTCCGGTGACGCTTATATACCACTTTAAAAAAAATGATTCCTCAAACCCTGCGAAATATCTCAGTGCAGCACTTTTCACATCTGCATCCGAAGAAAATCACTGACCCCCAAAAACTTTTTCTGGTTCCTAAACAAGTGAAAATTCGACGGGGGCAGGTTAGGCAAATAGGACGGATGCGGCAATAGATCGAAACCACGGAATGAGTTTCTGCTATGTATGCAGTGGTTGTGTTGCGCCCATTATCCTGGTGAAAGAAAATTTCCATCATTTCCGCCGACTTAGGACCTTATAAACTCCTCGCCTGAAGCAATAGAGAAATTAAATTTTACACAGTGACTACCAACGAATATGGGTACGTAAATAATGTATACACACACAAAATAATTGCTTCCTTCCTAGTCAGGCCACGAACTTTTCAACCCAACCTCGTATAAGCATCAGAAAGAGACAAAATACAGAACTAGAGTGGAAAGGAGTAAAGGTCATAAAAGCAAAGAACAGGAGATTGGTGAGAAAGTGGAAAGAAGTCAGAGAAATCATGAAGACAGAAGACAAAGCGATGAATTGGAATGGAGGATTTGGGATAAATAAAGAATGAAAGAGGAATTTAGTTAAATAAGAAGAAAGAGAAAGCAAAAAGAAAGAAAGAGAACCAATTAATAACGGAAGATAAACATAAACAAGGATAATTAGTGGACAAGAATGCAATTCATCAAAAGTGGATAAGTATGAAGCTGAACAGGTAAAATTGGAAAAAGACAAGTCCTTGAGTAATTGCATAAAATAATGGTACTGAGTTTCCGGTGGTTGGTGAATAAAGTAAGAATATATAATGATAATAATAAATTTATTGAATGTAAACAATTAGATTTTAATTAATCACGATTAATTAAAACCGATAGCGTGCCGTGGGACGAAGCCTTGGACGTACCTACTAATTATTATTAATTAACATTTTGTTATATTCAAGAGTAACTCAAATATAACATTCGTAATTTTTAGGGAAACGGTAATACAATATTTACAAAATTTGAGTTTAGTTTGCATTTGTCTGCAAAAAGGGGAAATCTTAGCACAGTCTGTACACAATTGCATACTCTATCTTTAAGCGTTCACAATAGATATGGTTTATGATTTCTTTTTTAGTACCTAGCTTTCTAAGTGGACAGTTAGAAACCTATAAACCATCTTCCGTCAGTTCCAAGAAAATACCATCCGTATGCAACACACGAAAAAAAAAAAAAAAGAGGTAACCACTTGCGTTTCGTCACATTTGCCTGATTCACAGTAAAGGACATTAACAGAGAAGGGCGAAACAGAAAGTTCAAGCCAGACCATTAAGTGCGTAGGAGGAAACCCAAGATGTCATTGCCCGCATCCACACGACAAAGCAACAAGCCAACCATATAGTGGAATTTACTCTTCACGAAATTCTATAGGTGCGAAAACTTAAGAGTCTTCATCCCGGCGAAATTAAAATACCGCCAATTTTACAGTAATTATGTGATATCTTCAAATAGAAAAAAGATAATTGAAATATGGAACAAGAGCGCCCTAGACAATATTATTTTGCGTGAGGTACCGTTATCACAAGTCACTTAGTGGCTTTCCGTTTTGAGCTGTTTAGAAACGCGAAAATAAATGCCGATTTTCAAAATGGCTCGAAATCGAAAGCAGATAAGTGACTTGTGATAACGGTTTCTCATGTAAAATAATATTGTCTATGGCGCTCTTGTTCCATATTTCGATTATCTTTTATCTATTTGAAGATATCGCATAATTACTGTAAAATTAGCGGTATTTTAATTTCGTCGGGATGAAGAATCTTAAGTGGCCGTTTGTTAGAAAACAAACAGTGGAATTTTGGGAGTGGACTTAGAAAACAATGATAATTGCTGAAACTAAAGAATCAAATCTTTTTGCGGGCAGAAAGAAACGTGAATGTGGTGAATACAGATGGTTGTGAACAGTCAACAGTTCACTGTTCAGCTTCAGCTGTTTAGACACGATCATATTTTCCATCATATTTTGTGTTAAAAAAATGTTCACTCAGCTCTAAAGTGCGTTCACTCAACAGAAGTGCAATTCGGCAAATGTCTTTGAAGTTGTTATGCTGAATTTTACAACACTATCCTTTCCTCCCTCCATCACTCTTTTGACCACATTTGCGGGGTTGTAATGTCTTAAGAGGTCTAATCACTGCGAAATTAAAATACCGCTAATTTTACAGTAATCATGTGATATCTTCTAATAGATAAAATATAATCGAAGTGTGGAACAAGAGCGCCCTAGACAATATTATTTTGCACGAAGTACCATTATCACCTAGTAGCTTTCCGTTTGTAGCCATTTATAAATAGAAACGTGAATATAAATGCCGATTTTCTAAATAGCTGGAAATTGAAAACAGATAAATGAGATGCTTCGGACGATGCCTTATTTATGGCACGAATCACCACATGTAGAAGGCGGCAGACATTCTTTATATACGAACTACACTTCGGTTGGAGAAACGAACTATATGCCATTTTGAGGTTTGCAGTACGAATGTGCACGAAATATGGAGTTAAGTCTGTCTTGTCTCAAATAAGTGTCATGGAAACGATGTCTCGTCTCGGAATGTGTATCTGTTTCTATTGGAAGAGGTGTGTCTCGTTTCGTTTCGTGCATAATCCTGGTTTCAATACAACGTTTATTGCTCTGAGAAAAATCCGTTATCCGGACAGGGGTATACTGTACAAATATACGGAATCCTTATATTTACTACGGAGATCTGTAATAATCATATGTTATCCATATGCTACATACGTTACTGCCTTTGTCCCGCTTAGATATTACATCATGCCACTACAGGATGTCTGATATCTAACAGTCTTCCGTATATTACATACGTATACGTATGTTACTTACATCAGCTATGTGTCATATACGTTGATCTGTATGTGAGATCCTGACAGTCTATATACACATCTTTCTTTCTTATGGAAATACGTATAGATGGAACACTTATTTGGAAAGTATTATAAAACATGCTCCAGAATGTTACATATAGTCATAAGTTAAGAGTTTTCATCCCGGCGAAATTAAAATACCGCTAATTTTACAGTAATTATGTGATATGTTTAAATAGATAAAGGATAATTGAAATATGGAACAAGAGCGCCCTAGACAATATTATTTTACGTGAGGTACCGTTATCACAAGTCACCTAGTGGCTTTATGTTTTCAGCTGTTTAGAAACGCGAAAATAAATGCCGATTTTCAAAATGGCTGGAAATCTAAAGCAGATAAGTGAGTCGTGATAACGGTATCTCATGTAAAATGATATTGTCTAGGGCGCTCTTGTTCCACATTTCGATTATCTTTTATCTATTTGAAGATATCACATAATTACTGTAAAATTAGCGGTATTTTAATTTCGCCGGGATGAAGACTCTTAAGTCCAAAACCAGTGATCGAAGTGAGACGGTATGCGGTGGTATGCCATACTGCCTCTGGTTTTTCAGTGATGAAAGCATACCACCTCTGGTTTTTCAGTGATCAAGACATACCGTCACTGGAGATAGATGATAAATTACCTTTAATAAATCCATTTTTATTCACCGTAATTAACGAATAGCTTTGCAAGTAAAAATATTTTATTTTTTTTATGTAGAAATAATTTCTAAATTGACAACACCGTCATTTTTGTTATCTTTTTCTTACCTTTTGTTTTTAAAAAGTGTTGTCTTCAAAGAACTTCATCAAATTTATATTTTGATGTGCAATATTGAATTGTTTCTTTCTTATGTGTGTGTGAGAGAGTGTGTGTCTTCTTGCCTTAATGCATATAAATGTCGTGTTCTGAACATAGGCGGATTTAGGTGTTGTCTGCTGTGGGGGAGAATCTTCCGGAGGTTTGGCATACCCCTCATGTCTGTGTACACCAACGAAGTTCAACTGTTGAACGAGGGTCATAACCAAGCTCGGTGAAAATGTCTGTTGCACCAACAATGTTCAAGGTTAAGTCTCTGTCAAATGGTGGATAAACTTGTTTTTAACTTGAACGGCCGAATTTGGGGGTTTAAACTTCGTCGATCCAAGTCAGTCTGTAGTATACTATTAGTGGAATTGTTATTGTGGAGCACACGATGTCCGAAAGTGATCTCGATGATTTAGAGTATTTAGAGTAGATTTGGCCTCATAGAGTAATGAAAGATCGTTGTAATCCATTTGAAATGTTCAGGAGAAAGATTTTCGAAAAAAAAGAAAGAAAAAGAAAGATTCCGGTTGAATAAAACTTAAGCTTTAATGTTGTTGGGGAATATTGAAGAACATTTAAGTTTCCCAACAAAAAGAAACAATTGTATTTCGTTTTTTTAATTGCTTGCTAATTACGCTGCGTTTTTATGCAACTGAGACCTTCCATCTCCATCAGTCCGTTTACATTCAATAATGTATTTGTATTTTTTTCACTAATGAAATTACAATACATTTCTCGTGTTCGGAGAAAACTTTTGCTTGTGGTTTCATTATTTTTTCCATCACAGTTACGATCACTGAAATTAGACTACTCACAACTCTATGCACACAATGTCGAAAGTCGAAAAGACTGGCACGCGGTATGCTTTCTTCATTTGTTACTTTGGTAAATGATGATTAGAGACAAAAAACGACTACCAATCAGAGTCGGTTTTACAAATTGACCGAAGTTTACTTAAACGAAATGTACTGAACTTCGACTTTCAATTGTGCAACAAAAGTTCTGGAACCACTTTTAAACTTGAAAGTTTAATGTTGAACGCGTTTGAGTGAACGCTCGTTTAAACTTCGTTGGTGCACATGGCTGTCAGTGAAGTGGAGGTGTCCGGGATTTTTCCCACAGGAAATAGTTAATATAAAAACTTGGTTCTTGAGCATTTTCGTGTATTATTCTTTATAATACAACATAAGAAAATTTTTTTTTAAAGTTGTTGTCAGGGGATCAGTCTTTCCATGTCCTCCCTGTTACTACAGAGAAGCTCTTCAATGGTTTTCAGTCATAGAAATAGAAATGCGATCTTTTAGGCAACATATCCTCACTGTATTTCAGCATGTAGATAGCCGGTATGTCGAGTAAAAATCGTAATAAAACATACCGCCTCTGCCTTTTTCCCACTTTGAACATTGTCCAAAACTACAGGATTTAAGTACGTAACCTATGCTTTAATGCACCCCATATACGTCTCTCTCTCTCTCTCTCTCTTGTGCAATGTTATATTTACGTTAAACATTGCTTCTAGAAAGCATCTGAAAAATGCTGTACAATATCGTAATATCTTCAGTATTGCTTTCGGATTAAAATATTTACTCTCATCACGATCACTCCCTCCTTCCCCCCCATAGAGAATTATAACTCTTCTAAAGTTCATTCAACGAACCTTCTGATCCTGATGTAAACATTGCAGAATGGTATTAGTCCGCCAGTCATCAGATGATTGGCTATCGCAGCGCTTCTTTCTAGAAGCACATGCTTGTATCCTTCCCGCACGCGGCCATATTGTAAACTGTGTTTCGCGCGTAAGATGGGTCAAAGCCACCTTCTACGCATGCGTATTCTCTTTTATTGCATTAATTCAATTTAGTTCTTAGACACAATGTTGTTTCTGTTATTTAACTGTAAGGAAACTGCATTTCTAATAATGAGCCTTAAAAGCAACAAAGACATTGAAAAACAACTTACTTAACAATGGACTATTTTCTTCTGCCGCATGGATGTTCCAAGGCTCTTTAACCAATAAAATGAAACAATCACCACGTGTATTTGTTTACATGAGGTATTGAACGTTCCTTGAATAAACTTTATGTATATTTGTGACGTAATAACTCTTGAACCACCCGACCGAGCTTTATCAAATTTTCAACATGGATGAAGTTTGAGACTGGAATGGTTTTCATTATTTCAATTTCAGGGTGCAACTTACGGAAGGGAGAGATTTATAAAATGATCAAAAATGACCAATATTACTGCCGAATCTATTGTTTTCCGGATCGCTGAGACGAACAGTAACACTTCCGGTGACATTTAAATCCAAATTAATCCGTGATGTCCAAAATGAAACATATTCTCTCCATGCAAAGAACGGGTATTCTGCTAGTAAAAATATAAGTATCTTATCAATTTACAGCACAGGACAACTCAACAAAATTTATGCCATTATATTACTAGGTTTCATCAGAAATTAATACTGTATATTTAAAATAATGGTATAGTTTTTAAAATATATATCTGTATGGAGAGAGAACGCTAATAATTACTGCTTTCTTTCAAGTGAGCGCGTAATTACGGGCCTGGAAAACCCATTTCTTGCTTTATGTGCTCTGCGAGAGATTAAAACAATGCATGTTTCACAGAAACCCATGTTAAGCTTGCACGAAGCTCTTTCCACGCGAAACAGGGTTGAGGAGGAGGTTGCCTCAAGAATCCCTATACAAAAGAGAAGCTGGATTTACAAGGAGTTTACGAAGAATGCAACTCATGACCGTCAGCCACGTTGTTTTATGTAAGAACCAAGATTAAACTCTTTAAGTGTATTTGAACTGAATATGAGCTAGAAGGGTTTTTACTTCTCCTTTACGTTAAACATTCAAGCATTAGTAACAGTGCGAAAATTCTGCCGGCACAGTTTTCCTTTTAATTCATAATTTGTTCATTACATATTCATTCTAATACTGAAAGAAGTCCTTGATTATCGGAAGGAAGTTTTACCTTTTCTAGAAAACTGGATAAAATTGTTCTTTCTGTGTGTGTAGACCCAGGTTCGAACTCCGTTTAAGGTATTTGCATCGGGAACCCACTGCAAGGATACCAAATGTCTCGTATAACTTTCGGTGCTGAGGATAGTTCATCATATTCGGAGAAATTAGTTATCATAAATAACTACTCTCATTAAATTTATCCTTGAGTGTATGCAACCCAAATAACTGAACTAATAAGATGGTTGCATGAAGATAAGGGGATGAAAGAATATCATAAATCAGTTCGGTCCTTTGGTGTGAGCTGCCCGGGTTCGATTCCCGGTGGGAGCCACTCGGTCGAAAAAGTGTAAGAAACCTTTCAGGTTAGCATCCTGAATAAGGTTTTCGGTTTTCTTCATTCAAACCCGTCAAATGCCTGCATGGTACCTAACATTCAGGTCCCAGGTCGCTTCCTTCCTTTCTTTCCTCGAATATTGTAATCGCCGAAGAACGTCATTCCTCATACGTTACGGGCTAACATACTCATAGATGTTGAAAGTCCAAAAATCTAATTCCAAATCCTAATCGGAAGAAAGTTTTGCCCTTTTTGGACAACTGGATAAAAAATGTTCTTTCTGTGCGCGTAGACCCAGGTTCGAGCTCCATTTGAGGTATTTGCATCAGAAACCTCTGTTAGGATACCAAATGTCTCGTATAACTTTCGATGCTCAGAATAGTTTATTATATTTGAACAAATTAGTTGTTTATCATAAATCAGTACGTTCATTAAGTATATCCTATTTACTATTAAGTTGGTTCCATGAAGATAAGGGAACGGGTATCGTGAATCAGGTCATAAGTATATCCTTAAGTGTATGGAACCCAAATAACTTTACTATTAATTTGGTTGCATAAAGATAAGGAAACGGGGAGTATCAGCAATCAGCCTTGAATATATGCAACCCAAATAATGTAACTATTAAGTTGGTTGCATAAAAATAAGGGAACGGGAGTCGTTTTAAGTTAGCGAAAATATGAACATCAGAATGGATTCAATAGAGTTTTAATTGTAACATTAAATAACTTATGTTTTAATTATTTCTATTATCTTAGTGATGTCAATTAAGGACAAAAGACAGGAGAGTTACTCCAATTAAAACCTGCATTCTGATTTATCTGTCTTATTGCTATATTCAATCTAATACTTAAGTCATTTGGGCTGACGTCTACTACTTTATAACTGTTAGTAATAACAACAAAAACAGTAAGTAACATTGTAGTTAGATACTTCGATCGTAGTGAAGTCCATCGGTAAGTGTACAGAAAAAGAAAACACCATGAGAAGTTCAACCCAGGCGTTTTGATCAATTTATTAGAACGAAAGAAAAACCATTGCTTCCAGACAGGAAGGCGTTTGCCATCTTGATAAATAATAGAGAAGAAACCAGAGGCATTTCATCCTGTCTGACCGCTATCAAATGGACACCTAACACCTGCCCCCCAATGTAAGACATGGTTGCAGAGATGAAAGGATACGGAAACGCAAACTAGGAGGAGAAGAAGTAAGTAAAAGACTATAGGAAACCGTCTTTCTCAGTTCGGTTTATTGTTTAAATATTTACAAAGCCAGCCGATAAGGGTACATTTCTGTCGTATTAGAAGCAGTGAGCTACTTATATCTTCCTCCTTTTCTTGTAACGAAAGAGATTACTTCACTATTTACTGCTTGGGGTTTTGGGCTCACAGACCATTTACGATTTCAGCGTAATTTCTTTCTACCCAATTATTCATTCATTAATTGCATTGCTTGGTGTGTCTAATTTACAACGGGAAACATGTATACTGGGTAACGTATATTAGCTAAGCATTGTAGTTGCATCTTTTTCTTTTAAAATTAAAGTTTAACTCTGAGTTCTCCGGTTCTGCTGTAAGATCTGGTCTATGTTTATTCGCCGTTTGTTCAAAAGTCTCAAAGTAAGAAAAGCAAAGAATAATAACAAAATTTTGGTATAGTACTTGGAAACCTCTACGAAACAAAACAGATGAACTTTGCGTTAGTGAAACCTTTATGCGCCAACTTTGAGTTTTGTTTTCCTTTTACAACTCAAGACTGGAAGAGCTGAGGATATCGATATTTCACTTTTGTTTTCTCTCTATAACTCAAGAATAGAAGAGCTGAGAATACCGATACTTTGCGTTTTGTTTTTCCTTTATAACTCAAAACTCAAAGAGCTGAGAATATCGATACTTTGCGTTTTGTTTTCCCCTTATTAACTCAAAACTCGAAGAGTTGAGCATATCGCTACTTTGCGTTTTGTTTTTCCTTTATAACTCAAGGCTCAAAGAGCTGAAGATATCGATACTTTGCATTTTGTTTTCCCTTTATAACTCAAGACTCAAAGAGCTGAGAATATCAATACTTTGCGTTTTGTTTTCCTTTTATAACTTAAGACTCAAAGAGTTGAGGATATCGATACTTTGCGTTTAGTTTACCCTTTTTAATTCAAGACTCAAAGTGCTGCGGATATTGATACTCTGCGTTTTGTTTTCCCTTCATTACTCAAGACTCGAAGAAATGAGAATATCGATACTTTGAGTTATGTTTTCCCTTTAGAAGATATATCTTAAGACTCAAAGAGCTGAGGATATCGATACTTTGCGTTTTATTTTCTCTTTATAACTCAAGACTCGATGAACTGAGGATATCAACACTTTGCGTTTTGTTTTCCCTTTATAACGCAAGACCAAAGAGCTTAGAATGTCATTAATGTTTGCAGTGATTGTAAACATTAATGATAACGATTACAAGTGATTTTGTATCTCATTAATTGTATTCTTAAGGAAAACTGAATCCGGGTCCGCACCCCTTCAAACTTCTTAACTCATCATATATTTGTAAATTTTCCCATAAAGCTATATTTCTTTAACACGAAAAAGATTGATACAGCATGGTCTTACTCTTCGTCTGTACTCTTTCTCTTACAAAAACAATCTATAGTAGTCGCAAAATATTGTGAAGCTTGACCTAGGTCTACCGATTTCACCAACCAGTAGAACGTGAGGGTGTCCCGATCGTCAAACCCCGCCCATGAAATGTTGCCAGTGCCGCATTCTATAGTTCTACCACTATAGTTCTATCACTATAGTTCTTTCACTATAGTTCTACCACTCTTTTCTGAAAATATAAGGTAGAAGCATTTTACAATTATTTATCGTCTTTTGAGGTGCATTCCTGTTCAATACCACATAGACGGAGTGACTTGTCGTATTGAACCTTCTCCTTAAAAGCTTGGATTCCTCCTAAGAAACATTTCTGGGTGCCCACCTGCACGGGAATGTGCACATTGGTATATGAGGGAGTCTACGGTAAACACCTGGAATCCGTCTCGCAACGATGCGGTGAGGGATCAAGGAAGCACAGCCTGCTGAATTGGCAACGTTGCTTTTTCAGTTAGCACTGGCCGTCTTACCAGTATGCTGCCCAGGCAGATAGTGTGATTGAAAAATCTATCGTTTTAGATTGAAAAACACGTGGTCCATACTTATGTATATAACGTTTGACTGACTGTAGGATTTGTAATTCTGGACCAAAAAATATATATGGCAACACTGTATAGCCTGAGAAAGGAGATAACGGCCACTGGACTTAGAACCGTTACGGTATGCTAGTGCGAAAGTGGCTGAACGAAACATTTCCGCACCGCTGGATCTGTGGACGTAAGTCTGTGAAGTAGTCAGCTCGATCTCCTGATTTAAAACCACATGATTTTTTCTTATGGGGTGTCTTAAAGGACAAAGTGTATGAACATCACATACTCAATTTGGTCGAACTACGGGAAGCTATCACAGAAGAGTTCCACAGGATATTAGTATGGGTCTGTCAAGCTACTTGTGACAACGTTCCTCTTCGTCTTCAGGCATGTATCGATTTAGATGGTACATTCATGGAAAACAAAGATTAAAATTCTTGTAAGGGAAGGTATGGGAGTAGTGGCTATGTTCAAGTTATGTTGCTAGTTTCTATATCGAAAAATCATACACATAACTATGGGCCACGCTATATTTCCATCAACTGTTCACTGTTTCCATTTTCTTTTTTTTGTAAATATTTTTACTCATAATGAACTTGGACTATGGCTCAAGACTTTTGATACACCCTGTATAAAATCTTATCATAAAAATTGATATTTCCTGTTATTTAAAAGTTGCTTCTTCTAACAGTAAAGAATTTTGGAAAATACAACGTTATATATTTTTGTCTGATTCTTCCCGAGCCACTTAAATTCTACATACTCATGTGCTAGTCATGTGAATGATCCGTGCTCTGGTGAATGTTTTCTTTCGTGTACAGCAAATAATCTGACAGCATTCTTTAAACGTGCTCTATCTTCCAATTCTTACAGCAAATCGTAAACCACGGTATGAACTATTTTTATGGCTCCACCAGAGAATTTCGTCGTTGAAGTTAATGGGCAAAAATAACAGCAAATGATTCATAGTGTGTTGCGTTTATCGTTATCAATACTTTTTTCATTACGAAGAGGCAAGGATCGTCAACTTCTGAGTTGTTGTAAAAACCATCTTTGCAATGAAGTGAAAACTTTTTCTTTTAAATTGTCAACACAAAATTTTACAAGACTTCACATTTGCCAATCACTGAGTGTCACAGTGTTGCTATGTACAATTGGTGAGAATTACGTAATTTGAAATAACAAGGTGCATTATAGATGTACGCCCCACTGTCTACAGTGAACGTGGCAGCTTTGTAGTATAGATCTTCAGAATGATTAGTTAACGCACATTTTGAGACAGTTTTTTTTATTTTCTATTTGTTTCAGTTTAAAATAAATATGAAATAAAATATTTAAGTCTGTAGAGTAAACGTGGCAAACGAGAGATGCATTAATGGAAGTGAAACAGAGTTCAGAGATGAAGTGGGTCAAGATTTGTGAGTTTGTCAGTGGGTCATGGATCAAGATTTATGAGTGAATCAGTGGGTCGTGGTAACGTGACCTACTGCTACTCACCATCCACCATGACCCACCGAACGACTCTGCTCAGTGCATTGCAGACAGCATCTCCTGAACGCTGATAAATTTGTCTACAATTTACTTTCAAGGTCTCAATTTTCCTTTCTTTTTCATTTGTTTCTATTTACTTACTTGAGATGAGTAGCCCTATATCTAAGTGAAAGGAGGATTGCAACCACTTTTGGATATTGATATTTGTAATTGTAACAATAGCAATAAGCCTTACTACTTGGCTTTCGAGACACAGACGAATTTTACAGTTTTTTTTTTTCCTTTATCTTGATTTACCTTGATTTGAGACTTTCAAATTTCATCCTATTTTCCATTTAAAAAAAAGTATCTGTAATTAAACAAGGAAATAATTACATATGACGATTAGATTGGAATTCATCGTAGTTTGGCATATGAAAAACACTTTACCATTTTATGTGGTAAGGGTCAGATGCACCGGTATTGTAACAGAGCGGTGCTTGAGCGATTGACCATAGAAATTCAAACTTCGGTTAGTAATAATTTCACAGCCTTGTTTTATTAGAAATGTAAACTCTTGAGTCAGCGGAGAGGCGGGCGAGGATCATGGGTCAGAGTTTATCACAATAGATTTTAGTGGGTCGTGTGTCAGAGTGGCTCATGGTTGGTGGTGGATACTATGGGGTTCAAGTGGACCACAGTGGGTTTCGAGATGATAAATTTCTCGAATCTTGTAGACAGAAATTGGTTCTCCTAAGTCTCAGTTGGAATGGCGAATCTAGAGGGTAAAAACTGGGGAAAGGACAACCAGAACCCAAACTATGATAGATATGTTAGGAGTTTAATACAAACTTTCAAACATATATAAATGATAGCTTAATTTTTTCACTCAAAAAACTGCGGTTCTAGATCCCCGACAATTTTACTTCACATTGATGTTGTGAAAATTTATTTGGTTACAATTGTGTGCTGGTTTTCTTAACTCTATTAAAATCAAATTTGAATTAGAATGTATTTTAAAAACCAGAAAAGTTTGTATATATATTTTTCAATTATTTCCCATAAAGCTTACTCTTCACTATGAAGAACGTATATGCTTGTACTCAGTGATAAAATAGCTGACGGAACAAAAATTTGTCATAACGGAAGTATATCGAGATAACACAACTGCATTGAAGAGACAGAGTTTGGTTCTGTATCTGAAAGCTCACATGCAATTTACGTACAATTGAATTTGTGACCTTACTCTTGAAAGAAATGCACATTACACCAAAAAGCACCACGATCCCCAACCTAGATCAGAAGTCTTTGTTTGGGAGGAATCCAAGCTCTGCGGGGGGGGGGGCGGAGGGGGAGAAGGTCCAATATTAGAAGCCACTACGTCTTTGTAGTATTAAACGTGTATTATTCTGCATTCTGAACGATAAGTAATTGTAAAATAGTTGCACTTATGTGGCCGCAGTGGTTCAGTACTAGGGCGTTCACCTCTGGTGCATGAGGTCCTTGGTTTGATCCCAAGTGGTGCAAAGTCAGCTTTGCGATAGATAAACAATGTGTGTGGGGTTTTCTTGGGATTCTTCCGTTTCCTCCAACTTTCTTCATTCCACCATTTCTTTAATTCTCATGATCACAATCTCCTTTAGCCTGGCCAGCATAAGCGTGATACTTAAAGATTTAATTACATTTCATTTTCACTTCCACATATATTTTCAATATATATATATATATATATATATATATATATATATATATATATATATATATATATATATATATATATATATATATATGTGTGTGTGTGTGTGTGTGTGTGTGTGTGTGTGTGTGTGATAGAATGGGATTGTTTTTTAAGAGAAAGAGTACAGGTGAAGTGTAAGATCAAATTTTCGTGTCACATCAATCATTTCCCTCTTAAACAATTTTTGTTTTATTGAGAAAGAGTACAAATATGTATAAAATTAGGACTTTTTTTGAAGGGGGTTCCAGATCCGGTGGAGCCCCGTGGGTGCCCAGATCCTTCTCCCGTGGTCTACGTTTAGTTTTACGTCCCTAGATGCTGCATATGTCAACTTTCCTTAAACTGCCAACTTCCTTCCTTAGAACTTCTTAAAGCAATTTCCTGTACTTGAAGTATAAGTGTAAAAAGTAGATTTCATTTAGCACTAGGTAAATCCAAAATTGTCACGTAAGGAATAATATACTTATGTTCATCTGTTTCGATAATTTTAAAGAAGTGGAAGTTACTGGTAAATACAATAAAATTGTTTCTCATTTTTAGCACAATGTATCTATTAAGCTTATTAGTAAATGTACTAAAGATATGCAGAATGCAAGTGCTAATGCACTTTTGTCCACGATAATACATTTCCTTCCCATGGATGAGTCCGAACAGAGATACCTCACAATAAGGACTATATTATAGAAAATTTCGATGAGATAGCGGTAATTTTATTTTCCAGATTTATCAACCCTGTGTCCAACACAAATTTACTTGGTTTTGTGATCGAACCGGGGACCCCACGCAACAAGGTAAGCGATCTACTACTGAGCCACCGTGCCCTATTCCACTCAAAGACGTGTACGCTAACCGCTTTGCAACGAAGGAGCTCTCTTCTCTGCTATCGTCATTTGAAAGTGCTAAAAAAAAAAAAAAAAACCGCGAATATTAGCATCCGCTGAGGCCTTATATTCTAATAAAAGACATTCTTGCTTTATAAGTAATAAAAAATTCCTAACTGTTTAATTATTCATAGCTTACAATGGTGGTAATAGAGCAACGGTTAAAGTACTTGGCTTGGCAATTAACAAGTTTTTTAGTGAGTTCTCGACTGCATAGTTCGCACAACTGTTCTTGTTGAAGACGAAGACACGGTGAAGGCACAGGTGAAGGTCAGATATGAGCGACCACTGTCTACCTGCGTCAACAGAAAGATGGAATGTGAAGAGAGAAACCCGAAACCGCGCGGTATTGTTCTGTGCACTTCAGACTGCATAGAACTACAAAGAGCATTGTTCTCCATATAATGCAAAGGTGTCTGGCCTCAAGTAGTGGTTGCTGAGAGAGGCTTTGAACAAGTTGTAAGTCTTATTTTCTATTTGCAGACAATGTAGATGTATTAGACCTTTTTTGAGGATAGAAACATGAAATGTATATTACAGGAAAGACTAATGGCTATCTCGATTGTGGAAACGTCATTGATTTTAAGAAACATCTATTATAAACATCTCCCGCTGGAGTCAGTCGCCCTCCTCTCCTTCTATAGAAGATGGAGTGAATAGTGATTAGAAATAGTCTAGTTATCAACTAGTGCTTCTTTTTGTAAAGCAAAAATGGCTAGGTCCAAACTTGTACTGTTAGGCCCTTTTTAGACGTTATGATAAATCATCAAGGGTAGAGATTTTTTTATCATATGCAGGTGAGATATTTTCTATTTACACACAGCGATATTTTCCGTAGATATCTCTAGCACATGGTCTATAGGGTCTGACATCTTTCGGAGATTATGCGAACTACTTCAGAAACTTTGAGTGATTCCCAGACAAACAAAAGATGACCACGCTGTTTGTGAGTGTGTGTGTGTGTGTGTATGTGTGAGCACCGTGTCAGTCAGAAAAGGACAATTCCTGTTTCTCGCTAATTTGTTCCCGCCGTAGTGAGATAAAGACCTTGGAATGGAAGACAGGGATGCTGCAACTTTTAGCTTTATTACGTCTGTGGCAATAGTATCATTGTATTTATGTTTAAAAAAGAAAAGAAATCGAAAAGTCTGGGTAAAAGATTGGATTAGAAGACGATACGGACATGGGATTCATGCTAACCTCGTACAGGTAATCAGGACTGAAGACAGTATAATGTACACGAACTATTTTGGAATGCCGGATAAATTATTTGAAGAATTACTTGAAATGATAAAGCCAAAAATTGAAAAGAGAAACACGGTTATAAGAACCATGTGTCCGTAGTATACGATTTCCTGACGTGCTTACAAGTGCAGTATACGAGTAAGCTACTGCGTGGAAAGCGGGATCATACAGTTATTGTGGAAGAAGTAGGGAAAATATATGCTTTTTTTATGAATAAAGAAAACATTATTGAAACTTAAAGGTCACCTATTACACTTTTAACTTTTAAAATATTACTTCTCATTAAGATTTTTTCGTTCGTGATACCTGCGGCATTTTCCATTGTCATTTTGTGTTCGAGTTGGTTCGCTGAAGTGGGCAGAAAATATACAGGTAACTTGTATGTGTGATTTTATGCTATAAAAAGAGTCCAATTTGTTTTATAAAAACGCAAAAATCTTTTATTATATTCCGGTGATGACAAAACAACAAAGTTATATCCTCAATCTGGTACACTGACAGACGATATTCATTTACTAGTACACTAGATTCAAGATTTAAAAAAAAATCAAAACATTCTTCTACAATAATGACAAATTCCACATTAATTGTAAAGCATATTTACCTTCTTCCCGTATGTCCCTGCGAAGAATATTTATCGTAAATTACATGAATTCTGAAAGGGTGGCTGTAGCCCAATATCAGTCACTGGTACATGCAAAAAGCATCGGAATATTAATTTTGTATCATTTGTGATTAATCTAACGCTTCCCGAAATTTCCAAAATAAAATTTGAAATTTTTATAAAGATCCACCAAATTATGCTTCGCCCCCTCTGCCCCCCTAAGATGGTGCGTTATCAAAATAACATTCCAGATTTCATAAACGCATACTTTTTTTGCTACAATGCCGCCAAATTTTTGATTAATTAACAAAGAAATACCTTCTTCTCGTATGTTCCTACTAAGGATATTTATGGTGATTTTTTTTATTTTTAAAAGGGGGCTATAGCCCCATACAAGTCACTGGCACATGTAAGGAGCATTGCAGCATTAATTATGTGTCATTCGTGATTAACCTGACGCTTACTGGCACACCGAAAAAAAAATCTAGATATTAGCCTATCAAATAAATGGATTGTTGCTGGTCCCGATTTCTCACATCAAGGTCAAATCGAAGGCCAAATATTTAAAATCTCTTAATTCAAATTTCGAGCTTGTACTTCTACTTCCAGCTAAAGCTGTGCTCATCACGATTTTTTTTTCTCCAAATATCGATTCCGTGATGGGCACAGAAAGTCAACACTTAAAAATTACTTTACTGTTAGGTTGAAGATGAGTTGATTCACTATGGGCTACGTTACTCAAATAAAGTAAAACATTGAAGTTTTTCAGATAACATTATTAGCGTGGACAGCAAAATGTACAGCGAAAAGATGGAAAAATGAAGGGTTAACTTTAAAAAAAAAAAAAAAAAAAAAACTCTCCAGTTGAAATGCTTATACAGACACGGACAATGACACGGAGAACCAGTCGTATTAACAAATGCTGAAACAAATCTTGAATTATTCGCTTATTCACCTAAAAATCACCTTCATTAACATGTCTGCTCACTACGAGTGTATCCCCCAGCGTGTACGTTAACATATACTTACGAGAGAATACTTATATCTCAGATTTTGAGTACAGTTTCAAAAGTTCATTTCCGTAAACTGTAAAAGCAGTGATTATTATGCTAATTATCACAAATTAAATGCAACTTTTGATTTGCATACACACAACCTACTAGGGAATGAAGACCATGTGCTAACAAAGAGTACACTGGAAAATGAAATAACATGTTATAACAAAAATTAAAATAAATGATAATCGATACAAATATAGAGGATGAATATGACATATCCGAACTTCGCCAAGTATGGTAGAAAAAGCTATTTGTTTACTTCTTCTTGGCCAACCGCTAAGAACATTTATAAATCTATATGTGGCTTTGTTATACGCAATTAGTACATTCAAATTCACAAACGATGACGAACTGAAGGGTACGAAGGTACAGTTGCAACTAACAACTGTAGTCATAATAATATAGTTCAACTAAACAACATTGAAAATAGTGGGTAATTAGGTGGTAAGTAGAAATGACCAAAACTGAACAGTTTACATCGATCATTTCGAAATACAGCTAGAAGATTAAATTTACAAGAAATAACAAAAATCAGTGAAATTTGGAGTTATACTAAGCATAGTTTGAGGGGGAAAGCGAGCATCCCCGGTGGGGATACTTCAGCTGACTTCTTTCGGGGGAAAAACAAAATGTGATTGAGGGGGAAAATCCCCTTACCCCCCTCCCGGTAATTCGCACCCTGCCTCCTTCGATCTGCCACTGTGCTGAAGAAAATGAAGTATAAACTATGATCCTACGACAAATAATCCCATGATCTTAACATATTTCAGATTCTATCGAGAATCAAATTCATGGTGTATATTTCAAGGCGAAGTTTCCCTATCTGATCAAGAAACTTGTATTTCAGCTTATAGGGGCAAACATTTTTGTTAACTTCATATCACCTGCATTTCATTGCAGTTTTATTTTATTATAAATTATTGCTTAATTCCATTATAGAATTGTTCATAATATTTGTCTAATTATCTTCGACATTTTCAAGTATAAATGTACTTTTTTTTTTCATTTCTTTACATAACGAAATGTAATGCCATAGTGACCTTTTGCACTATGCTCTCTGTTTCGTTCAGAGCTAAAGGTGACTATTTTATTTCTAAACGAAAAATAAAATTAGTTATATTTAGTTCCAGAATTAAAGATGATGGATGCCAATGTGCGGACCACACACAAAACAACTTAAATCCATCTTCTTGACCATAGCTAATTATGGACTATAATTGAAGAGCATTCAATTTATTTTTGAGCTGTAAACTTATTAATAGTAAAAACTAGAACAGTTTTACGCTTGTAAAATTCTACTTCATTTTGTTCGCTTGACAATAAATATATAAATAAATACTAGCAGAATATCGAATCACACCTTTAACTGTAACAATATTTTCCTCTTTACTGGAATCCTATCTGATCGATGAAAAAATAAAAATAAAAAAGTAGTAAAACGAAAACTCGAACACTGGTCGCGGGAATGGGAATTTGCACGGACCCAATGAGCTACGGAATAAGACACAAATCATACTATATATATGGCAATAACCCTAAGCTTCACGCTGTGAAAGAACGTTTTCACTTTTTTTTTTTTTTTTTTTTTTTTTTTTTTTTTTTTTTTAAGAAGGAATTCAAACCTTATAAAACGTTATGACAAGTGCCTCAATTTGAATGGTGAATATGTTGAAAAGTAATGTAATGTGATATTTTTCCCATGTGTATAATAAACATTTTGTATCTGCGAGTGTGTGCCATTGATATCAAACGGCAGTCCTTTTCCGAATTGACCTCATAGTATTTAGTACATTGATCTTAATTTCAATGTGATTGATTACTCAAGCGACTCTCCAAAACCAGAACTGGAAGTCAAATTTATCTTGACATAAATTTGATTTCTCCAGCCATACAAACAAATGGCACAACCGAACAGTGGCGTCTAAAAGCTTGGGCTCTCCCGTAGACAGCGGGAAGTGGGATCCCTTCTCTACGTCCCACTTCACAATTTTGAGCTCCCTGATGGTGTGGGCCCCCCACAATGCGGGGTCCGCGAACCCCTTATTTACGCCCCTGCAACCGAATACTGGAGCTACGATAAGCGCATTAATTAGATTAATAATGCTGTGAGTTATAATGTAGATAGATATAATCTATTTAAAACAAAACATTTTACTTGATTTTTCATTTCCAAAGTTTAGAATTTTGTAGTATTAGTTTCTCAATGAATAACTGGAAATTAGAACATTAACTTTGAGCATAGAAATGAACTATGACTATTCATTTCTATGAACTGTGAACTATGTAAAGCTCTTCAAGCGTTGTGAGATAAAGTTGTAAAATAACCACCAGCAGTGTTTTGTCTAATTCTGTTAATTTTGAGGAGAATCTAACACTCTAGGGGATATTCATGACTTTTTAACTTTTGTTGCAGGTATTTTCAAAAATCTTTAGAGGAATTCTACAACTTGGGGGGGGGGGAGGGTCGTTTAGAAGACACTGCACTGTAATATATTTGCAAATTGGGTAGGCTATAAGCAATGGCAATAGATTTTTATTCATAAGTTATTTTATACTAGATTTAAAAATAATCTAACAACTCTGTTTAATTTGAATTATCTGTATTATCTCTAGAATCAAAAATATTATATAAAATCATAACTATTATTTGCAAGCGTTGTCAGTCAATCCAATGTTTGATAAATATCTTTCAACATTTCTCTAGAACATTCCCTCTTGGGTAGCCCTCTTTCAAATCATTCCTCCGTGCTTCTTAATTTCACCATACCATACGGTATCAGGGCCTCTTCTAGGTCACTTCTTATCATTTACGCAGAAAATAACAGAAGAACATATTATTGAGAGTGGTCAAAAGAACAGGAAATATTTCAGACCAAACTAATGGAGGAAGTGGTCAGTGGACATCTTGACAGAGGATGAAATGGCAGATGGATATAATGCTGGGTTTATAATTACAAGTACATTGCTATTTAATCGAATTTTACATTATAAAATTTCTAATTTATTGTATGCGCACATTTAATCATTGTACAAGTGTATATATATATATATATATATATATATATATATATATATATATATATATATATATATAATGTTATTACATATAATCTTAGAAGTTCTAGGGAGAAGATTAACTCGACTAACATAATGGTTAACGCGGTGACTTTTAGTTCAAATATTTTAATACGATATTTTAAATTAAGATACAATTTATATAGAAGTAAAGTAAGTATGAAATAACTATAGAATAAATTCAAAATTCGAAATTTTAATTATGAAGTATCTATATACAAGTTTGGAATTCGAAATTGATTATAATAACATGAGATAAGCACTAAAGCGCTTGATTGACAAACCAGAGTAAGAACTGAAAATAAAACAATATTGAATAGGTTTACAACAGGGGTGGCTAGGCTTTCTAAGGTTTGAGGGCTACTTCTCATTTCTGACATCTCTAATGATCTACTAATCAAAATATAGATTAATAATGAGGACGTGATGGACAGTAAAGAAGAAGTAAATACGAACAATAAAATTAAGATTAATTAAATGGTTTTTAAAAACCTAATTAATTCATTTTTATTTTCTCAGAAAAGTTCATTTGTTATCAGAAACTAGAAAACAGTCTATCGAGACTGATGGATACAGATAGTGTGACACAGACCACCGCGGGCTATCTCTCACGATTGCCGGTAGGCTAGTAGAGACTATGGTTGATGTGTTGGCAATCTCTGGTCGGTTATAATGACTTGTTTCGAAGACATGAAAAGGGTTTCAATCACGGACGCGTCGCTTCTGATGTATGTGGTCCAGGTTTCAATTCCCGGTGCTAGTCGGTTTTATCTCATTTTAAACTATGGATCTACCTTTGCTTCAGCCGAGGTTAAACTTCAGATATCAAAGCAAACCAAATTGAACCAGTTAAGGTTGGTGTGCCCACCCCCTTGTCCAAGCACTTCGCCTTTTCGCCACCAGATGCTCACTTTTTCATTTAGGAATCACTGCTGGTGCCTCTACTGGGAAGAACTGAAAGATCGTAGCGCTCAGTTTGAATGTGTCCAGGATATCCACACTTGAAGTGGGCGGGGAGAGGAATCCAACAGTTTGTTTCTTTCATTTTTCTTTCTTTCTTTTTTTTTCGTGCACCTGCAGTCAGTCAGTCTATCTTTACAAGCCGTGTTCAGCTGGAGGGCAAAACCTCAACCATCGACGGGTAACATAAATCTTTTCTTTCTGCAGGCAGAAATAGAGCTTTTGTAAGGAAAGCGGGAATTAGGTTGCAGAGAATGGTCTTTCGCATCGCGGTGACAAATTTTCTTTCGTCTGTTTATTACATGAAGTTCTTTTTTCTTTTTGACCAGAATATGAGGTAAATAACCAAAATGGTTCTTTGTATACAGAAAATAAGCAAACAATACTAATATTTTCTTACAATTATCAGTATTATATGATTTTTTTAAAAGTATGATGCATGAAAAATGGACAGAATGAATTTTGACTTTCCTATTTGGGCACTATCCTTCTTAGTAGAGAGAATGCTGTGGCCCAACTAAAGGAGTGAAGGGCCGCAACACTGGGAGGCCCAGAACAAAAAGCGGCCCATTTCAGTTTCGAAGATAAACTTTATAATGTTAGGATGTTAAAAATTATGTGATGTTGTAACTATATCTCATAAGATAAGAGCTACAAGGCATAACACAACTGCGCGCCAGACGGTAACAGGAATCTCACTCGATTAGTCAGTGTGGTGCTTGTGCCTTGAATGGGGAAGGACGACGATATATCAGGGTGACTAAATGGCTGGGAGCTTCATTTCGAAAACAGCGCGACTTGTCGAGTTTTCGCGATCTGCACTGCTTAGTGTATTTCAAAGGTGGGAAAAGGACAGTGTTGTTTGGTTCGTGAAACCAGCATTGAACCAAACAACAAAAAGTGGGGCGACCACATCTCATTAAAAATGTTGGATGTCGTAGACCTTTGAGGTTGGTACAGCAGAATAGGCGAAAACTATAGCACAACATAATAATAATAATAATAATAATAATAATAATAATAATAATAATAATAATAATTTTTTGCATATGTGTAAGTAGTGACTCACTAGTTAGGACACAGAAAGTCAAAACTCTGTTCTCTGTAAATTTTACGTCCCTCATGAAAGTGGGAAAAGGGGGTCCGTTTAACATTTTTGCGGGGAGGAGCATTCGTCCTTACTTACGATACTGAGAGAATGTAAGGTAAAATAACAACACCAATATGTATATATATAAACTCTTGGCGCAACAGTCCCATGTGATCCGAGTGCATCGGGCTTATATGAGTGGTCAGCAAAACTACACCCAACGTCGCCGCTATCTTTCAGTTCTCCAAATTTTCTCTCAATGTTTGGTCAACACCGCAATGTTTGAGTGTCAAACTGGGAATTAAATCCTGGACGACGCACGCCGTATCACTGTCGCTAATCATTTGGTGAAACTAAGGTTAGGGTGTTACTGAATTACTTTTGGAATATGCCATTCTTATAAGGTAAGTTCAAAAGTATTATTACATAATTAGAAAGCTCATTATCAGCCACGTATTCTTCCCTCTAATATTTCTAAATGTTTTCGAGATGTCATGTGTCAACAATGGTTGATGCACTTGAAGTTAATTTAGTTACTTGAAGAAGATGGTGGATTTATACATACATGATTAAAATTACTCCAATTTTTATTTTTATTCTTCTTTTTCGTAAAAAAAAAAAAAAAAATACAAAATCATAATTTCAAACATTTTGGTAAATTTTTCATAATTTCAAGCGCGAACAGCCGGTTTCTTTCCTTATGTTTTGAACTTGGGATTTATATTCTACTTGTCACTTATCAGGAAAGTCATGTAATGACATGGGTCCCATAGCTAGAATCAGGGGCGGATCCAGAACCGACTTCTGGGGAGGGGGCGGTGGGTTGTCATACTGCTAGGGCTCCAAACTTTGAGACGGGTTTTCTTTATCTGGCTAGAATACATTATGCGGATAGAGGCAATGACAATTTTTGTCATTTCATCTCTCAAGATCTGTTAAATTTGACATTTATTGGACGGCATCAGTTTTATAATACGAATAAATTTTTCGCAGCAAGGTGCACATAGTGGTCGTAAGAAATGGCAAAAGCTACCATTGACCTTTATAGTTTGACTGATGCTTTTTCGATCATATATTTTTTTTTTAATGTATAATAATTTAGAAAATGCAAATTTATTCAAAATTCCTTTAAAATTAAAGTCGGCTAAACAGATATTCTTTCGAGATTTCTGTATTTTGAACACAAAAATTCACGATTTCAGTCTTTGTCTTTACTTGTTTCCGTATTTTTTATATCAATACTGTATGATCAGTTCCCAGAATGATTTTAGTTCCCCGGTAAATCCATTTATAAAAAAGGTCCAAATCTGTTACAATTTTAATTTGGCTTCAGGAGAATCTGCATATCTCATCCTTTTGTTACTTTCTATATATTCATCTACTATGTAAACAAAAATCAGTGAAAGAAAGAAGCTGAGATACACATGCTCCGTGAGGAACGTTGTCATTCCTTTTACTTTTATATCTAGAGAATCTAGTGTTGCCACGGGACAAGACAAGAATTCTGGTTGTCTCGTCTCGTCTCGCGTCTCGTCTTGAAAAGATGTGCCCGTCTCGTCTCGAATGGTTCTGCCTCGTCTCGTGGCAACACCAGAAAGGCTGAGGCCCACGAAAAAGCTGTTATGCCAAGTGGTTAAAACTACAACTTTCCGATTTCAAAAATGGCTTAGGTTCGAATAACATCTTAAAATAATGAAAGAAATCTACTAAATTTTATTGTTAAATCAGCATCTTTTCAAAACTCAGTAACGAGAAAGGCTGACACGTTTCTGTCTTTGTTCGGAACGAGAAAGACCATGAAACAATAGTTAGTTACTGATAAAATTGCCACTTCTACTTGTACTTGTACTTCTATAACAGAATTTTTATACGTAGATATCTCCACCAGCCCCGGAATAAAATCTTCTGAAACACTGATCTCAAGCAATGCTTTACATTGAACTTGAATTTGGAGCACTATCACAAAATAATTAAACTTCAATCGATTGAAAAATGGAAATAAAAGCTGTTTGTAAGAGTCATTAAAAAAACTAGGTATTCGCAGTTCTTTGTAGGATTTGAAATATTGAATCATTTGAATCATTTGAAATAATAAAAGATGGTATACATTTCAAAGGCAAATAATTTATTCCGAGTTAATAAATTTTGAAGCAAATTCAAAAACTGTGATTGTATTTTTCGAGATACGAGACGAGACATTTCACGAAACGTTTCGTCTCGTCTCGTGTTTCGCCTCAAAGGGTCCTGTGTCGTCTCGTGGCAACACTAAGAAAGTCTTAGCATTCTCTTTCCAAGAAAATGAGCTAGAAACTTAAAAAGCTTATTCAATCAATTGATATTGAATATACTATGGGCATAGCCACTGACATGTAAAAGGTGACAGAGTCGGAATTTATTCTTGCGGGACCTGGGAAAGTTGGAGCCGTGGGGCTCTATTATTTGGATTGGAAACATTGGCTCAATTTTTTTTAAATGTACATATATACGGTACATACACACACATACCTACATGCATACACACACGCATACATATATACATACATACGTACATGTGTGTTACATATACTTTAATGCGTGGACCTACGAACAAGGCCCGGTTCGCTCATGTGGTTCGGATTCCACGCTAATCAGTAGGTCCTGTCTCATATAGCCTCGCTGCTGAAAGGAACGTTAAACTCAAAATCAACGCAACTCAAGGTCGGGTTCGCCCGTCCCAAAAACCGCCTCTGGGAGGTGGATTGGAAGCGCAGCCCTGAAACCTAGAACTATGCTAATCGTAATCTTCTAAGATAGACTACCTCCGAGGAATAAATAAGTAAATAATTAAATAAAAATAGTTTCGTAATGTTTATCTTCTGCATACGAGTAATTAGAAGATTTTAGTGTCTCAACAATGAGAGCAGTAGGCCTATACATGTGATCCTGCGCTCCTGGCAGAACTTCCCTAGTTGCGGCCCAAAATTTCACACTATTCGGCGGTTTCGGCCCTCTCCCCCACGGTAGTTTTTTTTTTTTTTTTTTTTTATCTATTATCTACTACCCTGGAGTAACTGTTGCTCAGCATTTTCACGGGCTTGCAACCGTCAGAATGAATATCCTGGCTGCTTTCCCAGCTACCCATTCAACATGCAATAGATACATGCAACAACAATCAAACCCCACACAAACTACTCTACCCATCAAATATTTTAACATGGAATTTTCTTTTACGCAACATACTTCGTTTGTTTAAAGGAAATAGACCTACATACAACTACGCTTTTTTTAATGTTCTTCTGGAGATTCGATAGCGAGATCGCTCACATCAAAAAATGAGAGTATTAGTGCTCTGACAATCTGGTAGAAATACAACATGCCATATATACCTTACTGTGACTACATTGCTATTTATTCAATGACTATTTGGTTAGAGCTTTCTTACTCTCTGCTCAAAACGTTATAGACAAGCTATATATAAGAAAATGAGTGAATTAATAAATAAATAAAATAGTAAGTAAAAAATTATTATATACCCCAAAGATTTTAACATGAAAGTATACTGTACATAGCACACTTTGGAACTCAAAATTTATTGTAATTAAATTGCTATTCACTCAACACAATTTGTTTTCTATAGTATTAATATTTAGCAAAGATGTATGAAATAATATTAGCGATAATAAAATAAGAATATAATAATCGAGAAACAATGCACTATGTCCCAGCGGATGCATTCTAATGCTACAAATTGAATATAAGGAAAGACGTTAGAAAGTGGTTAAAGTCGCTGCACTAGGAATGAAATGCAATCTATATGAAATATATTACAATGAAAAACATTTCGAATTTGCAGAAAACATATAGAAAGAAATAGAGAAGTACAAACTACTAGCCAACTACATAAAAGAACAGTGGTAATTAAAAGCCACAGTGGAAAATGTGGAGGAAGGCATTTGAAACAACTGGTGATTCAAAAGGGATCTCTTTTGCTTTGAATGCATCTTCTCATCCTAACAGCCTCTCCGTGATATGGTTCTGGAGAATGTTGGTGGCGCTGTTGTCATACCGAAAGAAGTAATACGATATCCATCCTTCCATGTTTCATCATCTTCTTCTTTTCTTCTTTTTCTTCTTCTGGGAGAAGCGGAGCATACGAAGAACTGTATAGGATGTAATAATGATGGATCTACTCCAGAAATTGATGATAGGGTCTAGGCATTGGAGACAGCCAAGTCAAAACAATACATCTAAACTGATACATGACCACTAGTACTAGAACCTGCACGGACACAGCTGCGATGTCGATGAAGACTTCAACCTGGCCTCTAATTCCCTTGGTGCTGCCGGAGAAATCAACCAGTAGCATCATTAGCTGACAGGAGTCGTATATCTAAATGAATACGATGTGGCTTATCTTCTTCCACGTGGTTTCGGAAATGAGCACTAGAATTTCGTAAAAACGCTTTCATCGATGAGCAGTATGGGTTTGTGATAATGACAAATGCAATAGTTTCTCTGCAAAAGATTCAAAAGAACTCTAGAGGCAAGATGTCTGTCCACTTTCTTTCTTCAATATTACGATTTCTGTTGTTTCTGGGGTCTACCAATTCAGGAAGAATGCAGTTCATATAAAAATGTCTTAGTTTTGGAAGCATTTTTGTTTCCCAAAGCTCGTCATCTCTCTCTACTCGAATTACAGCAATGTCTTTGGGCGTCCACACTACAAAATCGCACCATTGCCTGCCAGTTATTTGAAGTTGTCCTTGAACTTGGAAGAAGTAATCGTGGTTTTTCTGTAATCGAAGTTCGCCTGTGATTGCATCTTCATATAAACAAAATCTTTTCAAACTTTGTGCTGCTTCTCTTGGTGACAAATCTTTAGCCCTGCTGGGACACTTGATTTCTAGTAAGCCATCATCGTCTACTAGGCCGTCTGGACTTGCTCCTAACCACCCATGCATTTCGTGTACCCAAAAGCCACTTCTACTCACGTTTCGCAAAGGAAACAATTTATTATAAGAGTCAACTGCATTCTTCTCATTCGTTATCCCATATATAAGATCAGCATTTTGCGGTGTTTTTTTATACAGCATGCGGTGAACAATATTGTGGCATTTGGTGGTTTCTCTCCTTTTGATTATTTCACCGAACTTACTAGCTGTGATGCGTTTTCTTCTTTCTTCGTGCCAAAGTAGATTTTGTGATTGATCAGTTGTTGAATTATGTAGACTTTCAATTTGGTCTTTCTTTAATTTCAGTCCTTCTAGGAATTGTTGACAGTAATTCTTCAAATCCTCTCTTGACATATCAGGTTTCACTGCTTCAGGTCCATAGTTCGGATCATTTGATTTTGATAAACTTGCGAACCCAAAATCTAACTTCCTTCGCTTCATTTGTGTTCTACAGAAGCTGTCTGGATTTTGTCTTTTTTTCATCTCTAAAGATCTTAATCTTCTTTCGGCAAATGTTTTAGATATTGCATCTGGACTCCTTTTCGTAACTGTCCTTTTTACAGCAACTTGCCATCCTGGCCCTAAAGAATAATTCAAAGCTGCTGCCGTGCACCTATTGTTATATGATGACCTAAACGATCTATTTATTTGCTTGCCACCTACCATTTTCGTCACAAGATGCATGTACATTTCTGCATTATTTGTAGTGGCGTCTTCAGTCAATCTCTCCGCTTTACGTAATAAAATGTTTCCACAATTTATTATTCTGTTGCGTATGTTTTGAGATTCCATATCATTCGCGACCATCACGGATTCTTTAGAAGTTTCTCTATCTTTACAGTTGTCACCGCATTTCCTGTGATCGCCCAAACAGTGGTGGAAAACAAGTTGTACCTGCTCTCGAAGATCTGAGGCTTTCCCTCCTTTCTTATTATTATCACTGATTACCCATCTCAAACTTTTTGAAATTCGTTCTATGATGTTTTTAGTGAGAAGCTTTCCGAAAATTGTCTCCTTTTTTAACTCAAATAATGCCTTTGTAACATTTTTCACAGCGTGATTTGCGCATTCAAATTTTACGACGTCCCTACCATAGCTATTTACACGTTCGTAAATTGACGCTTCAACATTGGAGTCACCATCTCCCACATATTCTTTATAAATGCGACCATGCATTTCTTGGCTTCTATTGAAGCCTTCCACTATTATGTCTGCCTCCATTGCAGAGGAGCTTCCTGTCCAATTTTTTGCACATATGTGGTTTGTTGGCGTTTTTCCTGCATAGGAAGCCCTGGCACATACGTAGCAGTATTTATTTCTCACCCCGAGATATAAAAGCTTCTTCGTGTAATACCCAACAATGATTCCACAACCGGACATAGCAGTGTATCGATGACCAAAAGAACGTTGGGACCAGCCACCATCAACGATTACTCTCGTATATGGTTGATCGCGAAATACACGACCCTCTTTCAATGCCAGCTCTCTTTCCTCTTGGCCATTTTTCAAAATTTGTTCTGTGAGTACGTCTTCCCAAATTTTGCCTAATTTCTTTTCACGCTTAATGAATGTCCTACCACTCATACATGGAACTTTCATAACAGCAAAAAGTTCCTGCAAGGGATAATGTCCAAGTCCTACAGAAATGGCACCCCATACAGCTTCATCATTAATGTCTATTGGAGACTTTGGTTTTACCTCATCTTCAACATTATTTTCAGTCTCTTCTGTGGTTGACATATCATATGTTGCATCACAGGAAGAACATTTGAAACTTAGAATAGATTTAAAACCTACTGTTCGCTCTTTGAAACACTTCATATTACCTGGTGATTTCGTGTTTCTACAAGAGGACTTGTGCTGAGTTATTTTCCTCACTTCAGTAATCACATGAGCTAAATCAACTATACGGCGGCCTTTAATAATTTTAAATACACCTAAGTCCAGATTATCTTCATGCAAAATTTCTAGATGTTCATCCTCCATTTCGTTGTTCGAAGTTTGAGTGATAGCATTCTTTTCATTAGTTTCACACTGTTGATTAATATCACGTACATTTGATTCGGGTTTTATTTGCTCCCTCTTCAGGTCTTCGATTTTAGTGCTTGATCTTACTTGTCCTCTACGAACAGAATATGTCTTGGCTGGGATTAAGACACGAAAATCTGTATCATTATCATGTATTTGCCTATCACATCTTTCACTACCTTTTTCGCCCTCAATTTGTTGCGGTGGATATTGTCGTGGTGGAATTGGAAATTCTTTACTGCCATTATCCATAGCATTTGTACATGAAAGCTGTAGCGGACTACTAGAATCTTCCTGATTACTAGTTTCATTATTAATGTTCGGGTGTTTCCTTGTTAGAGCTTTATTTCTGAAAATAATAATAATAATAATAATAATAATAATAATAATAATAATAATAATAATAATAATAATAATAATAATAATAATAATAATAATAATAATAATAATAATAATAATAATAGAAACAGCATTCTACTTGTCCAATATTATAAATAGAAATGTTTGTTAGTTTATGTGAATTTTACAACGTTTTAAAACATAAACTATATCAAATGAATGATTAGCACAGAAAGCGAGAAGAAAGGGTATGAGACTTTCAGTTTATACTTGTGAATTGCTTATTGGAATACCATTACTTTATGTCTTTTTTATGAGCAGAAATAAAAGGGTTGACTGTGAAGGCATATTTCAAGACAAATGAATCTACGATCTCGCATATGAATCCAAAAGAAGAAAAAACTTTACTTCCCACGATTATCAATATTCAATACAAATCTCTATAGCTCGAGTATATTTTCATAACACTCCGTTATCTTTGATCGTTTTCTACTTTCCACAAGAGTCCACTCTTTTGATGTTATTACATCATTTATATTCTTTTTATTCATTAGTTTTTATTGTGACAGATCCTCAGTCATCTATTGTTCACATTCACGACCACGATAATACAGCTGTTCGCAGTGACTAAATTTCGTAACACAAAACTGGGCATCAAACCTACCAATTTGATGGAATGATTGAAGTTTAATATTTGAGGTTCACTTGTCTTTGGCATCATATAAAAGAATGACTGAAATTCATGCTGTTACAACTGTAAGAAATGTATACGTTTTACATTGTTAACTACAGATTTGAAATACGCATAATGTTACATCATGAATTACTATTGTAGAATATCAAAGGATGACTGAAATTCTTGGTGAATTTGTCTTGTCAATAAGTTTATTGTAAGTTTTTTCTACAATATTTAAAATTGAAAATTTCAACTGCGACCCACCATGACCCAACACCAACCGTGACCCGCTGTGACCCACCATTCACCATGAACTACTTAGACCCATTGTGACCTACTCTGACCCACCAAAATCCATCGTCATCAACTCTGATTCATGATCCACGCCCTCCTCTCCACTAACTAAAGAGTTTACACTTGTAATAAAACAAGGTTGTGAAATTATCACTAATCGGAGTTTGAATTTCTACGGTCCATCGCTCATGCACCTCTTTGTTACAATACCGGTGGGTATGGCCTTTACGATATACAATAGTGAAATGCTTGTTATGGGCCAAATAGCAATGAATTTAAATTTGATAGTCACATATAATTATTTCTTTGTTGGCTTACAGATACTTTTCAGTACAAAATAGCCTCAAATCAAGGTAAAGTAGAACAAGGTAAAGGAAAAAAAAAAAACTAAAATTTTCCATATAAGTAAGCATTTCGTACAAATTTAAAATTCCTATGTAATTAAGCTTCCAGTATAAATTTTATGTCAATTTTCCTCACAACCTTATGGCTTGATTGCCTTATGCTCTAAACGGTCC
Organism: Thermobia domestica; assembly: GCF_964235325.1. Classification (NCBI taxonomy): domain Eukaryota; kingdom Metazoa; phylum Arthropoda; class Insecta; order Zygentoma; family Lepismatidae; genus Thermobia; species Thermobia domestica. The sequence continues at coordinate 10,439,143 of NC_137470.1, forward strand.
ACACAATAAACACAAGCTTCAGCAATTATTATAATAGAAAGCAGTAGATATAAAATGCGAGGCACTGTAGTTTTTGTTTCTCAATTTCTTTCTCAACTAATACAGATCGTTTTCGATTATTTTTATAAATCAATCCACTACCAATTTCCAATATATAGAAAATGCCCTCCCACTAATAAAAGAGAATTTTTTTAAAAAAAGTGCTAGGACATGTTTTGTTTATTTTTAATAAAGAGTTAATATACTGAATTTCAGTTCTCTAAGTTGAACGGTTTGTGAAATATTCAATTTTTCACAAAAAATGGGACCCCTAATACCTCCTTAGGATATGTATTATAATTAAAGCGATACACGTTTGACAACTTCCCAGTTGGGATTGAGGCCTAACTATACACTAAAAGACATTTCACTTGCAATTTGGCCGTAATGATGACGGACATATAGTAACATTCAATTTTTTATATAATAATTCGGTGGTTAAAAAATTTTTTCCCAGTAGTTAGCTCCTCTAAAAACTCAGGCTCTGTCTCAGAAGTCAATTAGTAAGACCTATTGCTATTATTACAATTGCAAATATCAATATCAAAAGTGCCTGAAGTTTTTTTTTTTTTCAATAGAATCAAATGACAAAAAAAAAAAGAGGCCTTAAAAGTAAAACGTAGACAAATTCACCAGGGTTGAGAGGCTGTCTACAATGCACTGAGCACAATGGGTCGGTGAGTCAGAGGGGATCGGTAGGTTAGCATGGGTCAGAATGAGTCGGTGGGTCAGAGTGGTTTACGGGGCATGGTGGGTCAGAGAGGGTCGCAGTGGGTCACATCCTGTTGACCCAAGACCCACTGATCCACTCACAAATCTTGTTCCACTGACCCACTCCATCTCTGATGGAAGTTCTGTTCATGATTAAATTATCGAATACAATGAACACAATTTCAAAATCAAGTAAGGAATATTCCCCCGGCTAGCAGGTGTACCTCTACTACACAAAATTTTGAGTTCTATTCTCAGTGGGAGAGTACTGTATTGAACACATTACAGTGACTCAGATCCATAGGCGTAAATAGCACCCTCGCACGCGTCTAGGGGGCGCAAAATATATAGAAAGTAGGGGCGAATAACTAAGGGTTGCGGGGGCCCTGAAGCTTCAAGTTACGCCACTGCTCGGATCTCACTTTTAACTGCAGGTCTAAATCTTACCTTTAGGATAGCAACCCCGAAACGGATCGTTATAACTACACAATTGCTAACTACCCAACCAATTTCTCAGAAGAGTATGTGACCGGTTAGGGAATTTAATTTTTATTTAGAAATTATCAACGAAATATCTTACTACTGTCAAACATTTATACTGTGTATATATTTACATTAATTATATAGACCGTCACGTGTTTTAATCACATGACTCTCCAGTTTGCCACATGATAATTGCAGATGCCAATAATTTGAGTATTCCGCAGGGAATCGAACCCAAAACCACGTGAAGAGTAGTCGAACGCTCTAACCACTAGACTATGGAACCCCTTGAATGACTACATGCTTAAAATTCAAGTGATCCTATATAAGCAATTAGCAACGAAATATTTTGCTAGATTTCTACACTAATTACAGTTCTTAAATTTATATTACACATTATGAAAAGAAGTAGAATGACTACATGTCTGAAATTAAAATGATCCTACAAAAAGCATTTTTTTTTTTTTCAACGAAATACCTTACTATTGTCAAACAACAATTCCGTGTACACATAGAAAGGAATATAATGATTAAATGCCGATCCAAAAGGCAATTACCAATAAAATATTGTACACTAATTACATGTACAGTACACCTTGTATTTCTGAAAATTGAATTAAGTTAATGTATGCATGAAATATTAAATTCATCCCATGAAACCTATTTTTGCCAAATCCAATACCATCTTTCAAAGACATTACTTTTAGTTTTATTACAAAGTAGAGCATATTTAGAATCTTATATGAGAATAATATAGAAAAAATTCTTGCAGTTTGCAGTTTGTTCGAAGATTATTCTAAAACTCAAGGGTCATGTATTTTCTCTCCTCTATTTCCTTTTCCGGTGGAGTCTTTCGGGAATAAAGGTGAAAAATAGAAAACAATTGGTCTAAGAACATTTCCTTTTGTCCTTCACAAGATTCTTGTTTATAGTCATTTCGTCTTGTGTGACAAGGCGGACTTCCAAACACAAAATTCCAACACTCCAGAGGAGAGGGATTCCCTGTCAGTCTTCGAGTTTCCTCAAAGAATGTCATCTGTTGTGCAGTCTGAGACAGCCGACAAAACTAAGAAAAAAGTTGTCCAATGAAACAGAGACAACATTGGTTTCTAGCCAGTACGGGTCATAAATCACTACCACGTACCGTGAAGATTAGTAGGGGAAAGTTCAGAGGACTCTCAATTCCTGGAAAAAGATCTCTCTACCATGTTCTGTAAATATGTTGCCAAGCCTAAACGGAAGTATATATTGATCTAAATTGATCAATCATTGATTCACCTTATGCAAAAAGAACATATTCCATTTACCAAAGACGTACGACATATTACAGAATAATATATCCTAAAGACCAGTTTCTTGTTTTAGACGTCTGTCAAAAGCAATGACGCAAGATAGAGCTATCTATCTATCTATCTATCTATCTATCTATCTATCTATCTATCTATATATATATATATATATATATATATATATATATATATATATATATATATATATATATATAATATATATATTTTATATACCGTATATATATATATATACGGTATATAAAATATCTGTTACTACCTAGTTCGGAGATTTTTCCGTTTTGTATCCCTTTATTACCAGTACTACGAGACGAGCTTACGACTCATCCACTGGAACAAATAAATAGGAATTATTACTCACACGCCTAACTAAATGCATATGTATTATTTATATATAAATTATAATACGAGAATGCACAATAGACCTATAATCTAGCGAAATTTTTAGCTCATGCGAAAAATCTAGGTTGTGATACTTTACCTATTAAAAGTTGTCATCCATGCCCTACGTTTCGCTGACAGTTTCCTGTTCCTGTGAACTGATTTCCGCACTAGATTCTTTTTGTTCCCCATTTCCACTATGATGAACAGTTGGATATTTTCAAGAGCATACAATTACCCTTCACTTATGTCGCGAACAAATATTCAGCTTGCAAATTTATTTCGAGAATTTCTCATTGAATAATAAATGTTTATTTTCTCAATTTGTGCAAGCGCAAGCTTGCCTAACAGCCGTCAAACTTACACAGAACCTCAACAGAGTTCAAATGAGCTGCGTCTGCTGTGAAGCACAGGTCAGTTATATGGGAGGGGCATTTAGAGTGTAATTCTAGGAACGCTGCAGGAGATCATCTCGCCCCGCCTGAGACAAAAGATCTGGCGGCACGCACTAATTCAGAAAGGTTACAAAGCAGGAGCAACAAAGTTCTGAATGAAAGGTTTTTTTTTTCACTTTTTCATTTTTCGAACAATAACATTTACCGATGACCTGTTAGCCCCTCCCCCACCTCCCCAATGAAAGCAAATTCAATCAGAATTTGGCCAGATCGTTTGATCACGAATAATTATAGTTTGATCCCAACGCATACTGACGTATTATACATGATTTGGCTAGTCCTTGTTAGCCCTTAATAATCTACACGTGCCATTCCATAGATATTTCAATCGTAAATAGGTAAGCAAAGTTTGGTTAGTTTCTGGTAGAAAGTATGGAAAATAAAGTCTACTGTTTACTCAAAATTGGTAGCCACCAACAACGAAACTAACAACAATATGTGAAATCGATGCACACCATTCCACACATATTTCAATCGTCAACAAGTAAGCAAAGTTTGGTTAGTTTCTGGTAGCAAGCTTGGAAAATAAAATTTACTGTTCATTTAAAATTGGTAACCTCCAACAATGAAACTAACAATAATATGTGAAATCGATATGTACCATTCTCTAGATAATTCAAATGTAAATAGTTGTGTCAAGCTTGATCAGTTTATGATAACAAGTATGAAAGATAAAGTTGATTGTTTATTTAAAAATGGAGGCCTCCAACAATGAAACTAGTGAAATCGACATGACCATTCCCTAGGTATCTAAGTGGTAATCCGATGGGTGTGGCAAGTGTAGTTAGTTTCTGGTAGAAAGTGTGGCAGATAAAGTTGATTGTTTATTTAACAATGGTGGTCTTCAGCAGTGAAACTAACAACAATATATGAGATTGACACGTACCATTCCCTAGATATTTCAATTGTAAATAGATGTGCCACGTTGGGTCAGTTTCCCTTTGTAAGTGTGGGAGATACAGTTTTCCTTTTGTAAGTGTGGGAGATACAGTTGATTATCTCTTTCAACAATGATACTCCCCAACAATGAAAGTAGCAATAATACGTGAAATCGACACATACCATTCCCTAGATATTTCAATCATAAATGAGTGTGCCAAGTTTGGTCAGTTTCTGGTAGAAAGTGTAGCAGATAAAGTTGATTGTCTATTTAACAATGGTGGCCTCCAACAATGAAACTAACAGCAATATGTGGAATCGACACGTACCATTCCCTAGATATTTCAATCGTAAATAATTGTGCCAAGTTTGGTCAATTTCTGGTAGAAAGTGTAGCAGATAAAATTGATTGCCCAATTAACAATGGTGGCTTGCAACAATGACACTAACAACAATATGAGAAGTGAACACTCCCATTTCTCGATATTTCAATCGTAAATGGGTGTGCCAAGTTTGATCAGTTTCTGGTAGAAATTGTAGCAGATAAAGTAGATTGTATATTTAACAATGGTGTTCTCCAATGATTGTTTATTTAATGTGACCCCAAACAATGAAACCAGCAACAATATATGGAATCGACACGTATCATTCCCTAGATATTTCTGTGATGAATGAGTGTGCAAAGGTTGGTTAGTTTCTTGTAGAAAGTATGGCAGATAAAGTTGATTGTTTATTTAACAATGGTGGCCTCCAACAATGAAACTAACAACAATATGTGAAATCGACACGTACCATTCCCTAGATATTCCAACGGTAAATGAGTATGCCAAGTTTGGTCACTTTCTAGTACAAGGTGTAGCGGATAAAGTTGATTGTTTATTTAACAATGGTAGCCTCTAACAATGAAACTAACTACAATATATTGAATCGACACATACTATTCTCTAGATATTTCAATCGTAAATGATTGTGCCAAGTTTGGTCAGTTTCGGGTAGAAGTTGCAGCAGATAAAGTTGATTGTATATTTAACAATGGCGGTCTCCAACGATTGTTTATTTAATATGGTGAACCCCAACAATGAAACTAACAACAATATATGGAATCGACGCGTACCATTCCCTAGATATTTCAATCATGAATGGATGTGCAAAGCTTGGTTAGTTTTTTTGTAGAAAGTGTGGCAGATAAAGTTGATTGTTTATTTAACAATGGTGGCCTCCAACAATGAAACTAACTACAAGATGTGAAATCGACACGCACCATTCCCTAGATATTTCAATCATAAATGAGTGTGCCAAGTTTGGTCAGTTTCTGGTAGAAAGTGTAGCAGATAAAGTTGATTGTCTATTTAACAATGGTGGCCTCCAACAATGAAACTAACTACAAGATGTGAAATCGACACGCACCATTCTCTAGATATTTCAATCTTAAATGATTGTGCCAGGTTTGGTCAGTTTCTGGTAGAATGTGTAGCAGATAAAATTGATTGTCTATTTAACAATGGTGGCCTCCAACAATGAAACTAACAGCAATATGTGAAATCGACATGCACGATCGCTTGATATTTCAATCGTAAATGGGTGTGCCAAGTTTGGTCAGTTTCTGGTAGAAATTGTAGAAGATAATTTTAATTGTATATTTAACAATGCTGGCCTCCAACGATTGTTTATTTAATATGGTGACTCCCAACAATGAAACTAACAACAATATGTGTAATCGACGCGTACCGTTCCCTAGATATTTCAATTATAAATGGGTGTGCCAAGTTTGGTCAGTTTATGAGAGAAAGTGTAGCATATAAAGTTGATTATATATTTAACAATGGTGGCCTCCAACAATGAAACTAACAACAATATGTGAAATCGACACGTACCATTCCCTAGATATTCCAACGGTAAATGAGTGTGCTAACTTTGGTCAGTTTCTGGTAGAAAGTGTAGCAGATAAAGTTGATTGTTTATTTAACAATGGTGGCCTCCAACAATGAAACTAACTACAAGATGTGAAATCGACACGCACCATTCCCTAGATATTTCAATCATAAATGAGTGTGCCAAGTTTGGTCAGTTTCTGGTAGAAAGTGTAGCAGATAAAGTTGATTGTCTATTTAACAATGGTGGCCTCCAACAATGAAACTAACAACAATATGTGAAATCGACACGTACCATTCCCTAGATATTTCAATCGTAAATGATTATGCTAAGTTTGGTCAGTTTCTGGTAGAAAGTATATCAGATAAAATTGATTGATTATTTAACAATAGTGGCCTCTAACAATGAAACTAATAACAATACGTGAAAGTGGCACGCACCATTCCCTAGATTTTGTAACGTCCATTAAGCAGACTGTATTCGTTTTGGGCTAGTTTTTGAATTATTCATTTTATTTTTGATTGTTTTAATTTTATTAGTTGTATATGTTAACATTGGTGACGGTGGCGCCATCTACCGTGTTAGAAACAAACTATTTGGTCGTTCAGAATAACCTTAAGCCCGATCGGATAAATATTCCAGGGAAATGTGCTGCGGGTCATGCATGAAATGAACCCTGGCTTCAAAGGACTAATGATTGATATTCTTCATCTAGTGTTACTGAATCACTAGAATCAAAAAATATATCCTGTGTTGTAATATGAAACTCAATTTCAATGTTAAAATTCTCAGTACAAAGTTCAAGTTCATTCTTTCCTCATAACCACATGACTTCGCAAAATCCGCCACATACTGCTTTGAATAAACTAAAACCGAAAATAAAAAGTTGTGGTTATGATGAATCAACAAAGCTCTGCCCTCTGGGCTAGGAGTTCTTTGTTACAGGTAAGACTGTTGCGCAACATGT